>NW_027099133.1:600000-900000 GCF_037042795.1 Molothrus aeneus | reverse complement strand
GATAAAGGTCTACCCCAGGGGTTTGGGAAAACCAATCTACCGTGTGGATGGGCTGCCTAATGCCAAGTCCTGGCCTGGACAACAGGTCTACCCCAGGGCTTTGGGACAACAGGTCTACCCCATGGGCCGGGGACACAAGGTCTACCCCACGGGCCTGGGACAACAGGTCTACCTCAGGCCTCTGGATAACAGGTCTACCCTGAATGGGCTGCTTAATGAGAAGACCAGGACAACAGGTCTACCCCAGGGGCCTGGGAGAACAGGTCTACCCTCGGGCCAGGCTGCCGAACTCGAGGTCCGGCATGGGGAACACAGGTCTCCCCAAGGTATCGGGGACACCAGGTCTCCCCTGTGAATGGGCTGCTTAATACGAAGACCAGGACAACAGGTCTACACCAGGGGCCTGGGACAATCGGTCTACCCTGTGGATGGGCTGCCTAATGCCAAGTCCTGGCCTGGACAACAGGTCTACCCCATGGGTTTGGGACAACAGGTCTAACCCAGGGGCCTGGGACAACTAGGGCCAGGCTGCCAAACACGAGGTCCGGCCTGCGGACAACGGGTCTACCCCAGGCATCGGGGACACCAGGTCTTCCCAGTGGATGGGCTGTCTAAGGCGTTCCTGGCCCAGATAAAGGTCTACCCCAGGGGTTTCGTAAAACCGATCTACCGTGTGGATGGGTGGCCTAATGCAGTCCTGGCCTGGACAACAGGTCTACCCTACGGGTTTGGGACAACAGGTCTACCCCATGGGCCGAGGACACAAGGTCTACCCCACGGGCCTGGGACAACAGGTCTACCTAAGGCCTCTGGATAACAGGTCTACCCTGAATGGGCTGCTTAATGAGAAGTCCAGGACAACAGGTCTACCCCAGGGGCCTGGGAGAACAGGTCTACCCTCGGGCCAGGCTGCCGAACTCGAGGTCCGGCATGGGGAACACAGGTCTACCCAAGGTATCGGGGACACCAGGTCTCCCCTGTGAATGGGCTGCTTAATACGAAGACCAGGACAACAGGTCTACACCAGGGGCCTGGGACAATAGGTCTACCGTGTGGATGGGCTGCCTAATGCCAAGTCCTGGCCTGGACAACAGGTCTACCCCATGGGTTTGGGACAACAGGTCTAACCCAGGGGCCTGGGACAACTAGGGCCAGGCTGCCGAACACGAGGTCCGGCCTGCGGACAACGGGTCTACCCCAGGCATCGGGGACACCAAGTCTACCCGGTGGATGGGCTGTCTAAGGCGTTCCTGGCCCAGATAAAGGTCTACCCCAGGGGTTTGGGAAAACCGATCTACCGTGTGGATGGGTGGCCTAATGCAGTCCTGGCCTGGACAACAGGTCTACCCAAGGGGTTTGGGACAACAGGTCTACCCCATGGGCCGAGGACACAAGGTCTACCCCACGGGCCTGGGACAACAGGTCTACCTCAGGCCTCTGGATAACAGGTCTACCCTGAATGGGCTGCTTAATGAGAAGACCAGGACAACAGGTCTACCCCAGGGGCCTGGGAGAACAGGTCTACCCTCGGGCCATGCTGCCGAACTCGAGGTCCGGCATGGGGAACACAGGTCTACCCAAGGTATCAGGAACACCAGGCCTCCCCTGTGAATGGGCTGCTTAATATGAAGACCAGGACAACAGGTCTACACCAGGGGCCTTGGACAACAGGTCTACCGTGTGGATGGGCTGCCTAATGCCAAGTCCTGGCCTGGACAACAGGTCTACCCCATGGGCCGGGGACACAAGGTCTACCCCACGGGCCTGGGACAACAGGTCTACCTCAGGCCTCTGGATAACAGGTCTACCCTGAATGGGCTGCTTAATGAGAAGACCAGGACAACAGGTCTACCCCAGGGGCCTGGGAGAACAAGTCTACCCTCGGGCCAGGCTGCCGAACTCGAGGTCCGGCATGGGGAACACAGGTCTACCCAAGGTATCGGGGACACCAGGTCTCCCCTGTGAATGGGCTGCTTAATACGAAGACCAGGACAACAGGTCTACACCAGGGGCCTGGGACAATAGGTCTACCCTGTGGATGGGCTGCCTAATGCCAAGTCCTGGCCTGGACAACAGGTCTACCCCATGGGTTTGAGACAACAGGTCTACCCCAGGGGCCTGGGACAACAGGTCCACCCTCAGGCCATGCTGCCGAACTCGAGGTCCGGCATGGGGAACACAGGTCTCCCCAAGGTATCGGGGACACCAGGTCTCCCCTGTGAATGGGCTGCTTAATACGAAGACCAGGACAACAGGTCTACACCAGGGGCCTGGGACAATAGGTCTACCCTGTGGATGGGCTGCCTAATGCCAAGTCCTGGCCTGGACAACAGGTCTACCCCATGGGTTTGGGACAACAGGTCTAACCCAGGGGCCTGGGACAAGAGGTCTACACTAGGGCCAGGCTGCCGAACACGAGGTCCGGCCTGCGGACAACGGGTCTACCCCAGGCATCGGGGACACCAGGTCTACCCAGTGGATGCGATGTCTAAGGCGTTCCTGGCCCAGATAAAAGGTCTACCCCAGGGGTTTGGGAAAACCGATCTACAGTGTGGATGGGTGGCCTAATGCAGTCCTGGCCTGGACAACAGGTCTACCCAAGGGGTTTGGGACAACAGGTCTACCCCATGGGCCGAGGACACAAGGTCTACCCCACGGGCCTGGGACAACAGGTCTACCTCAGGCCTCTGGATAACAGGTCTACCCTGAATGGGCTGCTTAATGAGAAGACCAGGACAACAGGTCTACCCCAGGGGCCTGGGACAACAGGTCTACCCTCAGGCCATGCTGCCGAACTCGAGGTACGGCATGGGGAACAGAGGTCTACCCAAGGTATCGGGGACACCAGGTCTCCCCTGTGAATGGGCTGCTTAATACGAAGACCAGGACAACAGGTCTACACCAGGGGCCTGGGACAATCGGTCTACCCTGTGGATGGGCTGCCTAATGCCAAGTCCTGGCCTGGACAACAGGTCTACCCCATGGGTTTGGGACAACAGGTCTAACCCAGGGGCCTGGGACAACTAGGGCCAGGCTGCCGAACACGAGGTCCGGCCTGCGGACAACGGGTCTACCCCAGGCATCGGGGACACCAGGTCTTCCCAGTGGATGGGCTGTCTAAGGCGTTCCTGGCCCAGATAAAAGGTCTACCCCAGGGGTTTGGGAAAAACGATCTACTGTGTGGATGGGTGGCCTAATGCAGTCCTGGCCTGGACAACAGGTCTACCCCATGGGTTTGGGACAACAGGTCTACCCCATGGGCCGAGGACACAAGGTCTACCCCACGGGCCTGGGACAACAGGTCTACCCCATGGGCCGAGGACACAAGGTCTACCCCACGGGCCTGGGACAACAGGTCTACCTCAGGCCTCTGGATAACAGGTCTACCCTGAATGGGCTGCTTAATGAGAAGACCAGGACAACAGGTCTACCCCAGGGGCCTGGGAGAACAGGTCTACCCCAGGGCCATGCTGCCGAACTCGAGGTCCGGCATGGGGAACACAGGTCTACCCAAGGTATCAGGAACACCAGGCCTCCCCTGTCAATGGGCTGCTTAATATGAAGACCAGGACAACAGGTCTACACCAGGGGCCTTGGACAACAGGTCTACCGTGTGGATGGGCTGCCTAATGCCAAGTCCTGGCCTGGACAACAGGTCTACCCCATGGGTTTGGGACAACAGGTCTACCCCATGGGCCAGGGACACAAGGTCTACCCCACAGGCCTGGGACAACAGGTCTACCTCAGACCTCTGGATAACAGGTCTACCCTGAATGGGCTGCTTAATGAGAAGACCAGGACAACAGGTCTACCCCAGGGGCCTGGGAGAACAGGTCTACCCTCGGGCCAGGCTGCCGAACTCGAGGTCCGGCATGGGGAACACAGGTCTACCCAAGGTATCGGGGACACCAGGTCTCCCCTGTGAATGGGCTGCTTAATACGAAGACCAGGACAACAGGTCTACACCAGGGGCCTGGGACAATAGGTCTACCCTGTGGATGGGCTGCCTAATGCCAAGTCCTGGCCTGGACAACAGGTCTACCCCATGGGTTTGGGACAACAGGTCTAACCCAGGGGCCTGGGACAACTAGGGCCAGGCTGCCAAACACGAGGTCCGGCCTGCGGACAACGGGTCTACCCCAGGCATCGGGGACACCAGGTCTTCCCAGTGGATGGGCTGTCTAAGGCGTTCCTGGCCCAGATAAAGGTCTACCCCAGGGGTTTCGTAAAACCGATCTACCGTGTGGATGGGTGGCCTAATGCAGTCCTGGCCTGGACAACAGGTCTACCCCACGGGTTTGGGACAACAGGTCTACCCCATGGGCCGAGGACACAAGGTCTACCCCACGGGCCTGGGACAACAGGTCTACCTAAGGCCTCTGGATAACAGGTCTACCCTGAATGGGCTGCTTAATGAGAAGTCCAGGACAACAGGTCTACCCCAGGGGCCTGGGAGAACAGGTCTACCCTCGGGCCAGGCTGCCGAACTCGAGGTCCGGCATGGGGAACACAGGTCTACCCAAGGTATCGGGGACACCAGGTCTCCCCTGTGAATGGGCTGCTTAATACGAAGACCAGGACAACAGGTCTACACCAGGGGCCTGGGACAATAGGTCTACCGTGTGGATGGGCTGCCTAATGCCAAGTCCTGGCCTGGACAACAGGTCTACCCCATGGGTTTGGGACAACAGGTCTAACCCAGGGGCCTGGGACAACTAGGGCCAGGCTGCCGAACACGAGGTCCGGCCTGCGGACAACGGGTCTACCCCAGGCATCGGGGACACCAAGTCTACCCGGTGGATGGGCTGTCTAAGGCGTTCCTGGCCCAGATAAAGGTCTACCCCAGGGGTTTGGGAAAACCGATCTACCGTGTGGATGGGTGGCCTAATGCAGTCCTGGCCTGGACAACAGGTCTACCCAAGGGGTTTGGGACAACAGGTCTACCCCATGGGCCGAGGACACAAGGTCTACCCCACGGGCCTGGGACAACAGGTCTACCTCAGGCCTCTGGATAACAGGTCTACCCTGAATGGGCTGCTTAATGAGAAGACCAGGACAACAGGTCTACCCCAGGGGCCTGGGAGAACAGGTCTACCCTCGGGCCATGCTGCCGAACTCGAGGTCCGGCATGGGGAACACAGGTCTACCCAAGGTATCAGGAACACCAGGCCTCCCCTGTGAATGGGCTGCTTAATATGAAGACCAGGACAACAGGTCTACACCAGGGGCCTTGGACAACAGGTCTACCGTGTGGATGGGCTGCCTAATGCCAAGTCCTGGCCTGGACAACAGGTCTACCCCATGGGCCGGGGACACAAGGTCTACCCCACGGGCCTGGGACAACAGGTCTACCTCAGGCCTCTGGATAACAGGTCTACCCTGAATGGGCTGCTTAATGAGAAGACCAGGACAACAGGTCTACCCCAGGGGCCTGGGAGAACAAGTCTACCCTCGGGCCAGGCTGCCGAACTCGAGGTCCGGCATGGGGAACACAGGTCTACCCAAGGTATCGGGGACACCAGGTCTCCCCTGTGAATGGGCTGCTTAATACGAAGACCAGGACAACAGGTCTACACCAGGGGCCTGGGACAATAGGTCTACCCTGTGGATGGGCTGCCTAATGCCAAGTCCTGGCCTGGACAACAGGTCTACCCCATGGGTTTGAGACAACAGGTCTACCCCAGGGGCCTGGGACAACAGGTCTACCCTCAGGCCATGCTGCCGAACTCGAGGTCCGGCATGGGGAACACAGGTCTACCCAAGGTATCGGGGACACCAGGTCTCCCCTGTGAATGGGCTGCTTAATACGAAGACCAGGACAACAGGTCTACACCAGGGGCCTGGGACAATCGGTCTACCCTGTGGATGGGCTGCCTAATGCCAAGTCCTGGCCTGGACAACAGGTCTACCCCATGGGTTTGGGACAACAGGTCTACCCCATGGGCCGGGGACACAAGGTCTACCCCATGGGCCTGGGACAACAGGTCTACCTCAGGCCTCTGGATAACAGGTCTACCCTGAATGGGCTGCTTAATGAGAAGACCAGGACAACAGGTCTACACCAGGGGCCTGGGAGAACAAGTCTACCCTCGGGCCAGGCTGCCGAACTCGAGGTCCGGCATGGGGAACACAGGTCTACCCAAGGTATCGGGGACACCAGGTCTCCCCTGTGAATGGGCTGCTTAATACGAAGACCAGGACAACAGGTCTACACCAGGGGCCTGGGACTATAGGTCTACCCTGTGGATGGGCTGCCTAATGCCAAGTCCTGGCCTGGACAACAGGTCTACCCCATGGGTTTGGGACAACAGGTCTAACCCAGGGGCCTGGGACAACTAGGGCCAGGCTGCCGAACACGAGGTCCGGCCTGCGGACAACGGGTCTACCCCAGGCATCGGGGACACCAGGTCTACCCAGTGGATGGGCTGTCTAAGGCGTTCCTGGCCCAGATAAAAGGTCTACCCCAGGGGTTTGGGAAAACCGATCTACCGTGTGGATGGGTGGCCTAATGCAGTCCTGGCCTGGACAACAGGTCTACCCCACGGGTTTGGGACAACAGGTCTACCCCATGGGCCGAGGACACAAGGTCTACCCCACGGGCCTGGGACAACAGGTCTACCTCAGGCCTCTGGATAACAGGTCTACCCTGAATGGGCTGCTTAATGAGAAGACCAGGACAACAGGTCTACCCCAGGGGCCTGGGAGAACAGGTCTACCCTCGGGCCAGGCTGCCGAACTCGAGGTCCGGCATGGGGAACACAGGTCTACCCAAGGTATCGGGGACACCAGGTCTCCCCTGTGAATGGGCTGCTTAATACGAAGACCAGGACAACAGGTCTACACCAGGGGCCTGGGACAACAGGTCTACCCTGTGGATGGGCTGACTAATGCGAAGTCCTGGCCTGGACAACAGGTCTACCCCATGGGTTTGGGACAACAGGTCTACCCCATGGGCCGGGGACACAAGGTCTACCCCATGGGCCTGGGACAACAGGTCTACCTCAGGCCTCTGGATAACAGGTCTACCCTCAATGGGCTGCTTAATGAGAAGACCAGGACAACAGGTCTACCCCAGGGGCCTGGGAGAACAGGTCTACCCTCGGGCCAGGCTGCCGAACTCGAGGTCCGGCATGGGGAACACAGGTCTCCCCAAGGTATCGGGGACACCAGGTCTCCCCTGTGAATGGGCTGCTTAATACGAAGACCAGGACAACAGGTCTACACCAGGGGCCTGGGACAATCGGTCTACCCTGTGGATGGGCTGCCTAATGCCAAGTCCTGGCCTGGACAACAGGTCTACCCCATGGGTTTGGGACAACAGGTCTAACCCAGGGGCATGGGACAACTAGGGCCAGGCTGCCAAACACGAGGTCCGGCCTGCGGACAACGGGTCTACCCCAGGCATCGGGGACACCAAGTCTACCCGGTGGATGGGCTGTCTAAGGCGTTCCTGGCCCAGATAAAGGTCTACCCCAGGGGTTTGGGAAAACCGATCTACCGTGTGGATGGGTGGCCTAATGCAGTCCTGGCCTGGACAAGAGGTCTACCCCAGGGGTTTGGGACAACAGGTCTACCCCATGGGCCGAGGACACAAGGTCTACCCCACGGGCCTGGGACAACAGGTCTACCTCAGGCCTCTGGATAACAGGTCTACCCTGAATGGGCTGCTTAATGAGAAGACCAGGACAACAGGTCTACCCCAGGGGCCTGGGAGAACAGGTCTACCCTCGGGCCATGCTGCCGAACTCGATGTCCGGCATGGGGAACACAGGTCTACCCAAGGTATCAGGAACACCAGGCCTCCCCTGTGAATGGGCTGCTTAATATGAAGACCAGGACAACAGGTCTACACCAGGGGCCTGGGACAACATGTCTACCGTGTGGATGGGCTTCCTAATGCGAAGTCCTGGCCTGGACAACAGGTCTACCCCAGGGCTTTGGGACAACAGGTCTACCCCATGGGCCGGGGACACAAGGTCTACCCCACGGGCCTGGGACAACAGGTCTACCTCAGGCCTCTGGATAACAGGTCTACCCTGAATGGGCTGCTTAATGAGAAGACCAGGACAACAGGTCTACCCCA
Organism: Molothrus aeneus; assembly: GCF_037042795.1. NCBI lineage: Eukaryota > Metazoa > Chordata > Aves > Passeriformes > Icteridae > Molothrus > Molothrus aeneus. Next base: position 891,917 of record NW_027099133.1, on the reverse strand, counting down.
GGGGCCTGGGAGAACAGGTCTACCCTCGGGCCAGGCTGCCGAACTCGAGGTCCGGCATGGGGAACACAGGTCTCCCCAAGGTATCGGGGACACCAGGTCTCCCCTGTGAATGGGCTGCTTAATACGAAGACCAGGACAACAGGTCTACACCAGGGGCCTGGGACAATCGGTCTACCCTGTGGATGGGCTGCCTAATGCCAAGTCCTGGCCTGGACAACAGGTCTACCCCATGGGTTTGGGACAACAGGTCTAACCCAGGGGCCTGGGACAACTAGGGCCAGGCTGCCAAACACGAGGTCCGGCCTGCGGACAACGGGTCTACCCCAGGCATCGGGGACACCAGGTCTTCCCAGTGGATGGGCTGTCTAAGGCGTTCCTGGCCCAGATAAAGGTCTACCCCAGGGGTTTCGTAAAACCGATCTACCGTGTGGATGGGTGGCCTAATGCAGTCCTGGCCTGGACAACAGGTCTACCCTACGGGTTTGGGACAACAGGTCTACCCCATGGGCCGAGGACACAAGGTCTACCCCACGGGCCTGGGACAACAGGTCTACCTAAGGCCTCTGGATAACAGGTCTACCCTGAATGGGCTGCTTAATGAGAAGTCCAGGACAACAGGTCTACCCCAGGGGCCTGGGAGAACAGGTCTACCCTCGGGCCAGGCTGCCGAACTCGAGGTCCGGCATGGGGAACACAGGTCTACCCAAGGTATCGGGGACACCAGGTCTCCCCTGTGAATGGGCTGCTTAATACGAAGACCAGGACAACAGGTCTACACCAGGGGCCTGGGACAATAGGTCTACCCTGTGGATGGGCTGCCTAATGCCAAGTCCTGGCCTGGACAACAGGTCTACCCCATGGGTTTGGGACAACAGGTCTAACCCAGGGGCCTGGGACAACTAGGGCCAGGCTGCCGAACACGAGGTCCGGCCTGCGGACAACGGGTCTACCCCAGGCATCGGGGACACCAAGTCTACCCGGTGGATGGGCTGTCTAAGGCGTTCCTGGCCCAGATAAAGGTCTACCCCAGGGGTTTGGGAAAACCGATCTACCGTGTGGATGGGTGGCCTAATGCAGTCCTGGCCTGGACAACAGGTCTACCCAAGGGGTTTGGGACAACAGGTCTACCCCATGGGCCGAGGACACAAGGTCTACCCCACGGGCCTGGGACAACAGGTCTACCTCAGGCCTCTGGATAACAGGTCTACCCTGAATGGGCTGCTTAATGAGAAGACCAGGACAACAGGTCTACCCCAGGGGCCTGGGAGAACAGGTCTACCCTCGGGCCATGCTGCCGAACTCGAGGTCCGGCATGGGGAACACAGGTCTACCCAAGGTATCAGGAACACCAGGCCTCCCCTGTGAATGGGCTGCTTAATATGAAGACCAGGACAACAGGTCTACACCAGGGGCCTGGGACAACATGTCTACCGTGTGGATGGGCTTCCTAATGCGAAGTCCTGGCCTGGACAACAGGTCTACCCCAGGGCTTTGGGACAACAGGTCTACCCCATGGGCCGGGGACACAAGGTCTACCCCACGGGCCTGGGACAACAGGTCTACCTCAGGCCTCTGGATAACAGGTCTACCCTGAATGGGCTGCTTAATGAGAAGACCAGGACAACAGGTCTACCCCAGGGGCCTGGGAGAACAGGTCTACCCTCGGGCCAGGCTGCCGAACTCGAGGTCCGGCATGGGGAACACAGGTCTCCCCAAGGTATCGGGGACACCAGGTCTCCCCTGTGAATGGGCTGCTTAATACGAAGACCAGGACAACAGGTCTACACCAGGGGCCTGGGACAATCGGTCTACCCTGTGGATGGGCTGCCTAATGCCAAGTCCTGGCCTGGACAACAGGTCTACCCCATGGGTTTGGGACAACAGGTCTAACCCAGGGGCCTGGGACAACTAGGGCCAGGCTGCCAAACACGAGGTCCGGCCTGCGGACAACGGGTCTACCCCAGGCATCGGGGACACCAGGTCTTCCCAGTGGATGGGCTGTCTAAGGCGTTCCTGGCCCAGATAAAGGTCTACCCCAGGGGTTTCGTAAAACCGATCTACCGTGTGGATGGGTGGCCTAATGCAGTCCTGGCCTGGACAACAGGTCTACCCTACGGGTTTGGGACAACAGGTCTACCCCATGGGCCGAGGACACAAGGTCTACCCCACGGGCCTGGGACAACAGGTCTACCTAAGGCCTCTGGATAACAGGTCTACCCTGAATGGGCTGCTTAATGAGAAGTCCAGGACAACAGGTCTACCCCAGGGGCCTGGGAGAACAGGTCTACCCTCGGGCCAGGCTGCCGAACTCGAGGTCCGGCATGGGGAACACAGGTCTACCCAAGGTATCGGGGACACCAGGTCTCCCCTGTGAATGGGCTGCTTAATACGAAGACCAGGACAACAGGTCTACACCAGGGGCCTGGGACAATAGGTCTACCCTGTGGATGGGCTGCCTAATGCCAAGTCCTGGCCTGGACAACAGGTCTACCCCATGGGTTTGGGACAACAGGTCTAACCCAGGGGCCTGGGACAACTAGGGCCAGGCTGCCGAACACGAGGTCCGGCCTGCGGACAACGGGTCTACCCCAGGCATCGGGGACACCAAGTCTACCCGGTGGATGGGCTGTCTAAGGCGTTCCTGGCCCAGATAAAGGTCTACCCCAGGGGTTTGGGAAAACCGATCTACCGTGTGGATGGGTGGCCTAATGCAGTCCTGGCCTGGACAACAGGTCTACCCAAGGGGTTTGGGACAACAGGTCTACCCCATGGGCCGAGGACACAAGGTCTACCCCACGGGCCTGGGACAACAGGTCTACCTCAGGCCTCTGGATAACAGGTCTACCCTGAATGGGCTGCTTAATGAGAAGACCAGGACAACAGGTCTACCCCAGGGGCCTGGGAGAACAGGTCTACCCTCGGGCCATGCTGCCGAACTCGAGGTCCGGCATGGGGAACACAGGTCTACCCAAGGTATCAGGAACACCAGGCCTCCCCTGTGAATGGGCTGCTTAATATGAAGACCAGGACAACAGGTCTACACCAGGGGCCTTGGACAACAGGTCTACCGTGTGGATGGGCTGCCTAATGCCAAGTCCTGGCCTGGACAACAGGTCTACCCCATGGGCCGGGGACACAAGGTCTACCCCACGGGCCTGGGACAACAGGTCTACCTCAGGCCTCTGGATAACAGGTCTACCCTGAATGGGCTGCTTAATGAGAAGACCAGGACAACAGGTCTACCCCAGGGGCCTGGGAGAACAGGTCTACCCTCGGGCCAGGCTGCCGAACTCGAGGTCCGGCATGGGGAACACAGGTCTCCCCAAGGTATCGGGGACACCAGGTCTCCCCTGTGAATGGGCTGCTTAATACGAAGACCAGGACAACAGGTCTACACCAGGGGCCTGGGACAATCGGTCTACCCTGTGGATGGGCTGCCTAATGCCAAGTCCTGGCCTGGACAACAGGTCTACCCCATGGGTTTGGGACAACAGGTCTAACCCAGGGGCCTGGGACAACTAGGGCCAGGCTGCCGAACACGAGGTCCGGCCTGCGGACAACGGGTCTACCCCAGGCATCGGGGACACCAGGTCTACAGAGTGGATGCGATGTCTAAGGCGTTCCTGGCCCAGATAAAAGGTCTACCCCAGGGGTTTGGGAAAACCGATCTACAGTGTGGATGGGTGGCCTAATGCAGTCCTGGCCTGGACAACAGGTCTACCCAAGGGGTTTGGGACAACAGGTCTACCCCATGGGCCGAGGACACAAGGTCTACCCCACGGGCCTGGGACAACAGGTCTACCTCAGGCCTCTGGATAACAGGTCTACCCTGAATGGGCTGCTTAATGAGAAGACCAGGACAACAGGTCTACCCCAGGGGCCTGGGACAACAGGTCTACCCTCAGGCCATGCTGCCGAACTCGAGGTCCGGCATGGGGAACAGAGGTCTACCCAAGGTATCGGGGACACCAGGTCTCCCCTGTGAATGGGCTGCTTAATACGAAGACCAGGACAACAGGTCTACACCAGGGGCCTGGGACAATCGGTCTACCCTGTGGATGGGCTGCCTAATGCCAAGTCCTGGCCTGGACAACAGGTCTACCCCATGGGTTTGGGACAACAGGTCTAACCCAGGGGCCTGGGACAACTAGGGCCAGGCTGCCGAACACGAGGTCCGGCCTGCGGACAACGGGTCTACCCCAGGCATCGGGGACACCAGGTCTTCCCGGTGGATGGGCTGTCTAAGGCGTTCCTGGCCCAGATAAAAGGTCTACCCCAGGGGTTTGGGAAAAACGATCTACTGTGTGGATGGGTGGCCTAATGCAGTCCTGGCCTGGACAACAGGTCTACCCCATGGGTTTGGGACAACAGGTCTACCCCATGGGCCGAGGACACAAGGTCTACCCCACGGGCCTGGGACAACAGGTCTACCCCATGGGCCGAGGACACAAGGTCTACCCCACGGGCCTGGGACAACAGGTCTACCTCAGGCCTCTGGATAACAGGTCTACCCTGAATGGGCTGCTTAATGAGAAGACCAGGACAACAGGTCTACCCCAGGGGCCTGGGAGAACAGGTCTACCCCAGGGCCATGCTGCCGAACTCGAGGTCCGGCATGGGGAACACAGGTCTACCCAAGGTATCAGGAACACCAGGCCTCCCCTGTGAATGGGCTGCTTAATATGAAGACCAGGACAACAGGTCTACACCAGGGGCCTTGGACAACAGGTCTACCGTGTGGATGGGCTGCCTAATGCCAAGTCCTGGCCTGGACAACAGGTCTACCCCATGGGTTTGGGACAACAGGTCTACCCCATGGGCCGGGGACACAAGGTCTACCCCACAGGCCTGGGACAACAGGTCTACCTCAGACCTCTGGATAACAGGTCTACCCTGAATGGGCTGCTTAATGAGAAGACCAGGACAACAGGTCTACCCCAGGGGCCTGGGAGAACAGGTCTACCCTCGGGCCAGGCTGCCGAACTCGAGGTCCGGCATGGGGAACACAGGTCTACCCAAGGTATCGGGGACACCAGGTCTCCCCTGTGAATGGGCTGCTTAATACGAAGACCAGGACAACAGGTCTACACCAGGGGCCTGGGACAATAGGTCTACCCTGTGGATGGGCTGCCTAATGCCAAGTCCTGGCCTGGACAACAGGTCTACCCCATGGGTTTGGGACAACAGGTCTAACCCAGGGGCCTGGGACAACTAGGGCCAGGCTGCCAAACACGAGGTCCGGCCTGCGGACAACGGGTCTACCCCAGGCATCGGGGACACCAGGTCTTCCCAGTGGATGGGCTGTCTAAGGCGTTCCTGGCCCAGATAAAGGTCTACCCCAGGGGTTTCGTAAAACCGATCTACCGTGTGGATGGGTGGCCTAATGCAGTCCTGGCCTGGACAACAGGTCTACCCCACGGGTTTGGGACAACAGGTCTACCCCATGGGCCGAGGACACAAGGTCTACCCCACGGGCCTGGGACAACAGGTCTACCTAAGGCCTCTGGATAACAGGTCTACCCTGAATGGGCTGCTTAATGAGAAGTCCAGGACAACAGGTCTACCCCAGGGGCCTGGGAGAACAGGTCTACCCTCGGGCCAGGCTGCCGAACTCGAGGTCCGGCATGGGGAACACAGGTCTACCCAAGGTATCGGGGACACCAGGTCTCCCCTGTGAATGGGCTGCTTAATACGAAGACCAGGACAACAGGTCTACACCAGGGGCCTGGGACAATAGGTCTACCGTGTGGATGGGCTGCCTAATGCCAAGTCCTGGCCTGGACAACAGGTCTACCCCATGGGTTTGGGACAACAGGTCTAACCCAGGGGCCTGGGACAACTAGGGCCAGGCTGCCGAACACGAGGTCCGGCCTGCGGACAACGGGTCTACCCCAGGCATCGGGGACACCAAGTCTACCCGGTGGATGGGCTGTCTAAGGCGTTCCTGGCCCAGATAAAGGTCTACCCCAGGGGTTTGGGAAAACCGATCTACCGTGTGGATGGGTGGCCTAATGCAGTCCTGGCCTGGACAACAGGTCTACCCAAGGGGTTTGGGACAACAGGTCTACCCCATGGGCCGAGGACACAAGGTCTACCCCACGGGCCTGGGACAACAGGTCTACCTCAGGCCTCTGGATAACAGGTCTACCCTGAATGGGCTGCTTAATGAGAAGACCAGGACAACAGGTCTACCCCAGGGGCCTGGGAGAACAGGTCTACCCTCGGGCCATGCTGCCGAACTCGAGGTCCGGCATGGGGAACACAGGTCTACCCAAGGTATCAGGAACACCAGGCCTCCCCTGTGAATGGGCTGCTTAATATGAAGACCAGGACAACAGGTCTACACCAGGGGCCTTGGACAACAGGTCTACCGTGTGGATGGGCTGCCTAATGCCAAGTCCTGGCCTGGACAACAGGTCTACCCCATGGGCCGGGGACACAAGGTCTACCCCACGGGCCTGGGACAACAGGTCTACCTCAGGCCTCTGGATAACAGGTCTACCCTGAATGGGCTGCTTAATGAGAAGACCAGGACAACAGGTCTACCCCAGGGGCCTGGGAGAACAAGTCTACCCTCGGGCCAGGCTGCCGAACTCGAGGTCCGGCATGGGGAACACAGGTCTACCCAAGGTATCGGGGACACCAGGTCTCCCCTGTGAATGGGCTGCTTAATACGAAGACCAGGACAACAGGTCTACACCAGGGGTCTGGGACAATAGGTCTACCCTGTGGATGGGCTGCCTAATGCCAAGTCCTGGCCTGGACAACAGGTCTACCCCATGGGTTTGAGACAACAGGTCTACCCCAGGGGCCTGGGACAACAGGTCTACCCTCAGGCCATGCTGCCGAACTCGAGGTCCGGCATGGGGAACACAGGTCTCCCCAAGGTATCGGGGACACCAGGTCTCCCCTGTGAATGGGCTGCTTAATACGAAGACCAGGACAACAGGTCTACACCAGGGGCCTGGGACAATAGGTCTACCCTGTGGATGGGCTGCCTAATGCCAAGTCCTGGCCTGGACAACAGGTCTACCCCATGGGTTTGGGACAACAGGTCTAACCCAGGGGCCTGGGACAAGAGGTCTACACTAGGGCCAGGCTGCCGAACACGAGGTCCGGCCTGCGGACAACGGGTCTACCCCAGGCATCGGGGACACCAGGTCTACCCAGTGGATGCGATGTCTAAGGCGTTCCTGGCCCAGATAAAAGGTCTACCCCAGGGGTTTGGGAAAACCGATCTACAGTGTGGATGGGTGGCCTAATGCAGTCCTGGCCTGGACAACAGGTCTACCCAAGGGGTTTGGGACAACAGGTCTACCCCATGGGCCGAGGACACAAGGTCTACCCCACGGGCCTGGGACAACAGGTCTACCTCAGGCCTCTGGATAACAGGTCTACCCTGAATGGGCTGCTTAATGAGAAGACCAGGACAACAGGTCTACCCCAGGGGCCTGGGACAACAGGTCTACCCTCAGGCCATGCTGCCGAACTCGAGGTCCGGCATGGGGAACAGAGGTCTACCCAAGGTATCGGGGACACCAGGTCTCCCCTGTGAATGGGCTGCTTAATACGAAGACCAGGACAACAGGTCTACACCAGGGGCCTGGGACAATCGGTCTACCCTGTGGATGGGCTGCCTAATGCCAAGTCCTGGCCTGGACAACAGGTCTACCCCATGGGTTTGGGACAACAGGTCTAACCCAGGGGCCTGGGACAACTAGGGCCAGGCTGCCGAACACGAGGTCCGGCCTGCGGACAACGGGTCTACCCCAGGCATCGGGGACACCAGGTCTTCCCAGTGGATGGGCTGTCTAAGGCGTTCCTGGCCCAGATAAAAGGTCTACCCCAGGGGTTTGGGAAAAACGATCTACTGTGTGGATGGGTGGCCTAATGCAGTCCTGGCCTGGACAACAGGTCTACCCCATGGGTTTGGGACAACAGGTCTACCCCATGGGCCGAGGACACAAGGTCTACCCCACGGGCCTGGGACAACAGGTCTACCCCATGGGCCGAGGACACAAGGTCTACCCCACGGGCCTGGGACAACAGGTCTACCTCAGGCCTCTGGATAACAGGTCTACCCTGAATGGGCTGCTTAATGAGAAGACCAGGACAACAGGTCTACCCCAGGGGCCTGGGAGAACAGGTCTACCCCAGGGCCATGCTGCCGAACTCGAGGTCCGGCATGGGGAACACAGGTCTACCCAAGGTATCAGGAACACCAGGCCTCCCCTGTGAATGGGCTGCTTAATATGAAGACCAGGACAACAGGTCTACACCAGGGGCCTTGGACAACAGGTCTACCGTGTGGATGGGCTGCCTAATGCCAAGTCCTGGCCTGGACAACAGGTCTACCCCATGGGTTTGGGACAACAGGTCTACCCCATGGGCCGGGGACACAAGGTCTACCCCACAGGCCTGGGACAACAGGTCTACCTCAGACCTCTGGATAACAGGTCTACCCTGAATGGGCTGCTTAATGAGAAGACCAGGACAACAGGTCTACCCCAGGGGCCTGGGAGAACAGGTCTACCCTCGGGCCAGGCTGCTGAACTCGAGGTCCGGCATGGGGAACACAGGTCTACCCAAGGTATCGGGGACACCAGGTCTCCCCTGTGAATGGGCTGCTTAATACGAAGACCAGGACAACAGGTCTACACCAGGGGCCTGGGACAATAGGTCTACCCTGTGGATGGGCTGCCTAATGCCAAGTCCTGGCCTGGACAACAGGTCTACCCCATGGGTTTGGGACAACAGGTCTAACCCAGGGGCCTGGGACAACTAGGGCCAGGCTGCCGAACACGAGGTCCGGCCTGCGGACAACGGGTCTACCCCAGGCATCGGGGACACCAAGTCTACCCAGTGGATGGGCTGTCTAAGGCGTTCCTGGCCCAGATAAAGGTCTACCCCAGGGGTTTCGTAAAACCGATCTACCGTGTGGATGGGTAGCCTAATGCAGTCCTGGCCTGGACAACAGGTCTACCCCACGGGTTTGGGACAACAGGTCTACCCCATGGGCCGAGGACACAAGGTCTACCCCACGGGCCTGGGACAACAGGTCTACCTAAGGCCTCTGGATAACAGGTCTACCCTGAATGGGCTGCTTAATGAGAAGTCCAGGACAACAGGTCTACCCCAGGGGCCTGGGAGAACAGGTCTACCCTCGGGCCAGGCTGCCGAACTCGAGGTCCGGCATGGGGAACACAGGTCTACCCAAGGTATCGGGGACACCAGGTCTCCCCTGTGAATGGGCTGCTTAATACGAAGACCAGGACAACAGGTCTACACCAGGGGCCTGGGACAATAGGTCTACCCTGTGGATGGGCTGCCTAATGCCAAGTCCTGGCCTGGACAACAGGTCTACCCCATGGGTTTGGGACAACAGGTCTAACCCAGGGGCCTGGGACAACTAGGGCCAGGCTGCCGAACACGAGGTCCGGCCTGCGGACAACGGGTCTACCCCAGGCATCGGGGACACCAAGTCTACCCAGTGGATGGGCTGTCTAAGGCGTTCCTGGCCCAGATAAAGGTCTACCCCAGGGGTTTGGGAAAAACGATCTACCGTGTGGATGGGTGGCCTAATGCAGTCCTGGCCTGGACAACAGGTCTACCCAAGGGGTTTGGGACAACAGGTCTACCCAATGGGCCGAGGACACAAGGTCTACCCCACGGGCCTGGGACAACAGGTCTACCTCAGGCCTCTGGATAACAGGTCTACCCTGAATGGGCTGCTTAATGAGAAGACCAGGATAACAGGTCCACCCCAGGGGCCTGGGACAACAGGTCTACCCTCAGGCCATGCTGCCGAACTCGAGGTCCGGCATGGGGAACACAGGTCTACCCAAGGTATCGGGGACACCAGGTCTCCCCTGTGAATGGGCTGCTTAATACGAAGACCAGGACAACAGGTCTACACCAGGGGCCTGGGACAATCGGTCTACCCTGTGGATGGGCTGCCTAATGCCAAGTCCTGGCCTGGACAACAGGTCTACCCCATGGGTTTGGGACAACAGGTCTACCCCATGGGCCGAGGACACAAGGTCTACCCCACGGGCCTGGGACAACAGGTCTACCTCAGGCCTCTGGATAACAGGTCTACCCTGAATGGGCTGCTTAATGAGAAGACCAGGACAACAGGTCTACCCCAGGGGCCTGGGAGAACAGGTCTACCCTCGGGCCAGGCTGCCGAACTCGAGGTCCGGCATGGGGAACACAGGTCTACCCAAGGTATCGGGGACACCAGGTCTCCCCTGTGAATGGGCTGCTTAATACGAAGACCAGGACAACAGGTCTACACCAGGGGCCTGGGACAACAGGTCTACCCTGTGGATGGGCTGACTAATGCGAAGTCCTGGCCTGGACAACAGGTCTACCCCATGGGTTTGGGACAACAGGTCTACCCCATGGGCCGGGGACACAAGGTCTACCCCATGGGCCTGGGACAACAGGTCTACCTCAGGCCTCTGGATAACAGGTCTACCCTGAATGGGCTGCTTAATGAGAAGACCAGGACAACAGGTCTACCCCAGGGGCCTGGGAGAACAGGTCTACCCTCGGGCCAGGCTGCCGAACTCGAGGTCCGGCATGGGGAACACAGGTCTCCCCAAGGTATCGGGGACACCAGGTCTCCCCTGTGAATGGGCTGCTTAATACGAAGACCAGGACAACAGGTCTACACCAGGGGCCTGGGACAATCGGTCTACCCTGTGGATGGGCTGCCTAATGCCAAGTCCTGGCCTGGACAACAGGTCTACCCCATGGGTTTGGGACAACAGGTCTAACCCAGGGGCCTGGGACAACTAGGGCCAGGCTGCCAAACACGAGGTCCGGCCTGCGGACAACGGGTCTACCCCAGGCATCGGGGACACCAGGTCTTCCCAGTGGATGGGCTGTCTAAGGCGTTCCTGGCCCAGATAAAGGTCTACCCCAGGGGTTTGGGAAAACCGATCTACCGTGTGGATGGGTGGCCTAATGCAGTCCTGGCCTGGACAAGAGGTCTACCCCAGGGGTTTGGGACAACAGGTCTACCCCATGGGCCGAGGACACAAGGTCTACCCCACGGGCCTGGGACAACAGGTCTACCTCAGGCCTCTGGATAACAGGTCTACCCTGAATGGGATGCTTAATGAGAAGACCAGGACAACAGGTCTACCCCAGGGGCCTGGGAGAACAGGTCTACCCTCGGGCCAGGCTGCCGAACTCGAGGTCCGGCATGGGGAACACAGGTCTACCCAAGGTATCAGGAACACCAGGCCTCCCCTGTGAATGGGCTGCTTAATATGAAGACCAGGACAACAGGTCTACACCAGGGGCCTGGGACAACAGGTCTACCGTGTGGATGGGCTGCCTAATGCCAAGTCCTGGCCTGGACAACAGGTCTACCCCAGGGCTTTGGGACAACAGGTCTACCCCATGGGCCGGGGACACAAGGTCTACCCCACGGGCCTGGGACAACAGGTCTACCTCAGGCCTCTGGATAACAGGTCTACCCTGAATGGGCTGCTTAATGAGAAGACCAGGACAACAGGTCTACCCCAGGGGCCTGGGAGAACAGGTCTACCCTCGGGCCAGGCTGCCGAACTCGAGGTCCGGCATGGGGAACACAGGTCTACCCAAGGTATCGGGGACACCAGGTCTCCCCTGTGAATGGGCTGCTTAATACGAAGACCAGGACAACAGGTCTACACCAGGGGCCTGGGACAATAGGTCTACCCTGTGGATGGGCTGCCTAATGCCAAGTCCTGGCCTGGACAACAGGTCTACCCCATGGGTTTGGGACAACAGGTCTAACCCAGGGGCCTGGGACAACTAGGGCCAGGCTGCCGAACACGAGGTCCGGCCTGCGGACAACGGGTCTACCCCAGGCATCGGGGACACCAAGTCTACCCAGTGGATGGGCTGTCTAAGGCGTTCCTGGCCCAGATAAAGGTCTACCCCAGGGGTTTGGGAAAACCGATCTACCGTGTGGATGGGTGGCCTAATGCAGTCCTGGCCTGGACAACAGGTCTACCCCAGGGGTTTTGGACAACAGGTCTACCCAATGGGCCGAGGACACAAGGTCTACCCCACGGGCCTGGGACAACAGGTCTACCTCAGGCCTCTGGATAACAGGTCTACCCTGAATGGGCTGCTTAATGAGAAGACCAGGATAACAGGTCCACCCCAGGGGCCTGGGACAACAGGTCTACCCTCAGGCCATGCTGCCGAACTCGAGGTCCGGCATGGGGAACACAGGTCTACCCAAGGTATCGGGGACACCAGGTCTCCCCTGTGAATGGGCTGCTTAATACGAAGACCAGGACAACAGGTCTACACCAGGGGCCTGGGACAATCGGTCTACCGTGTGGATGGGCTGCCTAATGCCAAGTCCTGGCCTGGACAACAGGTCTACCCCATGGGTTTGGGACAACAGGTCTACCCCATGGGCCGGGGACACAAGGTCTACCCCATGGGCCTGGGACAACAGGTCTACCTCAGGCCTCTGGATAACAGGTCTACCCTGAATGGGCTGCTTAATGAGAAGACCAGGACAACAGGTCTACCCCAGGGGCCTGGGAGAACAAGTCTACCCTCGGGCCAGGCTGCCGAACTCGAGGTCCGGCATGGGGAACACAGGTCTACCCAAGGTATCAGGAACACCAGGCCTCCCCTGTGAATGGGCTGCTTAATATGAAGACCAGGACAACAGGTCTACACCAGGGGCCTTGGACAACAGGTCTACCGTGTGGATGGGCTGCCTAATGCCAAGTCCTGGCCTGGACAACAGGTCTACCCCATGGGCCGGGGACACAAGGTCTACCCCACGGGCCTGGGACAACAGGTCTACCTCAGGCCTCTGGATAACAGGTCTACCCTGAATGGGCTGCTTAATGAGAAGACCAGGACAACAGGTCTACCCCAGGGGCCTGGGAGAACAAGTCTACCCTCGGGCCAGGCTGCCGAACTCGAGGTCCGGCATGGGGAACACAGGTCTACCCAAGGTATCGGGGACACCAGGTCTCCCCTGTGAATGGGCTGCTTAATACGAAGACCAGGACAACAGGTCTACACCAGGGGCCTGGGACAATAGGTCTACCCTGTGGATGGGCTGCCTAATGCCAAGTCCTGGCCTGGACAACAGGTCTACCCCATGGGTTTGAGACAACAGGTCTACCCCAGGGGCCTGGGACAACAGGTCTACCCTCAGGCCATGCTGCCGAACTCGAGGTCCGGCATGGGGAACACAGGTCTCCCCAAGGTATCGGGGACACCAGGTCTCCCCTGTGAATGGGCTGCTTAATACGAAGACCAGGACAACAGGTCTACACCAGGGGCCTGGGACAATAGGTCTACCCTGTGGATGGGCTGCCTAATGCCAAGTCCTGGCCTGGACAACAGGTCTACCCCATGGGTTTGGGACAACAGGTCTAACCCAGGGGCCTGGGACAAGAGGTCTACACTAGGGCCAGGCTGCCGAACACGAGGTCCGGCCTGCGGACAACGGGTCTACCCCAGGCATCGGGGACACCAGGTCTACCCAGTGGATGCGATGTCTAAGGCGTTCCTGGCCCAGATAAAAGGTCTACCCCAGGGGTTTGGGAAAACCGATCTACAGTGTGGATGGGTGGCCTAATGCAGTCCTGGCCTGGACAACAGGTCTACCCAAGGGGTTTGGGACAACAGGTCTACCCCATGGGCCGAGGACACAAGGTCTACCCCACGGGCCTGGGACAACAGGTCTACCTCAGGCCTCTGGATAACAGGTCTACCCTGAATGGGCTGCTTAATGAGAAGACCAGGACAACAGGTCTACCCCAGGGGCCTGGGACAACAGGTCTACCCTCAGGCCATGCTGCCGAACTCGAGGTCCGGCATGGGGAACAGAGGTCTACCCAAGGTATCGGGGACACCAGGTCTCCCCTGTGAATGGGCTGCTTAATACGAAGACCAGGACAACAGGTCTACACCAGGGGCCTGGGACAATCGGTCTACCCTGTGGATGGGCTGCCTAATGCCAAGTCCTGGCCTGGACAACAGGTCTACCCCATGGGTTTGGGACAACAGGTCTAACCCAGGGGCCTGGGACAACTAGGGCCAGGCTGCCGAACACGAGGTCCGGCCTGCGGACAACGGGTCTACCCCAGGCATCGGGGACACCAGGTCTTCCCAGTGGATGGGCTGTCTAAGGCGTTCCTGGCCCAGATAAAAGGTCTACCCCAGGGGTTTGGGAAAAACGATCTACTGTGTGGATGGGTGGCCTAATGCAGTCCTGGCCTGGACAACAGGTCTACCCCATGGGTTTGGGACAACAGGTCTACCCCATGGGCCGAGGACACAAGGTCTACCCCACGGGCCTGGGACAACAGGTCTACCCCATGGGCCGAGGACACAAGGTCTACCCCACGGGCCTGGGACAACAGGTCTACCTCAGGCCTCTGGATAACAGGTCTACCCTGAATGGGCTGCTTAATGAGAAGACCAGGACAACAGGTCTACCCCAGGGGCCTGGGAGAACAGGTCTACCCCAGGGCCATGCTGCCGAACTCGAGGTCCGGCATGGGGAACACAGGTCTACCCAAGGTATCAGGAACACCAGGCCTCCCCTGTGAATGGGCTGCTTAATATGAAGACCAGGACAACAGGTCTACACCAGGGGCCTTGGACAACAGGTCTACCGTGTGGATGGGCTGCCTAATGCCAAGTCCTGGCCTGGACAACAGGTCTACCCCATGGGTTTGGGACAACAGGTCTACCCCATGGGCCGGGGACACAAGGTCTACCCCACAGGCCTGGGACAACAGGTCTACCTCAGACCTCTGGATAACAGGTCTACCCTGAATGGGCTGCTTAATGAGAAGACCAGGACAACAGGTCTACCCCAGGGGCCTGGGAGAACAGGTCTACCCTCGGGCCAGGCTGCTGAACTCGAGGTCCGGCATGGGGAACACAGGTCTACCCAAGGTATCGGGGACACCAGGTCTCCCCTGTGAATGGGCTGCTTAATACGAAGACCAGGACAACAGGTCTACACCAGGGGCCTGGGACAATAGGTCTACCCTGTGGATGGGCTGCCTAATGCCAAGTCCTGGCCTGGACAACAGGTCTACCCCATGGGTTTGGGACAACAGGTCTAACCCAGGGGCCTGGGACAACTAGGGCCAGGCTGCCGAACACGAGGTCCGGCCTGCGGACAACGGGTCTACCCCAGGCATCGGGGACACCAAGTCTACCCAGTGGATGGGCTGTCTAAGGCGTTCCTGGCCCAGATAAAGGTCTACCCCAGGGGTTTCGTAAAACCGATCTACCGTGTGGATGGGTAGCCTAATGCAGTCCTGGCCTGGACAACAGGTCTACCCCACGGGTTTGGGACAACAGGTCTACCCCATGGGCCGAGGACACAAGGTCTACCCCACGGGCCTGGGACAACAGGTCTACCTAAGGCCTCTGGATAACAGGTCTACCCTGAATGGGCTGCTTAATGAGAAGTCCAGGACAACAGGTCTACCCCAGGGGCCTGGGAGAACAGGTCTACCCTCGGGCCAGGCTGCCGAACTCGAGGTCCGGCATGGGGAACACAGGTCTACCCAAGGTATCGGGGACACCAGGTCTCCCCTGTGAATGGGCTGCTTAATACGAAGACCAGGACAACAGGTCTACACCAGGGGCCTGGGACAATAGGTCTACCCTGTGGATGGGCTGCCTAATGCCAAGTCCTGGCCTGGACAACAGGTCTACCCCATGGGTTTGGGACAACAGGTCTAACCCAGGGGCCTGGGACAACTAGGGCCAGGCTGCCGAACACGAGGTCCGGCCTGCGGACAACGGGTCTACCCCAGGCATCGGGGACACCAAGTCTACCCAGTGGATGGGCTGTCTAAGGCGTTCCTGGCCCAGATAAAGGTCTACCCCAGGGGTTTGGGAAAAACGATCTACCGTGTGGATGGGTGGCCTAATGCAGTCCTGGCCTGGACAACAGGTCTACCCAAGGGGTTTGGGACAACAGGTCTACCCAATGGGCCGAGGACACAAGGTCTACCCCACGGGCCTGGGACAACAGGTCTACCTCAGGCCTCTGGATAACAGGTCTACCCTGAATGGGCTGCTTAATGAGAAGACCAGGATAACAGGTCCACCCCAGGGGCCTGGGACAACAGGTCTACCCTCAGGCCATGCTGCCGAACTCGAGGTCCGGCATGGGGAACACAGGTCTACCCAAGGTATCGGGGACACCAGGTCTCCCCTGTGAATGGGCTGCTTAATACGAAGACCAGGACAACAGGTCTACACCAGGGGCCTGGGACAATCGGTCTACCCTGTGGATGGGCTGCCTAATGCCAAGTCCTGGCCTGGACAACAGGTCTACCCCATGGGTTTGGGACAACAGGTCTACCCCATGGGCCGAGGACACAAGGTCTACCCCACGGGCCTGGGACAACTGGTCTACCTCAGGCCTCTGGATAACAGGTCTACCCTGAATGGGCTGCTTAATGAGAAGACCAGGACAACAGGTCTACCCCAGGGGCCTGGGAGAACAGGTCTACCCTCGGGCCAGGCTGCCGAACTCGAGGTCCGGCATGGGGAACACAGGTCTACCCAAGGTATCGGGGACACCAGGTCTCCCCTGTGAATGGGCTGCTTAATACGAAGACCAGGACAACAGGTCTACACCAGGGGCCTGGGACAACAGGTCTACCCTGTGGATGGGCTGACTAATGCGAAGTCCTGGCCTGGACAACAGGTCTACCCCATGGGTTTGGGACAACAGGTCTACCCCATGGGCCGGGGACACAAGGTCTACCCCATGGGCCTGGGACAACAGGTCTACCTCAGGCCTCTGGATAACAGGTCTACCCTGAATGGGCTGCTTAATGAGAAGACCAGGACAACAGGTCTACCCCAGGGGCCTGGGAGAACAGGTCTACCCTCGGGCCAGGCTGCCGAACTCGAGGTCCGGCATGGGGAACACAGGTCTCCCCAAGGTATCGGGGACACCAGGTCTCCCCTGTGAATGGGCTGCTTAATACGAAGACCAGGACAACAGGTCTACACCAGGGGCCTGGGACAATCGGTCTACCCTGTGGATGGGCTGCCTAATGCCAAGTCCTGGCCTGGACAACAGGTCTACCCCATGGGTTTGGGACAACAGGTCTAACCCAGGGGCCTGGGACAACTAGGGCCAGGCTGCCAAACACGAGGTCCGGCCTGCGGACAACGGGTCTACCCCAGGCATCGGGGACACCAGGTCTTCCCAGTGGATGGGCTGTCTAAGGCGTTCCTGGCCCAGATAAAGGTCTACCCCAGGGGTTTGGGAAAACCGATCTACCGTGTGGATGGGTGGCCTAATGCAGTCCTGGCCTGGACAAGAGGTCTACCCCAGGGGTTTGGGACAACAGGTCTACCCCATGGGCCGAGGACACAAGGTCTACCCCACGGGCCTGGGACAACAGGTCTACCTCAGGCCTCTGGATAACAGGTCTACCCTGAATGGGATGCTTAATGAGAAGACCAGGACAACAGGTCTACCCCAGGGGCCTGGGAGAACAGGTCTACCCTCGGGCCAGGCTGCCGAACTCGAGGTCCGGCATGGGGAACACAGGTCTACCCAAGGTATCAGGAACACCAGGCCTCCCCTGTGAATGGGCTGCTTAATATGAAGACCAGGACAACAGGTCTACACCAGGGGCCTGGGACAACAGGTCTACCGTGTGGATGGGCTGCCTAATGCCAAGTCCTGGCCTGGACAACAGGTCTACCCCAGGGCTTTGGGACAACAGGTCTACCCCATGGGCCGGGGACACAAGGTCTACCCCACGGGCCTGGGACAACAGGTCTACCTCAGGCCTCTGGATAACAGGTCTACCCTGAATGGGCTGCTTAATGAGAAGACCAGGACAACAGGTCTACCCCAGGGGCCTGGGAGAACAGGTCTACCCTCGGGCCAGGCTGCCGAACTCGAGGTCCGGCATGGGGAACACAGGTCTACCCAAGGTATCGGGGACACCAGGTCTCCCCTGTGAATGGGCTGCTTAATACGAAGACCAGGACAACAGGTCTACACCAGGGGCCTGGGACAATAGGTCTACCCTGTGGATGGGCTGCCTAATGCCAAGTCCTGGCCTGGACAACAGGTCTACCCCATGGGTTTGGGACAACAGGTCTAACCCAGGGGCCTGGGACAACTAGGGCCAGGCTGCCGAACACGAGGTCCGGCCTGCGGACAACGGGTCTACCCCAGGCATCGGGGACACCAAGTCTACCCAGTGGATGGGCTGTCTAAGGCGTTCCTGGCCCAGATAAAGGTCTACCCCAGGGGTTTGGGAAAACCGATCTACCGTGTGGATGGGTGGCCTAATGCAGTCCTGGCCTGGACAACAGGTCTACCCCAGGGGTTTTGGACAACAGGTCTACCCAATGGGCCGAGGACACAAGGTCTACCCCACGGGCCTGGGACAACAGGTCTACCTCAGGCCTCTGGATAACAGGTCTACCCTGAATGGGCTGCTTAATGAGAAGACCAGGATAACAGGTCCACCCCAGGGGCCTGGGACAACAGGTCTACCCTCAGGCCATGCTGCCGAACTCGAGGTCCGGCATGGGGAACACAGGTCTACCCAAGGTATCGGGGACACCAGGTCTCCCCTGTGAATGGGCTGCTTAATACGAAGACCAGGACAACAGGTCTACACCAGGGGCCTGGGACAATCGGTCTACCCTGTGGATGGGCTGCCTAATGCCAAGTCCTGGCCTGGACAACAGGTCTACCCCATGGGTTTGGGACAACAGGTCTACCCCATGGGCCGGGGACACAAGGTCTACCCCATGGGCCTGGGACAACAGGTCTACCTCAGGCCTCTGGATAACAGGTCTACCCTGAATGGGCTGCTTAATGAGAAGACCAGGACAACAGGTCTACCCCAGGGGCCTGGGAGAACAAGTCTACCCTCGGGCCAGGCTGCCGAACTCGAGGTCCGGCATGGGGAACACAGGTCTACCCAAGGTATCGGGGACACCAGGTCTCCCCTGTGAATGGGCTGCTTAATACGAAGACCAGGACAACAGGTCTACACCAGGGGCCTGGGACTATAGGTCTACCCTGTGGATGGGCTGCCTAATGCCAAGTCCTGGCCTGGACAACAGGTCTACCCCATGGGTTTGGGACAACAGGTCTAACCCAGGGGCCTGGGACAACTAGGGCCAGGCTGCCGAACACGAGGTCCGGCCTGCGGACAACGGGTCTACCCCAGGCATCGGGGACACCAGGTCTACCCAGTGGATGGGCTGTCTAAGGCGTTCCTGGCCCAGATAAAAGGTCTACCCCAGGGGTTTGGGAAAACCGATCTACCGTGTGGATGGGTGGCCTAATGCAGTCCTGGCCTGGACAACAGGTCTACCCCACGGGTTTGGGACAACAGGTCTACCCCATGGGCCGAGGACACAAGGTCTACCCCACGGGCCTGGGACAACAGGTCTACCTCAGGCCTCTGGATAACAGGTCTACCCTGAATGGGCTGCTTAATGAGAAGACCAGGACAACAGGTCTACCCCAGGGGCCTGGGAGAACAGGTCTACCCTCGGGCCAGGCTGCCGAACTCGAGGTCCGGCATGGGGAAAACAGGTCTACCCAAGGTATCGGGGACACCAGGTCTCCCCTGTGAATGGGCTGCTTAATACGAAGACCAGGACAACAGGTCTACACCAGGGGCCTGGGACAACAGGTCTACCCTGTGGATGGGCTGACTAATGCCAAGTCCTGGCCTGGACAACAGGTCTACCCCATGGGTTTGGGACAACAGGTCTACCCCATGGGCCGGGGACACAAGGTCTACCCCATGGGCCTGGGACAACAGGTCTACCTCAGGCCTCTGGATAACAGGTCTACCCTGAATGGGCTGCTTAATGAGAAGACCAGGACAACAGGTCTACCCCAGGGGCCTGGGAGAACAGGTCTACCCTCGGGCCAGGCTGCCGAACTCGAGGTCCGGCATGGGGAACACAGGTCTCCCCAAGGTATCGGGGACACCAGGTCTCCCCTGTGAATGGGCTGCTTAATACGAAGACCAGGACAACAGGTCTACACCAGGGGCCTGGGACAATCGGTCTACCCTGTGGATGGGCTGCCTAATGCCAAGTCCTGGCCTGGACAACAGGTCTACCCCATGGGTTTGGGACAACAGGTCTAACCCAGGGGCCTGGGACAACTAGGGCCAGGCTGCCAAACACGAGGTCCGGCCTGCGGACAACGGGTCTACCCCAGGCATCGGGGACACCAGGTCTTCCCAGTGGATGGGCTGTCTAAGGCGTTCCTGGCCCAGATAAAGGTCTACCCCAGGGGTTTGGGAAAACCGATCTACCGTGTGGATGGGTGGCCTAATGCAGTCCTGGCCTGGACAACAGGTCTACCCCACGGGTTTGGGACAACAGGTCTACCCCATGGGCCGAGGACACAAGGTCTACCCCACGGGCCTGGGACAACAGGTCTACCTCAGGCCTCTGGATAACAGGTCTACCCTGAATGGGCTGCTTAATGAGAAGACCAGGACAACAGGTCTACCCCAGGGGCCTGGGAGAACAGGTCTACCCTCGGGCCAGGCTGCTGAACTCGAGGTCCGGCATGGGGAACACAGGTCTACCCAAGGTATCGGGGACACCAGGTCTCCCCTGTGAATGGGCTGCTTAATATGAAGACCAGGACCACAGGTCTACACCAGGGGCCTGGGACAACAGGTCTACCGTGTGGATGGGCTGCCTAATGCCAAGTCCTGGCCTGGACAACAGGTCTACCCCAGGGCTTTGGGACAACAGGTCTACCCCATGGGCCGGGGACACAAGGTCTACCCCACGGGCCTGGGACAACAGGTCTACCTCAGGCCTCTGGATAACAGGTCTACCCTGAATGGGCTGCTTAATGAGAAGACCAGGACAACAGGTCTACCCCAGGGGCCTGGGAGAACAGGTCTACCCTCGGGCCAGGCTGCCGAACTCGTGGTCCGGCATGGGGAACACAGGTCTACCCAAGGTATCGGGGACACCAGGTCTCCCCTGTGAATGGGCTGCTTAATACGAAGACCAGGACAACAGGTCTACACCAGGGGCCTGGGACAATAGGTCTACCCTGTGGATGGGCTGCCTAATGCCAAGTCCTGGCCTGGACAACAGGTCTACCCCATGGGTTTGGGACAACAGGTCTAACCCAGGGGCCTGGGACAACTAGGGCCAGGCTGCCGAACACGAGGTCCGGCCTGCGGACAACGGGTCTACCCCAGGCATTGGGGACACCAGGTCTACCCGGTGGATGGGCTGTCTAAGGCGTTCCTGGCCCAGATAAAAGGTCTACCCCAGGGGTTTGGGAAAACCGATCTACCGTGTGGATGGGTGGCCTAATGCAGTCCTGGCCTGGACAACACGTCTACCCAAGGGGTTTGGGACAACAGGTCTACCCCATGGGCCGAGGACACAAGGTCTACCCCACGGGCCTGGGACAACAGGTCTACCTCAGGCCTCTGGATAACAGGTCTACCCTGAATGGGCTGCTTAATGAGAAGACCAGGACAACAGGTCTACCCCAGGGGCCTGGGAGAACATCTACCCCAGGGCCATGCTGCCGAACTCGTGGTCCGGCATGGGGAACACAGGTCTACCCAAGGTATCAGGAACACCAGGCCTCCCCTGTGAATGGGCTGCTTAATATGAAGACCAGGACAACAGGTCTACACCAGGGGCCTGGGACAACAGGTCTACCGTGTGGATGGGCTGCCTAATGCCAAGTCCTGGCCTGGACAACAGGTCTACCCCAGGGCTTTGGGACAACAGGTCTACCCCATGGGCCGAGGAGACAAGGTCTACCCCACGGGCCTGGGACAACAGGTCTACCTCAGGCCTCTGGATAACAGGTCTACCCTGAATGGGCTGCTTAATGAGAAGACCAGGACAACAGGTCTACCCCAGGGGCCTGGGAGAACAGGTCTACCCCAGGGCCATGCTGCCGAACTCGAGGTCCGGCATGGGGAACACAGGTCTACCCAAGGTATCAGGAACACCAGGCCTCCCCTGTGAATGGGCTGCTTAATATGAAGACCAGGAGAACAGGTCTACACCAGGGGCCTGGGACAACAGGTCTACCGTGTGGATGGGCTGCCTAATGCCAAGTCCTGGCCTGGACAACAGGTCTACCCCATGGGTTTGGGACAACAGGTCTACCCCATGGGCCGGGGACACAAGGTCTACCCCCACCGGCCTGGGACAACAGGTCTACCTCAGGCCTCTGGATAACAGGTCTACCCTGAATGGGCTGCTTAATGAGAAGACCAGGACAACAGGTCTACCCCAGGGGCCTGGGACCACAGGTCTACCCTCAGGCCATGCTGCCGAACTCGAGGTCCGGCATGGGGAACACAGGTCTACCCAAGGTATCGGGGACACCAGGTCTCCCCTGTGAATGGGCTGCTTAATACGAAGACCAGGACAACAGGTCTACACCAGGGGCCTGGGACAATCGGTCTACCCTGTGGATGGGCTGCCTAATGCCAAGTCCTGGCCTGGACAACAGGTCTACCCCATGGGTTTGGGACAACAGGTCTAACCCAGGGGCCTGGGACAACTAGGGCCAGGCTGCCGAACACGAGGTCCGGCCTGCGGACAACGGGTCTACCCCAGGCATCGGGGACACCAGGTCTTCCCAGTGGATGGGCTATCTAAGGCGTTCCTGGCCCAGATAAAGGTCTACCCCAGGGGTTTGGGAAAACCGATCTACCGTGTGGATGGGTGGCCTAATGCAGTCCTGGCCTGGACAACAGGTCTACCCCATGGGTTTGGGACAACAGGTCTACCCCATGGGCCGAGGACACAAGGTCTACCCCACGGGCCTGGGACAACAGGTCTACCTCAGGCCTCTGGATAACAGGTCTACCCTGAATGGGCTGCTTAATGAGAAGACCAGGACAACAGGTCTACCCCAGGGGCCTGGGAGAACAGGTCTACCCCAGGGCCATGCTGCCGAACTCGAGGTCCGGCATGGGGAACACAGTTCTACCCAAGGTATCAGGAACACCAGGCCTCCCCTGTGAATGGGCTGATTAATATGAAGACCAGGACAACAGGTCTACACCAGGGGCCTTGGACAACAGGTCTACCGTGTGGATGGGCTGCCTAATGCCAAGTCCTGGCCTGGACAACAGGTCTACCCCATGGGCCGGGGACACAAGGTCTACCCCACGGGCCTGGGACAACAGGTCTACCTCAGGCCTCTGGATAACAGGTCTACCCTGAATGGGCTGCTTAATGAGAAGACCAGGACAACAGGTCTACCCCAGGGGCCTGGGAGAACAGGTCTACCCTCGGGCCAGGCTGCCGAACTCGAGGTCCGGCATGGGGAACACAGGTCTACCCAAGGTATCAGGAACACCAGGCCTCCCCTGTGAATGGGCTGCTTAATATGAAGACCAGGACAACAGGTCTACACCAGGGGCCTGGGACAACAGGTCTACCGTGTGGATGGGCTGCCTAATGCCAAGTCCTTGCCTGGACAACAGGTCTACCCCAGGGCTTTGGGACAACAGGTCTACCCCATGGGCCCGAGACACAAGGTCTACCCCACGGGCCTGGGACAACAGGTCTACCTCAGGCCTCTGGATAACAGGTCTACCCTGAATGGGCTGCTTAATGAGAAGACCAGGACAACAGGTCTACCCCAGGGGCCTGGGAGAACAGGTCTACCCTCGGGCCAGGCTGCCGAACTCGTGGTCCGGCATGGGGAACACAGGTCTACCCAAGGTATCGGGGACACCAGGTCTCCCCTGTGAATGGGCTGCTTAATACGAAGACCAGGACAACAGGTCTACACCAGGGGCCTGGGACAATAGGTCTACCCTGTGGATGGGCTGCCTAATGCCAAGTCCTGGCCTGGACAACAGGTCTACCCCATGGGTTTGGGACAACAGGTCTAACCCAGGGGCCTGGGACAACTAGGGCCAGGCTGCCAAACACGAGGTCCGACCTGCGGAAAACGGGTCTACCCCAGGCATCGGGGACACCAGGTCTTCCCAGTGGATGGGCTGTCTAAGGCGTTCCTGGCCCAGATAAAGGTCTACCCCAGGGGTTTGGGAAAACCGATCTACCGTGTGGATGGGTGGCCTAATGCAGTCCTGGCCTGGACAACAGGTCTACCCCACGGGTTTGGGACAACAGGTCTACCCCATGGGCCGAGGACACAAGGTCTACCCCACGGGCCTGGGACAACAGGTCTACCTCAGGCCTCTGGATAACAGGTCTACCCTGAATGGGCTGCTTAATGAGAAGACCAGGACAACAGGTCTACCCCAGGGGCCTGGGAGAACAGGTCTACCCTCGGGCCAGGCTGCTGAACTCGAGGTCCGGCATGGGGAACACAGGTCTACCCAAGGTATCGGGGACACCAGGTCTCCCCTGTGAATGGGCTGCTTAATATGAAGACCAGGACCACAGGTCTACACCAGGGGCCTGGGACAACAGGTCTACCGTGTGGATGGGCTGCCTAATGCCAAGTCCTGGCCTGGACAACAGGTCTACCCCAGGGCTTTGGGACAACAGGTCTACCCCATGGGCCGGGGACACAAGGTCTACCCCACGGGCCTGGGACAACAGGTCTACCTCAGGCCTCTGGATAACAGGTCTACCCTGAATGGGCTGCTTAATGAGAAGACCAGGACAACAGGTCTACCCCAGGGGCCTGGGAGAACAGGTCTACCCTCGGGCCAGGCTGCCGAACTCGTGGTCCGGCATGGGGAACACAGGTCTACCCAAGGTATCGGGGACACCAGGTCTCCCCTGTGAATGGGCTGCTTAATACGAAGACCAGGACAACAGGTCTACACCAGGGGCCTGGGACAATAGGTCTACCCTGTGGATGGGCTGCCTAATGCCAAGTCCTGGCCTGGACAACAGGTCTACCCCATGGGTTTGGGACAACAGGTCTAACCCAGGGGCCTGGGACAACTAGGGCCAGGCTGCCGAACACGAGGTCCGGCCTGCGGACAACGGGTCTACCCCAGGCATCGGGGACACCAGGTCTACCCAGTGGATGGGCTGTCTAAGGCGTTCCTGGCCCAGATAAAAGGTCTACCCCAGGGGTTTGGGAAAACCGATCTACCGTGTGGATGGGTGGCCTAATGCAGTCCTGGCCTGGACAACAGGTCTACCCCACGGGTTTGGGACAACAGGTCTACCCCATGGGCCGAGGACACAAGGTCTACCCCACGGGCCTGGGACAACAGGTCTACCTCAGGCCTCTGGATAACAGGTCTACCCTGAATGGGCTGCTTAATGAGAAGACCAGGACAACAGGTCTACCCCAGGGGCCTGGGAGAACAGGTCTACCCTCGGGCCAGGCTGCCGAACTCGAGGTCCGGCATGGGGAACACAGGTCTACCCAAGGTATCGGGGACACCAGGTCTCCCCTGTGAATGGGCTGCTTAATACGAAGACCAGGACAACAGGTCTACACCAGGGGCCTGGGACAACAGGTCTACCCTGTGGATGGGCTGACTAATGCGAAGTCCTGGCCTGGACAACAGGTCTACCCCATGGGTTTGGGACAACAGGTCTACCCCATGGGCCGGGGACACAAGGTCTACCCCATGGGCCTGGGACAACAGGTCTACCTCAGGCCTCTGGATAACAGGTCTACCCTGAATGGGCTGCTTAATGAGAAGACCAGGACAACAGGTCTACCCCAGGGGCCTGGGAGAACAGGTCTACCCTCGGGCCAGGCTGCCGAACTCGAGGTCCGGCATGGGGAACACAGGTCTCCCCAAGGTATCGGGGACACCAGGTCTCCCCTGTGAATGGGCTGCTTAATACGAAGACCAGGACAACAGGTCTACACCAGGGGCCTGGGACAATCGGTCTACCGTGTGGATGGGCTGCCTAATGCCAAGTCCTGGCCTGGACAACAGGTCTACCCCATGGGTTTGGGACAACAGGTCTAACCCAGGGGCCTGGGACAACTAGGGCCAGGCTGCCAAACACGAGGTCCGGCCTGCGGACAACGGGTCTACCCCAGGCATCGGGGACACCAGGTCTTCCCAGTGGATGGGCTGTCTAAGGCGTTCCTGGCCCAGATAAAGGTCTACCCCAGGGGTTTGGGAAAACCGATCTACCGTGTGGATGGGTGGCCTAATGCAGTCCTGGCCTGGACAAGAGGTCTACCCCAGGGGTTTGGGACAACAGGTCTACCCCATGGGCCGAGGACACAAGGTCTACCCCACGGGCCTGGGACAACAGGTCTACCTCAGGCCTCTGGATAACAGGTCTACCCTGAATGGGATGCTTAATGAGAAGACCAGGACAACAGGTCTACCCCAGGGGCCTGGGAGAACAGGTCTACCCTCGGGCCAGGCTGCCGAACTCGAGGTCCGGCATGGGGAACACAGGTCTACCCAAGGTATCAGGAACACCAGGCCTCCCCTGTGAATGGGCTGCTTAATATGAAGACCAGGACAACAGGTCTACACCAGGGGCCTGGGACAACAGGTCTACCGTGTGGATGGGCTGCCTAATGCCAAGTCCTGGCCTGGACAACAGGTCTACCCCAGGGCTTTGGGACAACAGGTCTACCCCATGGGCCGGGGACACAAGGTCTACCCCACGGGCCTGGGACAACAGGTCTACCTCAGGCCTCTGGATAACAGGTCTACCCTGAATGGGCTGCTTAATGAGAAGACCAGGACAACAGGTCTACCCCAGGGGCCTGGGAGAACAGGTCTACCCTCGGGCCAGGCTGCCGAACTCGAGGTCCGGCATGGGGAACACAGGTCTACCCAAGGTATCGGGGACACCAGGTCTCCCCTGTGAATGGGCTGCTTAATACGAAGACCAGGACAACAGGTCTACACCAGGGGCCTGGGACAATAGGTCTACCCTGTGGATGGGCTGCCTAATGCCAAGTCCTGGCCTGGACAACAGGTCTACCCCATGGGTTTGGGACAACAGGTCTAACCCAGGGGCCTGGGACAACTAGGGCCAGGCTGCCGAACACGAGGTCCGGCCTGCGGACAACGGGTCTACCCCAGGCATCGGGGACACCAAGTCTACCCAGTGGATGGGCTGTCTAAGGCGTTCCTGGCCCAGATAAAGGTCTACCCCAGGGGTTTGGGAAAACCGATCTACCGTGTGGATGGGTGGCCTAATGCAGTCCTGGCCTGGACAACAGGTCTACCCCAGGGGTTTTGGACAACAGGTCTACCCAATGGGCCGAGGACACAAGGTCTACCCCACGGGCCTGGGACAACAGGTCTACCTCAGGCCTCTGGATAACAGGTCTACCCTGAATGGGCTGCTTAATGAGAAGACCAGGATAACAGGTCCACCCCAGGGGCCTGGGACAACAGGTCTACCCTCAGGCCATGCTGCCGAACTCGAGGTCCGGCATGGGGAACACAGGTCTACCCAAGGTATCGGGGACACCAGGTCTCCCCTGTGAATGGGCTGCTTAATACGAAGACCAGGACAACAGGTCTACACCAGGGGCCTGGGACAATCGGTCTACCCTGTGGATGGGCTGCCTAATGCCAAGTCCTGGCCTGGACAACAGGTCTACCCCATGGGTTTGGGACAACAGGTCTACCCCATGGGCCGGGGACACAAGGTCTACCCCATGGGCCTGGGACAACAGGTCTACCTCAGGCCTCTGGATAACAGGTCTACCCTGAATGGGCTGCTTAATGAGAAGACCAGGACAACAGGTCTACCCCAGGGGCCTGGGAGAACAAGTCTACCCTCGGGCCAGGCTGCCGAACTCGAGGTCCGGCATGGGGAACACAGGTCTACCCAAGGTATCGGGGACACCAGGTCTCCCCTGTGAATGGGCTGCTTAATACGAAGACCAGGACAACAGGTCTACACCAGGGGCCTGGGACTATAGGTCTACCCTGTGGATGGGCTGCCTAATGCCAAGTCCTGGCCTGGACAACAGGTCTACCCCATGGGTTTGGGACAACAGGTCTAACCCAGGGGCCTGGGACAACTAGGGCCAGGCTGCCGAACACGAGGTCCGGCCTGCGGACAACGGGTCTACCCCAGGCATCGGGGACACCAGGTCTACCCAGTGGATGGGCTGTCTAAGGCGTTCCTGGCCCAGATAAAAGGTCTACCCCAGGGGTTTGGGAAAACCGATCTACCGTGTGGATGGGTGGCCTAATGCAGTCCTGGCCTGGACAACAGGTCTACCCCACGGGTTTGGGACAACAGGTCTACCCCATGGGCCGAGGACACAAGGTCTACCCCACGGGCCTGGGACAACAGGTCTACCTCAGGCCTCTGGATAACAGGTCTACCCTGAATGGGCTGCTTAATGAGAAGACCAGGACAACAGGTCTACCCCAGGGGCCTGGGAGAACAGGTCTACCCTCGGGCCAGGCTGCCGAACTCGAGGTCCGGCATGGGGAAAACAGGTCTACCCAAGGTATCGGGGACACCAGGTCTCCCCTGTGAATGGGCTGCTTAATACGAAGACCAGGACAACAGGTCTACACCAGGGGCCTGGGACAACAGGTCTACCCTGTGGATGGGCTGACTAATGCCAAGTCCTGGCCTGGACAACAGGTCTACCCCATGGGTTTGGGACAACAGGTCTACCCCATGGGCCGGGGACACAAGGTCTACCCCATGGGCCTGGGACAACAGGTCTACCTCAGGCCTCTGGATAACAGGTCTACCCTGAATGGGCTGCTTAATGAGAAGACCAGGACAACAGGTCTACCCCAGGGGCCTGGGAGAACAGGTCTACCCTCGGGCCAGGCTGCCGAACTCGAGGTCCGGCATGGGGAACACAGGTCTCCCCAAGGTATCGGGGACACCAGGTCTCCCCTGTGAATGGGCTGCTTAATACGAAGACCAGGACAACAGGTCTACACCAGGGGCCTGGGACAATCGGTCTACCCTGTGGATGGGCTGCCTAATGCCAAGTCCTGGCCTGGACAACAGGTCTACCCCATGGGTTTGGGACAACAGGTCTAACCCAGGGACCTGGGACAACTAGGGCCAGGCTGCCAAACACGAGGTCCGGCCTGCGGACAACGGGTCTACCCCAGGCATCGGGGACACCAGGTCTTCCCAGTGGATGGGCTGTCTAAGGCGTTCCTGGCCCAGATAAAGGTCTACCCCAGGGGTTTGGGAAAACCGATCTACCGTGTGGATGGGTGGCCTAATGCAGTCCTGGCCTGGACAACAGGTCTACCCCACGGGTTTGGGACAACAGGTCTACCCCATGGGCCGAGGACACAAGGTCTACCCCACGGGCCTGGGACAACAGGTCTACCTCAGGCCTCTGGATAACAGGTCTACCCTGAATGGGCTGCTTAATGAGAAGACCAGGACAACAGGTCTACCCCAGGGGCCTGGGAGAACAGGTCTACCCTCGGGCCAGGCTGCTGAACTCGAGGTCCGGCATGGGGAACACAGGTCTACCCAAGGTATCGGGGACACCAGGTCTCCCCTGTGAATGGGCTGCTTAATATGAAGACCAGGACCACAGGTCTACACCAGGGGCCTGGGACAACAGGTCTACCGTGTGGATGGGCTGCCTAATGCCAAGTCCTGGCCTGGACAACAGGTCTACCCCAGGGCTTTGGGACAACAGGTCTACCCCATGGGCCGGGGACACAAGGTCTACCCCACGGGCCTGGGACAACAGGTCTACCTCAGGCCTCTGGATAACAGGTCTACCCTGAATGGGCTGCTTAATGAGAAGACCAGGACAACAGGTCTACCCCAGGGGCCTGGGAGAACAGGTCTACCCTCGGGCCAGGCTGCCGAACTCGTGGTCCGGCATGGGGAACACAGGTCTACCCAAGGTATCGGGGACACCAGGTCTCCCCTGTGAATGGGCTGCTTAATACGAAGACCAGGACAACAGGTCTACACCAGGGGCCTGGGACAATAGGTCTACCCTGTGGATGGGCTGCCTAATGCCAAGTCCTGGCCTGGACAACAGGTCTACCCCATGGGTTTGGGACAACAGGTCTAACCCAGGGGCCTGGGACAACTAGGGCCAGGCTGCCGAACACGAGGTCCGGCCTGCGGACAACGGGTCTACCCCAGGCATTGGGGACACCAGGTCTACCCGGTGGATGGGCTGTCTAAGGCGTTCCTGGCCCAGATAAAAGGTCTACCCCAGGGGTTTGGGAAAACCGATCTACCGTGTGGATGGGTGGCCTAATGCAGTCCTGGCCTGGACAACAAGTCTACCCAAGGGGTTTGGGACAACAGGTCTACCCCATGGGCCGAGGACACAAGGTCTACCCCACGGGCCTGGGACAACAGGTCTACCTCAGGCCTCTGGATAACAGGTCTACCCTGAATGGGCTGCTTAATGAGAAGACCAGGACAACAGGTCTACCCCAGGGGCCTGGGAGAACAGGTCTACCCCAGGGCCATGCTGCCGAACTCGTGGTCCGGCATGGGGAACACAGGTCTACCCAAGGTATCAGGAACACCAGGCCTCCCCTGTGAATGGGCTGCTTAATATGAAGACCAGGACAACAGGTCTACACCAGGGGCCTGGGACAACAGGTCTACCGTGTGGATGGGCTGCCTAATGCCAAGTCCTGGCCTGGACAACAGGTCTACCCCAGGGCTTTGGGACAACAGGTCTACCCCATGGGCCGAGGAGACAAGGTCTACCCCACGGGCCTGGGACAACAGGTCTACCTCAGGCCTCTGGATAACAGGTCTACCCTGAATGGGCTGCTTAATGAGAAGACCAGGACAACAGGTCTACCCCAGGGGCCTGGGAGAACAGGTCTACCCCAGGGCCATGCTGCCGAACTCGAGGTCCGGCATGGGGAACACAGGTCTACCCAAGGTATCAGGAACACCAGGCCTCCCCTGTGAATGGGCTGCTTAATATGAAGACCAGGAGAACAGGTCTACACCAGGGGCCTGGGACAACAGGTCTACCGTGTGGATGGGCTGCCTAATGCCAAGTCCTGGCCTGGACAACAGGTCTACCCCATGGGTTTGGGACAACAGGTCTACCCCATGGGCCGGGGACACAAGGTCTACCCCCACCGGCCTGGGACAACAGGTCTACCTCAGGCCTCTGGATAACAGGTCTACCCTGAATGGGCTGCTTAATGAGAAGACCAGGACAACAGGTCTACCCCAGGGGCCTGGGACCACAGGTCTACCCTCAGGCCATGCTGCCGAACTCGAGGTCCGGCATGGGGAACACAGGTCTACCCAAGGTATCGGGGACACCAGGTCTCCCCTGTGAATGGGCTGCTTAATACGAAGACCAGGACAACAGGTCTACACCAGGGGCCTGGGACAATCGGTCTACCCTGTGGATGGGCTGCCTAATGCCAAGTCCTGGCCTGGACAACAGGTCTACCCCATGGGTTTGGGACAACAGGTCTAACCCAGGGGCCTGGGACAACTAGGGCCAGGCTGCCGAACACGAGGTCCGGCCTGCGGACAACGGGTCTACCCCAGGCATCGGGGACACCAGGTCTTCCCAGTGGATGGGCTATCTAAGGCGTTCCTGGCCCAGATAAAGGTCTACCCCAGGGGTTTGGGAAAACCGATCTACCGTGTGGATGGGTGGCCTAATGCAGTCCTGGCCTGGACAACAGGTCTACCCCATGGGTTTGGGACAACAGGTCTACCCCATGGGCCGAGGACACAAGGTCTACCCCACGGGCCTGGGACAACAGGTCTACCTCAGGCCTCTGGATAACAGGTCTACCCTGAATGGGCTGCTTAATGAGAAGACCAGGACAACAGGTCTACCCCAGGGGCCTGGGAGAACAGGTCTACCCCAGGGCCATGCTGCCGAACTCGAGGTCCGGCATGGGGAACACAGTTCTACCCAAGGTATCAGGAACACCAGGCCTCCCCTGTGAATGGGCTGATTAATATGAAGACCAGGACAACAGGTCTACACCAGGGGCCTTGGACAACAGGTCTACCGTGTGGATGGGCTGCCTAATGCCAAGTCCTGGCCTGGACAACAGGTCTACCCCATGGGCCGGGGACACAAGGTCTACCCCACGGGCCTGGGACAACAGGTCTACCTCAGGCCTCTGGATAACAGGTCTACCCTGAATGGGCTGCTTAATGAGAAGACCAGGACAACAGGTCTACCCCAGGGGCCTGGGAGAACAAGTCTACCCTCGGGCCAGGCTGCCGAACTCGAGGTCCGGCATGGGGAACACAGGTCTACCCAAGGTATCAGGAACACCAGGCCTCCCCTGTGAATGGGCTGCTTAATATGAAGACCAGGACAACAGGTCTACACCAGGGGCCTGGGACAACAGGTCTACCGTGTGGATGGGCTGCCTAATGCCAAGTCCTTGCCTGGACAACAGGTCTACCCCAGGGCTTTGGGACAACAGGTCTACCCCATGGGCCCGAGACACAAGGTCTACCCCACGGGCCTGGGACAACAGGTCTACCTCAGGCCTCTGGATAACAGGTCTACCCTGAATGGGCTGCTTAATGAGAAGACCAGGACAACAGGTCTACCCCAGGGGCCTGGGAGAACAGGTCTACCCTCGGGCCAGGCTGCCGAACTCGTGGTCCGGCATGGGGAACACAGGTCTACCCAAGGTATCGGGGACACCAGGTCTCCCCTGTGAATGGGCTGCTTAATACGAAGACCAGGACAACAGGTCTACACCAGGGGCCTGGGACAATAGGTCTACCCTGTGGATGGGCTGCCTAATGCCAAGTCCTGGCCTGGACAACAGGTCTACCCCATGGGTTTGGGACAACAGGTCTAACCCAGGGGCCTGGGACAACTAGGGCCAGGCTGCCAAACACGAGGTCCGACCTGCGGAAAACGGGTCTACCCCAGGCATCGGGGACACCAGGTCTTCCCAGTGGATGGGCTGTCTAAGGCGTTCCTGGCCCAGATAAAGGTCTACCCCAGGGGTTTGGGAAAACCGATCTACCGTGTGGATGGGTGGCCTAATGCAGTCCTGGCCTGGACAACAGGTCTACCCCACGGGTTTGGGACAACAGGTCTACCCCATGGGCCGAGGACACAAGGTCTACCCCACGGGCCTGGGACAACAGGTCTACCTCAGGCCTCTGGATAACAGGTCTACCCTGAATGGGCTGCTTAATGAGAAGACCAGGACAACAGGTCTACCCCAGGGGCCTGGGAGAACAGGTCTACCCTCGGGCCAGGCTGCTGAACTCGAGGTCCGGCATGGGGAACACAGGTCTACCCAAGGTATCGGGGACACCAGGTCTCCCCTGTGAATGGGCTGCTTAATATGAAGACCAGGACCACAGGTCTACACCAGGGGCCTGGGACAACAGGTCTACCGTGTGGATGGGCTGCCTAATGCCAAGTCCTGGCCTGGACAACAGGTCTACCCCAGGGCTTTGGGACAACAGGTCTACCCCATGGGCCGGGGACACAAGGTCTACCCCACGGGCCTGGGACAACAGGTCTACCTCAGGCCTCTGGATAACAGGTCTACCCTGAATGGGCTGCTTAATGAGAAGACCAGGACAACAGGTCTACCCCAGGGGCCTGGGAGAACAGGTCTACCCTCGGGCCAGGCTGCCGAACTCGTGGTCCGGCATGGGGAACACAGGTCTACCCAAGGTATCGGGGACACCAGGTCTCCCCTGTGAATGGGCTGCTTAATACGAAGACCAGGACAACAGGTCTACACCAGGGGCCTGGGACAATAGGTCTACCCTGTGGATGGGCTGCCTAATGCCAAGTCCTGGCCTGGACAACAGGTCTACCCCATGGGTTTGGGACAACAGGTCTAACCCAGGGGCCTGGGACAACTAGGGCCAGGCTGCCGAACACGAGGTCCGGCCTGCGGACAACGGGTCTACCCCAGGCATCGGGGACACCAGGTCTTCCCAGTGGATGGGCTATCTAAGGCGTTCCTGGCCCAGATAAAGGTCTACCCCAGGGGTTTGGGAAAACCGATCTACCGTGTGGATGGGTGGCCTAATGCAGTCCTGGCCTGGACAACAGGTCTACCCCATGGGTTTGGGACAACAGGTCTACCCCATGGGCCGAGGACACAAGGTCTACCCCACGGGCCTGGGACAACAGGTCTACCTCAGGCCTCTGGATAACAGGTCTACCCTGAATGGGCTGCTTAATGAGAAGACCAGGACAACAGGTCTACCCCAGGGGCCTGGGAGAACAGGTCTACCCCAGGGCCATGCTGCCGAACTCGAGGTCCGGCATGGGGAACACAGTTCTACCCAAGGTATCAGGAACACCAGGCCTCCCCTGTGAATGGGCTGATTAATATGAAGACCAGGACAACAGGTCTACACCAGGGGCCTTGGACAACAGGTCTACCGTGTGGATGGGCTGCCTAATGCCAAGTCCTGGCCTGGACAACAGGTCTACCCCATGGGCCGGGGACACAAGGTCTACCCCACGGGCCTGGGACAACAGGTCTACCTCAGGCCTCTGGATAACAGGTCTACCCTGAATGGGCTGCTTAATGAGAAGACCAGGACAACAGGTCTACCCCAGGGGCCTGGGAGAACAAGTCTACCCTCGGGCCAGGCTGCCGAACTCGAGGTCCGGCATGGGGAACACAGGTCTACCCAAGGTATCAGGAACACCAGGCCTCCCCTGTGAATGGGCTGCTTAATATGAAGACCAGGACAACAGGTCTACACCAGGGGCCTGGGACAACAGGTCTACCGTGTGGATGGGCTGCCTAATGCCAAGTCCTTGCCTGGACAACAGGTCTACCCCAGGGCTTTGGGACAACAGGTCTACCCCATGGGCCCGAGACACAAGGTCTACCCCACGGGCCTGGGACAACAGGTCTACCTCAGGCCTCTGGATAACAGGTCTACCCTGAATGGGCTGCTTAATGAGAAGACCAGGACAACAGGTCTACCCCAGGGGCCTGGGAGAACAGGTCTACCCTCGGGCCAGGCTGCCGAACTCGTGGTCCGGCATGGGGAACACAGGTCTACCCAAGGTATCGGGGACACCAGGTCTCCCCTGTGAATGGGCTGCTTAATACGAAGACCAGGACAACAGGTCTACACCAGGGGCCTGGGACAATAGGTCTACCCTGTGGATGGGCTGCCTAATGCCAAGTCCTGGCCTGGACAACAGGTCTACCCCATGGGTTTGGGACAACAGGTCTAACCCAGGGGCCTGGGACAACTAGGGCCAGGCTGCCAAACACGAGGTCCGACCTGCGGAAAACGGGTCTACCCCAGGCATCGGGGACACCAGGTCTTCCCAGTGGATGGGCTGTCTAAGGCGTTCCTGGCCCAGATAAAGGTCTACCCCAGGGGTTTGGGAAAACCGATCTACCGTGTGGATGGGTGGCCTAATGCAGTCCTGGCCTGGACAACAGGTCTACCCCACGGGTTTGGGACAACAGGTCTACCCCATGGGCCGAGGACACAAGGTCTACCCCACGGGCCTGGGACAACAGGTCTACCTCAGGCCTCTGGATAACAGGTCTACCCTGAATGGGCTGCTTAATGAGAAGACCAGGACAACAGGTCTACCCCAGGGGCCTGGGAGAACAGGTCTACCCTCGGGCCAGGCTGCTGAACTCGAGGTCCGGCATGGGGAACACAGGTCTACCCAAGGTATCGGGGACACCAGGTCTCCCCTGTGAATGGGCTGCTTAATATGAAGACCAGGACCACAGGTCTACACCAGGGGCCTGGGACAACAGGTCTACCGTGTGGATGGGCTGCCTAATGCCAAGTCCTGGCCTGGACAACAGGTCTACCCCAGGGCTTTGGGACAACAGGTCTACCCCATGGGCCGGGGACACAAGGTCTACCCCACGGGCCTGGGACAACAGGTCTACCTCAGGCCTCTGGATAACAGGTCTACCCTGAATGGGCTGCTTAATGAGAAGACCAGGACAACAGGTCTACCCCAGGGGCCTGGGAGAACAGGTCTACCCTCGGGCCAGGCTGCCGAACTCGTGGTCCGGCATGGGGAACACAGGTCTACCCAAGGTATCGGGGACACCAGGTCTCCCCTGTGAATGGGCTGCTTAATACGAAGACCAGGACAACAGGTCTACACCAGGGGCCTGGGACAATAGGTCTACCCTGTGGATGGGCTGCCTAATGCCAAGTCCTGGCCTGGACAACAGGTCTACCCCATGGGTTTGGGACAACAGGTCTAACCCAGGGGCCTGGGACAACTAGGGCCAGGCTGCCGAACACGAGGTCCGGCCTGCGGACAACGGGTCTACCCCAGGCATTGGGGACACCAGGTCTACCCGGTGGATGGGCTGTCTAAGGCGTTCCTGGCCCAGATAAAAGGTCTACCCCAGGGGTTTGGGAAAACCGATCTACCGTGTGGATGGGTGGCCTAATGCAGTCCTGGCCTGGACAACAAGTCTACCCAAGGGGTTTGGGACAACAGGTCTACCCCATGGGCCGAGGACACAAGGTCTACCCCACGGGCCTGGGACAACAGGTCTACCTCAGGCCTCTGGATAACAGGTCTACCCTGAATGGGCTGCTTAATGAGAAGACCAGGACAACAGGTCTACCCCAGGGGCCTGGGAGAACAGGTCTACCCCAGGGCCATGCTGCCGAACTCGTGGTCCGGCATGGGGAACACAGGTCTACCCAAGGTATCAGGAACACCAGGCCTCCCCTGTGAATGGGCTGCTTAATATGAAGACCAGGACAACAGGTCTACACCAGGGGCCTGGGACAACAGGTCTACCGTGTGGATGGGCTGCCTAATGCCAAGTCCTGGCCTGGACAACAGGTCTACCCCAGGGCTTTGGGACAACAGGTCTACCCCATGGGCCGAGGAGACAAGGTCTACCCCACGGGCCTGGGACAACAGGTCTACCTCAGGCCTCTGGATAACAGGTCTACCCTGAATGGGCTGCTTAATGAGAAGACCAGGACAACAGGTCTACCCCAGGGGCCTGGGAGAACAGGTCTACCCCAGGGCCATGCTGCCGAACTCGAGGTCCGGCATGGGGAACACAGGTCTACCCAAGGTATCAGGAACACCAGGCCTCCCCTGTGAATGGGCTGCTTAATATGAAGACCAGGAGAACAGGTCTACACCAGGGGCCTGGGACAACAGGTCTACCGTGTGGATGGGCTGCCTAATGCCAAGTCCTGGCCTGGACAACAGGTCTACCCCATGGGTTTGGGACAACAGGTCTACCCCATGGGCCGGGGACACAAGGTCTACCCCCACCGGCCTGGGACAACAGGTCTACCTCAGGCCTCTGGATAACAGGTCTACCCTGAATGGGCTGCTTAATGAGAAGACCAGGACAACAGGTCTACCCCAGGGGCCTGGGACCACAGGTCTACTCTCAGGCCATGCTGCCGAACTCGAGGTCCGGCATGGGGAACACAGGTCTACCCAAGGTATCGGGGACACCAGGTCTCCCCTGTGAATGGGCTGCTTAATACGAAGACCAGGACAACAGGTCTACACCAGGGGCCTGGGACAATCGGTCTACCCTGTGGATGGGCTGCCTAATGCCAAGTCCTGGCCTGGACAACAGGTCTACCCCATGGGTTTGGGACAACAGGTCTAACCCAGGGGCCTGGGACAACTAGGGCCAGGCTGCCGAACACGAGGTCCGGCCTGCGGACAACGGGTCTACCCCAGGCATCGGGGACACCAGGTCTTCCCAGTGGATGGGCTATCTAAGGCGTTCCTGGCCCAGATAAAGGTCTACCCCAGGGGTTTGGGAAAACCGATCTACCGTGTGGATGGGTGGCCTAATGCAGTCCTGGCCTGGACAACAGGTCTACCCCATGGGTTTGGGACAACAGGTCTACCCCATGGGCCGATGACACAAGGTCTACCCCACGGGCCTGGGACAACAGGTCTACCTCAGGCCTCTGGATAACAGGTCTACCCTGAATGGGCTGCTTAATGAGAAGACCAGGACAACAGGTCTACCCCAGGGGCCTGGGAGAACAGGTCTACCCCAGGGCCATGCTGCCGAACTCGAGGTCCGGCATGGGGAACACAGTTCTACCCAAGGTATCAGGAACACCAGGCCTCCCCTGTGAATGGGCTGATTAATATGAAGACCAGGACAACAGGTCTACACCAGGGGCCTTGGACAACAGGTCTACCGTGTGGATGGGCTGCCTAATGCCAAGTCCTGGCCTGGACAACAGGTCTACCCCATGGGCCGGGGACACAAGGTCTACCCCACGGGCCTGGGACAACAGGTCTACCTCAGGCCTCTGGATAACAGGTCTACCCTGAATGGGCTGCTTAATGAGAAGACCAGGACAACAGGTCTACCCCAGGGGCCTGGGAGAACAAGTCTACCCTCGGGCCAGGCTGCCGAACTCGAGGTCCGGCATGGGGAACACAGGTCTACCCAAGGTATCAGGAACACCAGGCCTCCCCTGTGAATGGGCTGCTAGTATGAAGAGCAGGACAACAGGTCTACACCAGGGGCCTTGGACAACAGGTCTACCGTGTGGATGGGCTGCCTAATGCCAAGTCCTGGCCTGGACAACAGGTCTACCCCATGGGTTTGGGACAACAGGTCTACCCCATGGGCCGAGGACACAAGGTCTACCCCACGGGCCTGGGACAACAGGTCTACCTCAGACCTCTGCATAACAGGTCTACCCTGAATGGGCTGCTTAATGAGAAGACCAGGACAACAGGTCTACCCCAGGGGCCTGGGAGAACAGGTCTACCCTCGGGCCAGGCTGCCGAACTCGAGGTCCGGCATGGGGAACACAGGTCTACCCAAGGTATCGGGGACACCAGGTCTCCCCTCTGAATGGGCTGCTTAATACGAAGACCAGGACAACAGGTCTACACCAGGGGCCTGGGACAACAGGTCTACCGTGTGGATGGGCTGCCTAATGCCAAGTCCTGGCCTGGACAACAGGTCTACCCCATGGGTTTGGGACAACAGGTCTAACCCAGGGGCCTGGGACAACTAGGGCCAGGCTGCCGAACACGAGGTCCGGCCTGCGGACAACGGGTCTACCCCAGGCATCGGGGACACCAAGTCTACCCAGTGGATGGGCTGTCAAAGGCGTTCCTGGCCCAGATAAAAGGTCTACCCCAGGGGTTTGGGAAAACCGATATACCGTGTGGATGGGTGGCCTAATGCAGTCCTGGCCTGGACAACAAGTCTACCCAAGGGGTTTGGGACAACAGGTCTACCCCATGGGCCGAGGACACAAGGTCTACCCCACAGGCCTGGGACAACAGGTCTACCTCAGGCCTCTGGATAACAGGTCTACCCTGAATGGGCTGCTTAATGAGAAGACCAGGACAACAGGTCTACCCCAGGGGCCTGGGAGAACAGGTCTACCCTCGGGCCAGGCTGCCGAACTCGAGGTCCGGCATGGGGAACACAGGTCTACCCAAGGTATCGGGGACACCAGGTCTTCCCTGTGAATGGGCTGCTTAATACGAAGACCAGGACAACAGGTCTACACCAGGGGCCTGGGACAACAGGTCTACCCTGTGGATGGGATGCCTAATGCCAAGTCCTGGCCTGGACAACAGGTCTACCCCATGGGTTTGGGACAACAGGTCTAACCCAGGGGCCTGGGACAACTAGGGCCAGGCTGCCGAACACGAGGTCCGGCCTGCGGACAACGGGTCTACCCCAGGCATCGGGGACACCAAGTCTACCCAGTGGATGGGCTGTCTAAGGCGTTCCTGGCCCAGATAAAGGTCTACCCCAGGGGTTTGGGAAAACCGATCTACCGTGTGGATGGGTGGCCTAATGCAGTCCTGGCCTGGACAGGAAGTCTACCCAAGGGGTTTGGGACAACAGGTCTACCCCATGGGCCGAGGACACAAGGTCTACCCCACAGGCCTGGGACAACAGGTCTACCTCAGGCCTCTGGATAACAGGTCTACCCTGAATGGGCTGCTTAATGAGAAGACCAGGACAACAGGTCTACCCCAGGGGCCTGGGAGAACAGGTCTACCCCAGGGCCATGCTGCCGATCTCGAGGTCCGGCATGGGAACACAGGTCTACCCAAGGTATCAGGAACACCAGGCCTCCCCTGTGAATGGGCTGCTTAATATGAAGACCAGGACAACAAGTCTACACCAGGAGCCTTGGACAACTGGTCTACCGTGTGGATGGGCTGCCTAATGCCAAGTCCTGGCCTGGACAACAGGTCTACCCCATGGGTTTGGGACAACAGGTCTACCCCATGGGCCGAGGACACAAGGTCTACCCCACGGGCCTGGGACAACAGGTCTACCTCAGACCTCTGCATAACAGGTCTACCCTGAATGGGCTGCTTAATGAGAAGACCAGGACAACAGGTCTACCCCAGGGGCCTGGGAGAACAGGTCTACCCTCGGGCCAGGCTGCCGAACTCGAGGTCCGGCATGGGGAACACAGGTCTACCCAAGGTATCGGGGACACCAGGTCTCCCCTCTGAATGGGCTGCTTAATACGAAGACCAGGACAACAGGTCTACACCAGGGGCCTGGGACAACAGGTCTACCGTGTGGATGGGCTGCCTAATGCCAAGTCCTGGCCTGGACAACAGGTCTACCCCATGGGTTTGGGACAACAGGTCTAACCCAGGGGCCTGGGACAACTAGGGCCAGGCTGCCGAACACGAGGTCCGGCCTGCGGACAACGGGTCTACCCCAGGCATCGGGGACACCAAGTCTACCCAGTGGATGGGCTGTCAAAGGCGTTCCTGGCCCAGATAAAAGGTCTACCCCAGGGGTTTGGGAAAACCGATATACCGTGTGGATGGGTGGCCTAATGCAGTCCTGGCCTGGACAACAAGTCTACCCAAGGGGTTTGGGACAACAGGTCTACCCCATGGGCCGAGGACACAAGGTCTACCCCACAGGCCTGGGACAACAGGTCTACCTCAGGCCTCTGGATAACAGGTCTACCCTGAATGGGCTGCTTAATGAGAAGACCAGGACAACAGGTCTACCCCAGGGGCCTGGGAGAACAGGTCTACCCTCGGGCCAGGCTGCCGAACTCGAGGTCCGGCATGGGGAACACAGGTCTACCCAAGGTATCGGGGACACCAGGTCTTCCCTGTGAATGGGCTGCTTAATACGAAGACCAGGACAACAGGTCTACACCAGGGGCCTGGGACAACAGGTCTACCCTGTGGATGGGATGCCTAATGCCAAGTCCTGGCCTGGACAACAGGTCTACCCCATGGGTTTGGGACAACAGGTCTAACCCAGGGGCCTGGGACAACTAGGGCCAGGCTGCCGAACACGAGGTCCGGCCTGCGGACAACGGGTCTACCCCAGGCATCGGGGACACCAAGTCTACCCAGTGGATGGGCTGTCTAAGGCGTTCCTGGCCCAGATAAAGGTCTACCCCAGGGGTTTGGGAAAACCGATCTACCGTGTGGATGGGTGGCCTAATGCAGTCCTGGCCTGGACAGGAAGTCTACCCAAGGGGTTTGGGACAACAGGTCTACCCCATGGGCCGAGGACACAAGGTCTACCCCACAGGCCTGGGACAACAGGTCTACCTCAGGCCTCTGGATAACAGGTCTACCCTGAATGGGCTGCTTAATGAGAAGACCAGGACAACAGGTCTACCCCAGGGGCCTGGGAGAACAGGTCTACCCCAGGGCCATGCTGCCGATCTCGAGGTCCGGCATGGGAACACAGGTCTACCCAAGGTATCAGGAACACCAGGCCTCCCCTGTGAATGGGCTGCTTAATATGAAGACCAGGACAACAAGTCTACACCAGGAGCCTTGGACAACTGGTCTACCGTGTGGATGGGCTGCCTAATGCCAAGTCCTGGCCTGGACAACAGGTCTACCCCATGGGTTTGGGACAACAGGTCTACCCCATGGGCCGGGGACACAAGGTCTACCCCACGGGCCTGGGACAACAGGTCTACCTCAGGCCTCTGGATAACAGGTCTACCCTGAATGGGCTGCTTAATGAGAAGACCAGGACAACAGGTCTAACCCCGGGGCCAGGGAGAAACAGGTCTACCCTCGGGCCAGGCTGCCGAACTCGAGGTCCGGCATGTGGAACACAGGTCTACCCAAGGTATCAGGGACACCAGGCCTCCCCTGTGAAAGGGCTGCTTAATACGAAGACCAGGACAACAGGTCTACACCAGGGGCCTGGGACAATAGGTCTACCCTGTGGATGGGCTGCCTAATGCCAAGTCCTGGCCTGGACAACAGGTCTACCCCATGGGTTTGGGACAACAGGTCTAACCCAGGGGCCTGGGACAACTAGGGCCAGGCTGCCGAACACGAGGTCCGGCCTGCGGACAACGGGTCTACCCCAGGCATCGGGGACACCAAGTCTACCCAGTGGATGGGCTGTCTAAGGCGTTCCTGGCCCAGATAAAAGGTCTACCCCAGGGGTTTGGGAAAACCGATATACCGTGTGGATGGGTGGCCTAATGCAGTCCTGGCCTGGACAACAAGTCTACCCAAAGGGGTTTGGGACAACAGGTCTACCCCATGGGCCGAGGACACAAGGTCTACGCCACGGGCCTGGGACAACAGGTCTACCTCAGGCCTCTGGATAACAGGTCTACCCTGAATGGGCTGCTTAATGAGAAGACCAGGACAACAGGTCTACCCCAGGGGCCTGGGAGAACAGGTCTACCCCAGGGCCATGCTGCCGAACTCGAGGTCCGGCATGGGGAACACAGGTCTACCCAAGGTATCAGGAACACCAGGCCTCCCCTGTGAATGGGCTGCTAGTATGAAGAGCAGGACAACAGGTCTACACCAGGGGCCTTGGACAACAGGTCTACCGTGTGGATGGGCTGCCTAATGCCAAGTCCTGGCCTGGACAACAGGTCTACCCCATGGGTTTGGGACAACAGGTCTACCCCATGGGCCGAGGACACAAGGTCTACCCCACGGGCCTGGGACAACAGGTCTACCTCAGACCTCTGCATAACAGGTCTACCCTGAATGGGCTGCTTAATGAGAAGACCAGGACAACAGGTCTACCCCAGGGGCCTGGGAGAACAGGTCTACCCTCGGGCCAGGCTGCCGAACTCGAGGTCCGGCATGGGGAACACAGGTCTACCCAAGGTATCGGGGACACCAGGTCTCCCCTGTGAATGGGCTGCTTAATACGAAGACCAGGACAACAGGTCTACACCAGGGGCCTGGGACAACAGGTCTACCCTGTGGATGGGCTGCCTAATGCCAAGTCCTGGCCTGGACAACAGGTCTACCCCATGGGTTTGGGACAACAGGTCTAACCCAGGGGCCTGGGACAACTAGGGCCAGGCTGCCGAACACGAGGTCCGGCCTGCGGACAACGGGTCTACCCCAGGCATCGGGGACACCAAGTCTACCCAGTGGATGGGCTGTCAAAGGCGTTCCTGGCCCAGATAAAAGGTCTACCCCAGGGGTTTGGGAAAACCGATATACCGTGTGGATGGGTGGCCTAATGCAGTCCTGGCCTGGACAACAAGTCTACCCAAGGGGTTTGGGACAACAGGTCTACCCCATGGGCCGAGGACACAAGGTCTACCCCACAGGCCTGGGACAACAGGTCTACCTCAGGCCTCTGGATAACAGGTCTACCCTGAATGGGCTGCTTAATGAGAAGACCAGGACAACAGGTCTACCCCAGGGGCCTGGGAGAACAGGTCTACCCTCGGGCCAGGCTGCCGAACTCGTGGTCCGGCATGGGGAACACAGGTCTACCCAAGGTATCGGGGACACCAGGTCTCCCCTGTGAATGGGCTGCTTAATACGAAGACCAGGACAACAGGTCTACACCAGGGGCCTGGGACAATAGATCTACCCTGTGGATGGGCTGCCTAATGCCAAGTCCTGGCCTGGACAACAGGTCTACCCCATGGGTTTGGGACAACAGGTCTAACCCAGGGGCCTGGGACAACTAGGGCCAGGCTGCCGAACACGAGGTCCGGCCTGCGGACAACGGGTCTACCCCAGGCATTGGGGACACCAGGTCTACCCGGTGGATGGGCTGTCTAAGGCGTTCCTGGCCCAGATAAAAGGTCTACCCCAGGGGTTTGGGAAAACCGATCTACCGTGTGGATGGGTGGCCTAATGCAGTCCTGGCCTGGACAACAAGTCTACCCAAGGGGTTTGGGACAACAGGTCTACCCCATGGGCCGAGGACACAAGGTCTACCCCACGGGCCTGGGACAACAGGTCTACCTCAGGCCTCTGGATAACAGGTCTACCCTGAATGGGCTGCTTAATGAGAAGACCAGGACAACAGGTCTACCCCAGGGGCCTGGGAGAACAGGTCTACCCCAGGGCCATGCTGCCGAACTCGTGGTCCGGCATGGGGAACACAGGTCTACCCAAGGTATCAGGAACACCAGGCCTCCCCTGTGAATGGGCTGCTTAATATGAAGACCAGGACAACAGGTCTACACCAGGGGCCTGGGACAACAGGTCTACCGTGTGGATGGGCTGCCTAATGCCAAGTCCTGGCCTGGA
Organism: Molothrus aeneus; assembly: GCF_037042795.1. Lineage (NCBI taxonomy): Eukaryota > Metazoa > Chordata > Aves > Passeriformes > Icteridae > Molothrus > Molothrus aeneus. The sequence continues at coordinate 847,546 of NW_027099133.1, read as the reverse complement.
CAACAGGTCTACCCCAGGGCTTTGGGACAACAGGTCTACCCCATGGGCCGAGGAGACAAGGTCTACCCCACGGGCCTGGGACAACAGGTCTACCTCAGGCCTCTGGATAACAGGTCTACCCTGAATGGGCTGCTTAATGAGAAGACCAGGACAACAGGTCTACCCCAGGGGCCTGGGAGAACAGGTCTACCCCAGGGCCATGCTGCCGAACTCGAGGTCCGGCATGGGGAACACAGGTCTACCCAAGGTATCAGGAACACCAGGCCTCCCCTGTGAATGGGCTGCTTAATATGAAGACCAGGAGAACAGGTCTACACCAGGGGCCTGGGACAACAGGTCTACCGTGTGGATGGGCTGCCTAATGCCAAGTCCTGGCCTGGACAACAGGTCTACCCCATGGGTTTGGGACAACAGGTCTACCCCATGGGCCGGGGACACAAGGTCTACCCCCACCGGCCTGGGACAACAGGTCTACCTCAGGCCTCTGGATAACAGGTCTACCCTGAATGGGCTGCTTAATGAGAAGACCAGGACAACAGGTCTACCCCAGGGGCCTGGGACCACAGGTCTACCCTCAGGCCATGCTGCCGAACTCGAGGTCCGGCATGGGGAACACAGGTCTACCCAAGGTATCGGGGACACCAGGTCTCCCCTGTGAATGGGCTGATTAATACGAAGACCAGGACAACAGGTCTACACCAGGGGCCTGGGACAATCGGTCTACCCTGTGGATGGGCTGCCTAATGCCAAGTCCTGGCCTGGACAACAGGTCTACCCCATGGGTTTGGGACAACAGGTCTAACCCAGGGGCCTGGGACAACTAGGGCCAGGCTGCCGAACACGAGGTCCGGCCTGCGGACAACGGGTCTACCCCAGGCATCGGGGACACCAGGTCTTCCCAGTGGATGGGCTATCTAAGGCGTTCCTGGCCCAGATAAAGGTCTACCCCAGGGGTTTGGGAAAACCGATCTACCGTGTGGATGGGTGGCCTAATGCAGTCCTGGCCTGGACAACAGGTCTACCCCATGGGTTTGGGACAACAGGTCTACCCCATGGGCCGAGGACACAAGGTCTACCCCACGGGCCTGGGACAACAGGTCTACCTCAGGCCTCTGGATAACAGGTCTACCCTGAATGGGCTGCTTAATGAGAAGACCAGGACAACAGGTCTACCCCAGGGGCCTGGGAGAACAGGTCTACCCCAGGGCCATGCTGCCGAACTCGAGGTCCGGCATGGGGAACACAGTTCTACCCAAGGTATCAGGAACACCAGGCCTCCCCTGTGAATGGGCTGATTAATATGAAGACCAGGACAACAGGTCTACACCAGGGGCCTTGGACAACAGGTCTACCGTGTGGATGGGCTGCCTAATGCCAAGTCCTGGCCTGGACAACAGGTCTACCCCATGGGCCGGGGACACAAGGTCTACCCCACGGGCCTGGGACAACAGGTCTACCTCAGGCCTCTGGATAACAGGTCTACCCTGAATGGGCTGCTTAATGAGAAGACCAGGACAACAGGTCTACCCCAGGGGCCTGGGAGAACAAGTCTACCCTCGGGCCAGGCTGCCGAACTCGAGGTCCGGCATGGGGAACACAGGTCTACCCAAGGTATCAGGAACACCAGGCCTCCCCTGTGAATGGGCTGCTAGTATGAAGAGCAGGACAACAGGTCTACACCAGGGGCCTTGGACAACAGGTCTACCGTGTGGATGGGCTGCCTAATGCCAAGTCCTGGCCTGGACAACAGGTCTACCCCATGGGTTTGGGACAACAGGTCTACCCCATGGGCCGAGGACACAAGGTCTACCCCACGGGCCTGGGACAACAGGTCTACCTCAGACCTCTGCATAACAGGTCTACCCTGAATGGGCTGCTTAATGAGAAGACCAGGACAACAGGTCTACCCCAGGGGCCTGGGAGAACAGGTCTACCCTCGGGCCAGGCTGCCGAACTCGAGGTCCGGCATGGGGAACACAGGTCTACCCAAGGTATCGGGGACACCAGGTCTCCCCTCTGAATGGGCTGCTTAATACGAAGACCAGGACAACAGGTCTACACCAGGGGCCTGGGACAACAGGTCTACCGTGTGGATGGGCTGCCTAATGCCAAGTCCTGGCCTGGACAACAGGTCTACCCCATGGGTTTGGGACAACAGGTCTAACCCAGGGGCCTGGGACAACTAGGGCCAGGCTGCCGAACACGAGGTCCGGCCTGCGGACAACGGGTCTACCCCAGGCATCGGGGACACCAAGTCTACCCAGTGGATGGGCTGTCAAAGGCGTTCCTGGCCCAGATAAAAGGTCTACCCCAGGGGTTTGGGAAAACCGATATACCGTGTGGATGGGTGGCCTAATGCAGTCCTGGCCTGGACAACAAGTCTACCCAAGGGGTTTGGGACAACAGGTCTACCCCATGGGCCGAGGACACAAGGTCTACCCCACAGGCCTGGGACAACAGGTCTACCTCAGGCCTCTGGATAACAGGTCTACCCTGAATGGGCTGCTTAATGAGAAGACCAGGACAACAGGTCTACCCCAGGGGCCTGGGAGAACAGGTCTACCCTCGGGCCAGGCTGCCGAACTCGAGGTCCGGCATGGGGAACACAGGTCTACCCAAGGTATCGGGGACACCAGGTCTTCCCTGTGAATGGGCTGCTTAATACGAAGACCAGGACAACAGGTCTACACCAGGGGCCTGGGACAACAGGTCTACCCTGTGGATGGGATGCCTAATGCCAAGTCCTGGCCTGGACAACAGGTCTACCCCATGGGTTTGGGACAACAGGTCTAACCCAGGGGCCTGGGACAACTAGGGCCAGGCTGCCGAACACGAGGTCCGGCCTGCGGACAACGGGTCTACCCCAGGCATCGGGGACACCAAGTCTACCCAGTGGATGGGCTGTCTAAGGCGTTCCTGGCCCAGATAAAGGTCTACCCCAGGGGTTTGGGAAAACCGATCTACCGTGTGGATGGGTGGCCTAATGCAGTCCTGGCCTGGACAGGAAGTCTACCCAAGGGGTTTGGGACAACAGGTCTACCCCATGGGCCGAGGACACAAGGTCTACCCCACAGGCCTGGGACAACAGGTCTACCTCAGGCCTCTGGATAACAGGTCTACCCTGAATGGGCTGCTTAATGAGAAGACCAGGACAACAGGTCTACCCCAGGGGCCTGGGAGAACAGGTCTACCCCAGGGCCATGCTGCCGATCTCGAGGTCCGGCATGGGAACACAGGTCTACCCAAGGTATCAGGAACACCAGGCCTCCCCTGTGAATGGGCTGCTTAATATGAAGACCAGGACAACAAGTCTACACCAGGAGCCTTGGACAACTGGTCTACCGTGTGGATGGGCTGCCTAATGCCAAGTCCTGGCCTGGACAACAGGTCTACCCCATGGGTTTGGGACAACAGGTCTACCCCATGGGCCGGGGACACAAGGTCTACCCCACGGGCCTGGGACAACAGGTCTACCTCAGGCCTCTGGATAACAGGTCTACCCTGAATGGGCTGCTTAATGAGAAGACCAGGACAACAGGTCTAACCCCGGGGCCAGGGAGAAACAGGTCTACCCTCGGGCCAGGCTGCCGAACTCGAGGTCCGGCATGTGGAACACAGGTCTACCCAAGGTATCAGGGACACCAGGCCTCCCCTGTGAAAGGGCTGCTTAATACGAAGACCAGGACAACAGGTCTACACCAGGGGCCTGGGACAATAGGTCTACCCTGTGGATGGGCTGCCTAATGCCAAGTCCTGGCCTGGACAACAGGTCTACCCCATGGGTTTGGGACAACAGGTCTAACCCAGGGGCCTGGGACAACTAGGGCCAGGCTGCCGAACACGAGGTCCGGCCTGCGGACAACGGGTCTACCCCAGGCATCGGGGACACCAAGTCTACCCAGTGGATGGGCTGTCTAAGGCGTTCCTGGCCCAGATAAAAGGTCTACCCCAGGGGTTTGGGAAAACCGATATACCGTGTGGATGGGTGGCCTAATGCAGTCCTGGCCTGGACAACAAGTCTACCCAAAGGGGTTTGGGACAACAGGTCTACCCCATGGGCCGAGGACACAAGGTCTACGCCACGGGCCTGGGACAACAGGTCTACCTCAGGCCTCTGGATAACAGGTCTACCCTGAATGGGCTGCTTAATGAGAAGACCAGGACAACAGGTCTACCCCAGGGGCCTGGGAGAACAGGTCTACCCCAGGGCCATGCTGCCGAACTCGAGGTCCGGCATGGGGAACACAGGTCTACCCAAGGTATCAGGAACACCAGGCCTCCCCTGTGAATGGGCTGCTAGTATGAAGAGCAGGACAACAGGTCTACACCAGGGGCCTTGGACAACAGGTCTACCGTGTGGATGGGCTGCCTAATGCCAAGTCCTGGCCTGGACAACAGGTCTACCCCATGGGTTTGGGACAACAGGTCTACCCCATGGGCCGAGGACACAAGGTCTACCCCACGGGCCTGGGACAACAGGTCTACCTCAGGCCTCTGGATAACAGGTCTACCCTGAATGGGCTGCTTAATGAGAAGACCAGGACAACAGGTCTACCCCAGGGGCCTGGGAGAACAGGTCTACCCTCGGGCCAGGCTGCCGAACTCGAGGTCCGGCATGGGGAACACAGGTCTACCCAAGGTATCGGGGACACCAGGTCTCCCCTGTGAATGGGCTGCTTAATACGAAGACCAGGACAACAGGTCTACACCAGGGGCCTGGGACAACATGTCTACCCTGTGGATGGGCTGCCTAATGCCAAGTCCTGGCCTGGACAACAGGTCTACCCCATGGGTTTGGGACAACAGGTCTAACCCAGGGGCCTGGGACAACTAGGGCCAGGCTGCCGAACACGAGGTCCGGCCTGCGGACAACGGGTCTACCCCAGGCATCGGGGACACCAAGTCTACCCAGTGGATGGGCTGTCAAAGGCGTTCCTGGCCCAGATAAAAGGTCTACCCCAGGGGTTTGGGAAAACCGATATACCGTGTGGATGGGTGGCCTAATGCAGTCCTGGCCTGGACAACAAGTCTACCCAAGGGGTTTGGGACAACAGGTCTACCCCATGGGCCGAGGACACAAGGTCTACCCCACAGGCCTGGGACAACAGGTCTACCTCAGGCCTCTGGATAACAGGTCTACCCTGAATGGGCTGCTTAATGAGAAGACCAGGACAACAGGTCTACCCCAGGGGCCTGGGAGAACAGGTCTACCCTCGGGCCAGGCTGCCGAACTCGAGGTCCGGCATGGGGAACACAGGTCTACCCAAGGTATCGGGGACACCAGGTCTTCCCTGTGAATGGGCTGCTTAATACGAAGACCAGGACAACAGGTCTACACCAGGGGCCTGGGACAACAGGTCTACCCTGTGGATGGGCTGCCTAATGCCAAGTCCTGGCCTGGACAACAGGTCTACCCCATGGGTTTGGGACAACAGGTCTAACCCAGGGGCCTGGGACAACTAGGGCCAGGCTGCCGAACACGAGGTCCGGCCTGCGGACAACGGGTCTACCCCAGGCATCGGGGACACCAAGTCTACCCAGTGGATGGGCTGTCTAAGGCGTTCCTGGCCCAGATAAAGGTCTACCCCAGGGGTTTGGGAAAACCGATCTACCGTGTGGATGGGTGGCCTAATGCAGTCCTGGCCTGGACAGGAAGTCTACCCAAGGGGTTTGGGACAACAGGTCTACCCCATGGGCCGAGGACACAAGGTCTACCCCACAGGCCTGGGACAACAGGTCTACCTCAGGCCTCTGGATAACAGGTCTACCCTGAATGGGCTGCTTAATGAGAAGACCAGGACAACAGGTCTACCCCAGGGGCCTGGGAGAACAGGTCTACCCCAGGGCCATGCTGCCGAACTCGAGGTCCGGCATGGGAACACAGGTCTACCCAAGGTATCAGGAACACCAGGCCTCCCCTGTGAATGGGCTGCTTAATATGAAGACCAGGACAACAAGTCTACACCAGGAGCCTTGGACAACTGGTCAACCGTGTGGATGGGCTGCCTAATGCCAAGTCCTGGCCTGGACAACAGGTCTACCCCATGGGTTTGGGACAACAGGTCTACCCCATGGGCCGGGGACACAAGGTCTACCCCACGGGCCTGGGACAACAGGTCTACCTCAGGCCTCTGGATAACAGGTCTACCCTGAATGGGCTGCTTAATGAGAAGACCAGGACAACAGGTCTAACCCCGGGGCCAGGGAGAAACAGGTCTACCCTCGGGCCAGGCTGCCGAACTCGAGGTCCGGCATGTGGAACACAGGTCTACCCAAGGTATCAGGGACACCAGGCCTCCCCTGTGAAAGGGCTGCTTAATACGAAGACCAGGACAACAGGTCTACACCAGGGGCCTGGGACAATAGGTCTACCCTGTGGATGGGCTGCCTAATGCCAAGTCCTGGCCTGGACAACAGGTCTACCCCATGGGTTTGGGACAACAGGTCTAACCCAGGGGCCTGGGACAACTAGGGCCAGGCTGCCGAACACGAGGTCCGGCCTGCGGACAACGGGTCTACCCCAGGCATCGGGGACACCAAGTCTACCCAGTGGATGGGCTATCTAAGGCGTTCCTGGCCCAGATAAAAGGTCTACCCCAGGGGTTTCGGAAAACCGATATACCGTGTGGATGGGTGGCCTAATGCAGTCCTGGCCTGGACAACAAGTCTACCCAAAGGGGTTTGGGACAACAGGTCTACCCCATGGGCCGAGGACACAAGGTCTACGCCACGGGCCTGGGACAACAGGTCTACCTCAGGCCTCTGGATAACAGGTCTACCCTGAATGGGCTGCTTAATGAGAAGACCAGGACAACAGGTCTACCCCAGGGGCCTGGGAGAACAGGTCTACCCTCGGGCCATGCTGCCGATCTCGAGGTCCGGCATGGGGAACACAGGTCTACCCAAGGTATCAGGAACACCAGGCCTCCCCTGTGAATGGGCTGCTAATATGAAGACCAGGACAACAGGTCTACACCAGGGGCCTTGGACAACAGGTCTACCGTGTGGATGGGCTGCCTAATGCCAAGTCCTGGCCTGGACAACAGGTCTACCCCATGGGTTTGGGACAACAGGTCTACCCCATGGGCCGGGGACACAAGGTCTACCCCACGGGCCTGGGACAACAGGTCTACCTCAGGCCTCTGGATAACAGGTCTACCCTGAATGGGCTGCTTAATGAGAAGACCAGGACAACAGGTCTACCCCAGGGGCCTGGGAGAACAGGTCTACCCTCGGGCCAGGCTGCCGAACTCGAGGTCCGGCATGGGGAACACAGGTCTACCCAAGGTATCGGGGACACCAGGTCTCCCCTGTGAATGGGCTGCTTAATACGAAGACCAGGACAACAGGTCTACACCAGGGGCCTGGGACAACAGGTCTACCCTGTGGATGGGCTGCCTAATGCCAAGTCCTGGCCTGGACAACAGGTCTACCCCATGGGTTTGGGACAACAGGTCTAACCCAGGGGCCTGGGACAACTAGGGCCAGGCTGCCGAACACGAGGTCCGGCCTGCGGACAACGGGTCTACCCCAGGCATCGGGGACACCAAGTCTACCCAGTGGATAGGCTGTCTAAGGCGTTCCTGGCCCAGATAAAGGTCTACCCCAGGGGTTTGGGAAAACCGATCTACCGTGTGGATGGGTGGCCTAATGCAGTCCTGGCCTGGACAACAGGTCTACCCCATGGGTTTGGGACAACAGGTCTACCCCATGGGCCGAGGACACAAGGTCTACCCCACGGGCCTGGGACAACAGGTCTACCTCAGGCCTCTGGATAACAGGTCTACCCTGAATGGGCTGCTTAATGAGAAGACCAGGACAACAGGTCTACCCCAGGGGCCTGGGAGAACAGGTCTACCCTCGGGCCATGCTGCCGAACTCGAGGTCCGGCATGGGGAACACAGGTCTACCCAAGGTATCAGGAACACCAGGCCTCCCCTGTCAATGGGCTGCTAATATGAAGACCAGGACAACAGGTCTACACCAGGGGCCTGGGACAACAGGTCTACCATGTGGATGGGCTGCCTAATGCAAAGTCCTGGCCTGGACAACAGGTCTACCCCATGGGTTTGGGACAACAGGTCTACCCCATGGGCCGGGGACACAAGGTCTACCCCACGGGCCTGGGACAACAGGTCTACCTCAGGCCTCTGGATAACAGGTCTACCCTGAATGGGCTGCTTAATGAGAAGACCAGGACAACAGGTCTACCCCCGGGGCCAGGGAGAAACAGGTCTACCCTCGGGCCAGGCTGCCGAACTCGAGGTCCGGCATGGGGAACACAGGTCTACCCAAGGTATCGGGGACACCAGGTCTCCCCTGTGAATGGGCTGCTTAATACGAAGACCAGGACAACAGGTCTACACCAGGGGCCTGGGACAACAGGTCTACCCTGTGGATGGGCTGCCTAATGCCAAGTCCTGGCCTGGACAACAGGTCTACCCCATGGGTTTGGGACAACAGGTCTAACCCAGGGGCCTGGGACAACTAGGGCCAGGCTGCCGAACACGAGGTCCGGCCTGCGGACAACGGGTCTACCCCAGGCATCGGGGACACCAAGTCTACCCAGCGGATAGGCTGTCTAAGGCGTTCCTGGCCCAGATAAAGGTCTACCCCAGGGGTTTGGGAAAACCGATCTACCGTGTGGATGGGTGGCCTAATGCAGTCCTGGCCTGGACAACAGGTCTACCCCATGGGTTTGGGACAACAGGTCTACCCCATGGGCCGAGGACACAAGGTCTACCCCACGGGCCTGGGACAACAGGTCTACCTCAGGCCTCTGGATAACAGGTCTACCCTGAATGGGCTGCTTAATGAGAAGACCAGGACAACAGGTCTACCCCAGGGGCCTGGGAGAACAGGTCTACCCTCGGGCCATGCTGCCGAACTCGAGGTCCGGCATGGGGAACACAGGTCTACCCAAGGTATCAGGAACACCAGGCCTCCCCTGTCAATGGGCTGCTAATATGAAGACCAGGACAACAGGTCTACACCAGGGGCCTGGGACAACAGGTCTACCATGTGGATGGGCTGCCTAATGCAAAGTCCTGGCCTGGACAACAGGTCTACCCCATGGGTTTGGGACAACAGGTCTACCCCATGGGCCGGGGACACAAGGTCTACCCCACGGGCCTGGGACAACAGGTCTACCTCAGGCCTCTGGATAACAGGTCTACCCTGAATGGGCTGCTTAATGAGAAGACCAGGACAACAGGTCTACCCCCGGGGCCAGGGAGAAACAGGTCTACCCTCGGGCCAGGCTGCCGAACTCGAGGTCCGGCATGGGGAACACAGGTCTACCCAAGGTATCGGGGACACCAGGTCTTCCCTGTGAATGGGCTGCTTAATACGAAGACCAGGACAACAGGTCTACACCAGGGGCCTGGGACAACAGGTCTACCCTGTGGATGGGCTGCCTAATGCCAAGTCCTGGCCTGGACAACAGGTCTACCCCATGGGTTTGGGACAACAGGTCTAACCCAGGGGCCTGGGACAACTAGGGCCAGGCTGCCGAACACGAGGTCCGGCCTGCGGACAACGGGTCTACCCCAGGCATCGGGGACACCAAGTCTACCCAGTGGATGGGCTGTCTAAGGCGTTCCTGGCCCAGATAAAGGTCTACCCCAGGGGTTTGGGAAAACCGATCTACCGTGTGGATGGGTGGCCTAATGCAGTCCTGGCCTGGACAGGAAGTCTACCCAAGGGGTTTGGGACAACAGGTCTACCCCATGGGCCGAGGACACAAGGTCTACCCCACAGGCCTGGGACAACAGGTCTACCTCAGGCCTCTGGATAACAGGTCTACCCTGAATGGGCTGCTTAATGAGAAGACCAGGACAACAGGTCTACCCCAGGGGCCTGGGAGAACAGGTCTACCCCAGGGCCATGCTGCCGATCTCGAGGTCCGGCATGGGAACACAGGTCTACCCAAGGTATCAGGAACACCAGGCCTCCCCTGTGAATGGGCTGCTTAATATGAAGACCAGGACAACAAGTCTACACCAGGAGCCTTGGACAACTGGTCTACCGTGTGGATGGGCTGCCTAATGCCAAGTCCTGGCCTGGACAACAGGTCTACCCCATGGGTTTGGGACAACAGGTCTACCCCATGGGCCGGGGACACAAGGTCTACCCCACGGGCCTGGGACAACAGGTCTACCTCAGGCCTCTGGATAACAGGTCTACCCTGAATGGGCTGCTTAATGAGAAGACCAGGACAACAGGTCTAACCCCGGGGCCAGGGAGAAACAGGTCTACCCTCGGGCCAGGCTGCCGAACTCGAGGTCCGGCATGTGGAACACAGGTCTACCCAAGGTATCAGGGACACCAGGCCTCCCCTGTGAAAGGGCTGCTTAATACGAAGACCAGGACAACAGGTCTACACCAGGGGCCTGGGAAAATAGGTCTACCCTGTGGATGGGCTGCCTAATGCCAAGTCCTGGCCTGGACAACAGGTCTACCCCATGGGTTTGGGACAACAGGTCTAACCCAGGGGCCTGGGACAACTAGGGCCAGGCTGCCGAACACGAGGTCCGGCCTGCGGACAACGGGTCTACCCCAGGCATCGGGGACACCAAGTCTACCCAGTGGATGGGCTATCTAAGGCGTTCCTGGCCCAGATAAAAGGTCTACCCCAGGGGTTTCGGAAAACCGATATACCGTGTGGATGGGTGGCCTAATGCAGTCCTGGCCTGGACAACAAGTCTACCCAAAGGGGTTTGGGACAACAGGTCTACCCCATGGGCCGAGGACACAAGGTCTACGCCACGGGCCTGGGACAACAGGTCTACCTCAGGCCTCTGGATAACAGGTCTACCCTGAATGGGCTGCTTAATGAGAAGACCAGGACAACAGGTCTACCCCAGGGGCCTGGGAGAACAGGTCTACCCTCGGGCCATGCTGCCGATCTCGAGGTCCGGCATGGGGAACACAGGTCTACCCAAGGTATCAGGAACACCAGGCCTCCCCTGTGAATGGGCTGCTAATATGAAGACCAGGACAACAGGTCTACACCAGGGGCCTTGGACAACAGGTCTACCGTGTGGATGGGCTGCCTAATGCCAAGTCCTGGCCTGGACAACAGGTCTACCCCATGGGTTTGGGACAACAGGTCTACCCCATGGGCCGGGGACACAAGGTCTACCCCCACCGGCCTGGGACAACAGGTCTACCTCAGGCCTCTGGATAACAGGTCTACCCTGAATGGGCTGCTTAATGAGAAGACCAGGACAACAGGTCTACCCCAGGGGCCTGGGACCACAGGTCTACCCTCAGGCCATGCTGCCGAACTCGAGGTCCGGCATGGGGAACACAGGTCTACCCAAGGTATCGGGGACACCAGGTCTCCCCTGTGAATGGGCTGCTTAATACGAAGACCAGGACAACAGGTCTACACCAGGGGCCTGGGACAATCGGTCTACCCTGTGGATGGGCTGCCTAATGCCAAGTCCTGGCCTGGACAACAGGTCTACCCCATGGGTTTGGGACAACAGGTCTAACCCAGGGGCCTGGGACAACTAGGGCCAGGCTGCCGAACACGAGGTCCGGCCTGCGGACAACGGGTCTACCCCAGGCATCGGGGACACCAGGTCTTCCCAGTGGATGGGCTATCTAAGGCGTTCCTGGCCCAGATAAAGGTCTACCCCAGGGGTTTGGGAAAACCGATCTACCGTGTGGATGGGTGGCCTAATGCAGTCCTGGCCTGGACAACAGGTCTACCCCATGGGTTTGGGACAACAGGTCTACCCCATGGGCCGAGGACACAAGGTCTACCCCACGGGCCTGGGACAACAGGTCTACCTCAGGCCTCTGGATAACAGGTCTACCCTGAATGGGCTGCTTAATGAGAAGACCAGGACAACAGGTCTACCCCAGGGGCCTGGGAGAACAGGTCTACCCCAGGGCCATGCTGCCGAACTCGAGGTCCGGCATGGGGAACACAGTTCTACCCAAGGTATCAGGAACACCAGGCCTCCCCTGTGAATGGGCTGATTAATATGAAGACCAGGACAACAGGTCTACACCAGGGGCCTTGGACAACAGGTCTACCGTGTGGATGGGCTGCCTAATGCCAAGTCCTGGCCTGGACAACAGGTCTACCCCATGGCCGGGGACACAAGGTCTACCCCACGGGCCTGGGACAACAGGTCTACCTCAGGCCTCTGGATAACAGGTCTACCCTGAATGGGCTGCTTAATGAGAAGACCAGGACAACAGGTCTACCCCAGGGGCCTGGGAGAACAAGTCTACCCTCGGGCCAGGCTGCCGAACTCGAGGTCCGGCATGGGGAACACAGGTCTACCCAAGGTATCAGGAACACCAGGCCTCCCCTGTGAATGGGCTGCTAGTATGAAGAGCAGGACAACAGGTCTACACCAGGGGCCTTGGACAACAGGTCTACCGTGTGGATGGGCTGCCTAATGCCAAGTCCTGGCCTGGACAACAGGTCTACCCCATGGGTTTGGGACAACAGGTCTACCCCATGGGCCGAGGACACAAGGTCTACCCCACGGGCCTGGGACAACAGGTCTACCTCAGACCTCTGCATAACAGGTCTACCCTGAATGGGCTGCTTAATGAGAAGACCAGGACAACAGGTCTACCCCAGGGGCCTGGGAGAACAGGTCTACCCTCGGGCCAGGCTGCCGAACTCGAGGTCCGGCATGGGGAACACAGGTCTACCCAAGGTATCGGGGACACCAGGTCTCCCCTCTGAATGGGCTGCTTAATACGAAGACCAGGACAACAGGTCTACACCAGGGGCCTGGGACAACAGGTCTACCCTGTGGATGGGCTGCCTAATGCCAAGTCCTGGCCTGGACAACAGGTCTACCCCATGGGTTTGGGACAACAGGTCTAACCCAGGGGCCTGGGACAACTAGGGCCAGGCTGCCGAACACGAGGTCCGGCCTGCGGACAACGGGTCTACCCCAGGCATCGGGGACACCAAGTCTACCCAGTGGATGGGCTGTCAAAGGCGTTCCTGGCCCAGATAAAAGGTCTACCCCAGGGGTTTGGGAAAACCGATATACCGTGTGGATGGGTGGCCTAATGCAGTCCTGGCCTGGACAACAAGTCTACCCAAGGGGTTTGGGACAACAGGTCTACCCCATGGGCCGAGGACACAAGGTCTACCCCACAGGCCTGGGACAACAGGTCTACCTCAGGCCTCTGGATAACAGGTCTACCCTGAATGGGCTGCTTAATGAGAAGACCAGGACAACAGGTCTACCCCAGGGGCCTGGGAGAACAGGTCTACCCTCGGGCCAGGCTGCCGAACTCGAGGTCCGGCATGGGGAACACAGGTCTACCCAAGGTATCGGGGACACCAGGTCTTCCCTGTGAATGGGCTGCTTAATACGAAGACCAGGACAACAGGTCTACACCAGGGGCCTGGGACAACAGGTCTACCCTGTGGATGGGCTGCCTAATGCCAAGTCCTGGCCTGGACAACAGGTCTACCCCATGGGTTTGGGACAACAGGTCTAACCCAGGGGCCTGGGACAACTAGGGCCAGGCTGCCGAACACGAGGTCCGGCCTGCGGACAACGGGTCTACCCCAGGCATCGGGGACACCAAGTCTACCCAGTGGATGGGCTGTCTAAGGCGTTCCTGGCCCAGATAAAGGTCTACCCCAGGGGTTTGGGAAAACCGATCTACCGTGTGGATGGGTGGCCTAATGCAGTCCTGGCCTGGACAGGAAGTCTACCCAAGGGGTTTGGGACAACAGGTCTACCCCATGGGCCGAGGACACAAGGTCTACCCCACAGGCCTGGGACAACAGGTCTACCTCAGGCCTCTGGATAACAGGTCTACCCTGAATGGGCTGCTTAATGAGAAGACCAGGACAACAGGTCTACCCCAGGGGCCTGGGAGAACAGGTCTACCCCAGGGCCATGCTGCCGATCTCGAGGTCCGGCATGGGAACACAGGTCTACCCAAGGTATCAGGAACACCAGGCCTCCCCTGTGAATGGGCTGCTTAATATGAAGACCAGGACAACAAGTCTACACCAGGAGCCTTGGACAACTGGTCTACCGTGTGGATGGGCTGCCTAATGCCAAGTCCTGGCCTGGACAACAGGTCTACCCCATGGGTTTGGGACAACAGGTCTACCCCATGGGCCGGGGACACAAGGTCTACCCCACGGGCCTGGGACAACAGGTCTACCTCAGGCCTCTGGATAACAGGTCTACCCTGAATGGGCTGCTTAATGAGAAGACCAGGACAACAGGTCTAACCCCGGGGCCAGGGAGAAACAGGTCTACCCTCGGGCCAGGCTGCCGAACTCGAGGTCCGGCATGTGGAACACAGGTCTACCCAAGGTATCAGGGACACCAGGCCTCCCCTGTGAAAGGGCTGCTTAATACGAAGACCAGGACAACAGGTCTACACCAGGGGCCTGGGACAATAGGTCTACCCTGTGGATGGGCTGCCTAATGCCAAGTCCTGGCCTGGACAACAGGTCTACCCCATGGGTTTGGGACAACAGGTCTAACCCAGGGGCCTGGGACAACTAGGGCCAGGCTGCCGAACACGAGGTCCGGCCTGCGGACAACGGGTCTACCCCAGGCATCGGGGACACCAAGTCTACCCAGTGGATGGGCTGTCTAAGGCGTTCCTGGCCCAGATAAAAGGTCTACCCCAGGGGTTTGGGAAAACCGATATACCGTGTGGATGGGTGGCCTAATGCAGTCCTGGCCTGGACAACAAGTCTACCCAAAGGGGTTTGGGACAACAGGTCTACCCCATGGGCCGAGGACACAAGGTCTACGCCACGGGCCTGGGACAACAGGTCTACCTCAGGCCTCTGGATAACAGGTCTACCCTGAATGGGCTGCTTAATGAGAAGACCAGGACAACAGGTCTACCCCAGGGGCCTGGGAGAACAGGTCTACCCCAGGGCCATGCTGCCGAACTCGAGGTCCGGCATGGGGAACACAGGTCTACCCAAGGTATCAGGAACACCAGGCCTCCCCTGTGAATGGGCTGCTAGTATGAAGAGCAGGACAACAGGTCTACACCAGGGGCCTTGGACAACAGGTCTACCGTGTGGATGGGCTGCCTAATGCCAAGTCCTGGCCTGGACAACAGGTCTACCCCATGGGTTTGGGACAACAGGTCTACCCCATGGGCCGAGGACACAAGGTCTACCCCACGGGCCTGGGACAACAGGTCTACCTCAGACCTCTGCATAACAGGTCTACCCTGAATGGGCTGCTTAATGAGAAGACCAGGACAACAGGTCTACCCCAGGGGCCTGGGAGAACAGGTCTACCCTCGGGCCAGGCTGCCGAACTCGAGGTCCGGCATGGGGAACACAGGTCTACCCAAGGTATCGGGGACACCAGGTCTCCCCTGTGAATGGGCTGCTTAATACGAAGACCAGGACAACAGGTCTACACCAGGGGCCTGGGACAACAGGTCTACCCTGTGGATGGGCTGCCTAATGCCAAGTCCTGGCCTGGACAACAGGTCTACCCCATGGGTTTGGGACAACAGGTCTAACCCAGGGGCCTGGGACAACTAGGGCCAGGCTGCCGAACACGAGGTCCGGCCTGCGGACAACGGGTCTACCCCAGGCATCGGGGACACCAAGTCTACCCAGTGGATGGGCTGTCAAAGGCGTTCCTGGCCCAGATAAAAGGTCTACCCCAGGGGTTTGGGAAAACCGATATACCGTGTGGATGGGTGGCCTAATGCAGTCCTGGCCTGGACAACAAGTCTACCCAAGGGGTTTGGGACAACAGGTCTACCCCATGGGCCGAGGACACAAGGTCTACCCCACAGGCCTGGGACAACAGGTCTACCTCAGGCCTCTGGATAACAGGTCTACCCTGAATGGGCTGCTTAATGAGAAGACCAGGACAACAGGTCTACCCCAGGGGCCTGGGAGAACAGGTCTACCCTCGGGCCAGGCTGCCGAACTCGAGGTCCGGCATGGGGAACACAGGTCTACCCAAGGTATCGGGGACACCAGGTCTTCCCTGTGAATGGGCTGCTTAATACGAAGACCAGGACAACAGGTCTACACCAGGGGCCTGGGACAACAGGTCTACCCTGTGGATGGGCTGCCTAATGCCAAGTCCTGGCCTGGACAACAGGTCTACCCCATGGGTTTGGGACAACAGGTCTAACCCAGGGGCCTGGGACAACTAGGGCCAGGCTGCCGAACACGAGGTCCGGCCTGCGGACAACGGGTCTACCCCAGGCATCGGGGACACCAAGTCTACCCAGTGGATGGGCTGTCTAAGGCGTTCCTGGCCCAGATAAAGGTCTACCCCAGGGGTTTGGGAAAACCGATCTACCGTGTGGATGGGTGGCCTAATGCAGTCCTGGCCTGGACAGGAAGTCTACCCAAGGGGTTTGGGACAACAGGTCTACCCCATGGGCCGAGGACACAAGGTCTACCCCACAGGCCTGGGACAACAGGTCTACCTCAGGCCTCTGGATAACAGGTCTACCCTGAATGGGCTGCTTAATGAGAAGACCAGGACAACAGGTCTACCCCAGGGGCCTGGGAGAACAGGTCTACCCCAGGGCCATGCTGCCGATCTCGAGGTCCGGCATGGGAACACAGGTCTACCCAAGGTATCAGGAACACCAGGCCTCCCCTGTGAATGGGCTGCTTAATATGAAGACCAGGACAACAAGTCTACACCAGGAGCCTTGGACAACTGGTCTACCGTGTGGATGGGCTGCCTAATGCCAAGTCCTGGCCTGGACAACAGGTCTACCCCATGGGTTTGGGACAACAGGTCTACCCCATGGGCCGGGGACACAAGGTCTACCCCACGGGCCTGGGACAACAGGTCTACCTCAGGCCTCTGGATAACAGGTCTACCCTGAATGGGCTGCTTAATGAGAAGACCAGGACAACAGGTCTAACCCCGGGGCCAGGGAGAAACAGGTCTACCCTCGGGCCAGGCTGCCGAACTCGAGGTCCGGCATGTGGAACACAGGTCTACCCAAGGTATCAGGGACACCAGGCCTCCCCTGTGAAAGGGCTGCTTAATACGAAGACCAGGACAACAGGTCTACACCAGGGGCCTGGGACAATAGGTCTACCCTGTGGATGGGCTGCCTAATGCCAAGTCCTGGCCTGGACAACAGGTCTACCCCATGGGTTTGGGACAACAGGTCTAACCCAGGGGCCTGGGACAACTAGGGCCAGGCTGCCGAACACGAGGTCCGGCCTGCGGACAACGGGTCTACCCCAGGCATCGGGGACACCAAGTCTACCCAGTGGATGGGCTATCTAAGGCGTTCCTGGCCCAGATAAAAGGTCTACCCCAGGGGTTTCGGAAAACCGATATACCGTGTGGATGGGTGGCCTAATGCAGTCCTGGCCTGGACAACAAGTCTACCCAAAGGGGTTTGGGACAACAGGTCTACCCCATGGGCCGAGGACACAAGGTCTACGCCACGGGCCTGGGACAACAGGTCTACCTCAGGCCTCTGGATAACAGGTCTACCCTGAATGGGCTGCTTAATGAGAAGACCAGGACAACAGGTCTACCCCAGGGGCCTGGGAGAACAGGTCTACCCTCGGGCCATGCTGCCGATCTCGAGGTCCGGCATGGGGAACACAGGTCTACCCAAGGTATCAGGAACACCAGGCCTCCCCTGTGAATGGGCTGCTAATATGAAGACCAGGACAACAGGTCTACACCAGGGGCCTTGGACAACAGGTCTACCGTGTGGATGGGCTGCCTAATGCCAAGTCCTGGCCTGGACAACAGGTCTACCCCATGGGTTTGGGACAACAGGTCTACCCCATGGGCCGGGGACACAAGGTCTACCCCACGGGCCTGGGACAACAGGTCTACCTCAGGCCTCTGGATAACAGGTCTACCCTGAATGGGCTGCTTAATGAGAAGACCAGGACAACAGGTCTACCCCCGGGGCCAGGGAGAAACAGGTCTACCCTCGGGCCAGGCTGCCGAACTCGAGGTCCGGCATGGGGAACACAGGTCTACCCAAGGTATCGGGGACACCAGGTCTCCCCTGTGAATGGGCTGCTTAATACGAAGACCAGGACAACAGGTCTACACCAGGGGCCTGGGACAACAGGTCTACCCTGTGGATGGGCTGCCTAATGCCAAGTCCTGGCCTGGACAACAGGTCTACCCCATGGGTTTGGGACAACAGGTCTAACCCAGGGGCCTGGGACAACTAGGGCCAGGCTGCCGAACACGAGGTCCGGCCTGCGGACAACGGGTCTACCCCAGGCATCGGGGACACCAAGTCTACCCAGTGGATAGGCTGTCTAAGGCGTTCCTGGCCCAGATAAAGGTCTACCCCAGGGGTTTGGGAAAACCGATCTACCGTGTGGATGGGTGGCCTAATGCAGTCCTGGCCTGGACAACAGGTCTACCCCATGGGTTTGGGACAACAGGTCTACCCCATGGGCCGAGGACACAAGGTCTACCCCACGGGCCTGGGACAACAGGTCTACCTCAGGCCTCTGGATAACAGGTCTACCCTGAATGGGCTGCTTAATGAGAAGACCAGGACAACAGGTCTACCCCAGGGGCCTGGGAGAACAGGTCTACCCTCGGGCCATGCTGCCGAACTCGAGGTCCGGCATGGGGAACACAGGTCTACCCAAGGTATCAGGAACACCAGGCCTCCCCTGTCAATGGGCGGCTAATATGAAGACCAGGACAACAGGTCTACACCAGGGGCCTGGGACAACAGGTCTACCATGTGGATGGGCTGCCTAATGCAAAGTCCTGGCCTGGACAACAGGTCTACCCCATGGGTTTGGGACAACAGGTCTACCCCATGGGCCGGGGACACAAGGTCTACCCCACGGGCCTGGGACAACAGGTCTACCTCAGGCCTCTGGATAACAGGTCTACCCTGAATGGGCTGCTTAATGAGAAGACCAGGACAACAGGTCTACCCCCGGGGCCAGGGAGAAACAGGTCTACCCTCGGGCCAGGCTGCCGAACTCGAGGTCCGGCATGGGGAACACAGGTCTACCCAAGGTATCGGGGACACCAGGTCTTCCCTGTGAATGGGCTGCTTAATACGAAGACCAGGACAACAGGTCTACACCAGGGGCCTGGGACAACAGGTCTACCCTGTGGATGGGCTGCCTAATGCCAAGTCCTGGCCTGGACAACAGGTCTACCCCATGGGTTTGGGACAACAGGTCTAACCCAGGGGCCTGGGACAACTAGGGCCAGGCTGCCGAACACGAGGTCCGGCCTGCGGACAACGGGTCTACCCCAGGCATCGGGGACACCAAGTCTACCCAGTGGATGGGCTGTCTAAGGCGTTCCTGGCCCAGATAAAGGTCTACCCCAGGGGTTTGGGAAAACCGATCTACCGTGTGGATGGGTGGCCTAATGCAGTCCTGGCCTGGACAGGAAGTCTACCCAAGGGGTTTGGGACAACAGGTCTACCCCATGGGCCGAGGACACAAGGTCTACCCCACAGGCCTGGGACAACAGGTCTACCTCAGGCCTCTGGATAACAGGTCTACCCTGAATGGGCTGCTTAATGAGAAGACCAGGACAACAGGTCTACCCCAGGGGCCTGGGAGAACAGGTCTACCCCAGGGCCATGCTGCCGATCTCGAGGTCCGGCATGGGAACACAGGTCTACCCAAGGTATCAGGAACACCAGGCCTCCCCTGTGAATGGGCTGCTTAATATGAAGACCAGGACAACAAGTCTACACCAGGAGCCTTGGACAACTGGTCTACCGTGTGGATGGGCTGCCTAATGCCAAGTCCTGGCCTGGACAACAGGTCTACCCCATGGGTTTGGGACAACAGGTCTACCTTATGGGCCGGGGACACAAGGTCTACCCCACGGGCCTGGGACAACAGGTCTACCTCAGGCCTCTGGATAACAGGTCTACCCTGAATGGGCTGCTTAATGAGAAGACCAGGACAACAGGTCTAACCCCGGGGCCAGGGAGAAACAGGTCTACCCTCGGGCCAGGCTGCCGAACTCGAGGTCCGGCATGTGGAACACAGGTCTACCCAAGGTATCAGGGACACCAGGCCTCCCCTGTGAAAGGGCTGCTTAATACGAAGACCAGGACAACAGGTCTACACCAGGGGCCTGGGACAATAGGTCTACCCTGTGGATGGGCTGCCTAATGCCAAGTCCTGGCCTGGACAACAGGTCTACCCCATGGGTTTGGGACAACAGGTCTAACCCAGGGGCCTGGGACAACTAGGGCCAGGCTGCCGAACACGAGGTCCGGCCTGCGGACAACGGGTCTACCCCAGGCATCGGGGACACCAAGTCTACCCAGTGGATGGGCTATCTAAGGCGTTCCTGGCCCAGATAAAAGGTCTACCCCAGGGGTTTCGGAAAACCGATATACCGTGTGGATGGGTGGCCTAATGCAGTCCTGGCCTGGACAACAAGTCTACCCAAAGGGGTTTGGGACAACAGGTCTACCCCATGGGCCGAGGACACAAGGTCTACGCCACGGGCCTGGGACAACAGGTCTACCGCAGGCCTCTGGATAACAGGTCTACCCTGAATGGGCTGCTTAATGAGAAGACCAGGACAACAGGTCTACCCCAGGGGCCTGGGAGAACAGGTCTACCCCAGGGCCATGCTGCCGAACTCGAGGTCCGGCATGGGGAACACAGGTCTACCCAAGGTATCAGGAACACCAGGCCTCCCCTGTGAATGGGCTGCTAATATGAAGACCAGGACAACAGGTCTACACCAGGGGCCTTGGACAACAGGTCTACCGTGTGGATGGGCTGCCTAATGCCAAGTCCTGGCCTGGACAACAGGTCTACCCCATGGGTTTGGGACAACAGGTCTACCCCATGGGCCGGGGACACAAGGTCTACCCCCACGGGCCTGGGACAACAGGTCTACCTCAGGCCTCTGGATAACAGGTCTACCCTGAATGGGCTGCTTAATGAGAAGACCAGGACAACAGGTCTACCCCAGGGGCCTGGGAGAACAGGTCTACCCTCGGGCCAGGCTGCCGAACTCGAGGTCCGGCATGGGGAACACAGGTCTACCCAAGGTATCAGGGACACCAGGCCTCCCCTGTGAAAGGGCTGCTTAATACGAAGACCAGGACAACAGGTCTACACCAGGGGCCTGGGACAATAGGTCTACCCTGTGGATGGGCTGCCTAATGCCAAGTCCTGGCCTGGACAACAGGTCTACCCCATGGGTTTGGGACAACAGGTCTAACCCAGGGGCCTGGGACAACTAGGGCCAGGCTGCCGAACACGAGGTCCGGCCTGCGGACAACGGGTCTACCCCAGGCATCGGGGACACCAAGTCTACCCAGTGGATGGGCTGTCTAAGGCGTTCCTGGCCCAGATAAAAGGTCTACCCCAGGGGTTTGGGAAAACCGATCTACCGTGTGGATGGGTGGCCTAATGCAGTCCTGGCCTGGACAACAAGTCTACCCAAGGGGTTTGGGACAACAGGTCTACCCCATGGGCCGATGACACAAAGTCTACGCCACGGGCCTGGGACAACAGGTCTACCTCAGGCCTCTGGATAACAGGTCTACCCTGAATGGGCTGCTTAATGAGAAGACCAGGACAACAGGTCTACCCCAGGGGCCTGGGAGAACAGGTCTACCCCAGGGCCATGCTGCCGAACTCGAGGTCCGGCATGGGGAACACAGGTCTACCCAAGGTATCAGGAACACCAGGCCTCCCCTGTGAATGGGCTGCTAGTATGAAGAGCAGGACAACAGGTCTACACCAGGGGCCTTGGACAACAGGTCTACCGTGTGGATGGGCTGCCTAATGCCAAGTCCTGGCCTGGACAACAGGTCTACCCCATGGGTTTGGGACAACAGGTCTACCCCATGGGCCGAGGACACAAGGTCTACCCCACGGGCCTGGGACAACAGGTCTACCTCAGACCTCTGCATAACAGGTCTACCCTGAATGGGCTGCTTAATGAGAAGACCAGGACAACAGGTCTACCCCAGGGGCCTGGGAGAACAGGTCTACCCTCGGGCCAGGCTGCCGAACTCGAGGTCCGGCATGGGGAACACAGGTCTACCCAAGGTATCGGGGACACCAGGTCTCCCCTGTGAATGGGCTGCTTAATACGAAGACCAGGACAACAGGTCTACACCAGGGGCCTGGGACAACAGGTCTACCCTGTGGATGGGCTGCCTAATGCCAAGTCCTGGCCTGGACAACAGGTCTACCCCATGGGTTTGGGACAACAGGTCTAACCCAGGGGCCTGGGACAACTAGGGCCAGGCTGCCGAACACGAGGTCCGGCCTGCGGACAACGGGTCTACCCCAGGCATCGGGGACACCAAGTCTACCCAGTGGATGGGCTGTCAAAGGCGTTCCTGGCCCAGATAAAAGGTCTACCCCAGGGGTTTGGGAAAACCGATATACCGTGTGGATGGGTGGCCTAATGCAGTCCTGGCCTGGACAACAGGTCTACCCCATGGGTTTGGGACAACAGGTCTACCCCATGGGCCGAGGACACAAGGTCTACCCCACGGGCCTGGGACAACAGGTCTACCTCAGGCCTCTGGCTAACAGGTCTACCCTGAATGGGCTGCTTAATGAGAAGACCAGGACAACAGGTCTACCCCAGGGGCCTGGGAGAACAGGTCTACCCTCGGGCCATGCTGCCGAACTCGAGGTCCGGCATGGGGAACACAGGTCTACCCAAGGTATCAGGAACACCAGGCCTCCCCTGTCAATGGGCTGCTAATATGAAGACCAGGACAACAGGTCTACACCAGGGGCCTGGGACAACAGGTCTACCATGTGGATGGGCTGCCTAATGCAAAGTCCTGGCCTGGACAACAGGTCTACCCCATGGGTTTGGGACAACAGGTCTACCCCATGGGCCGGGGACACAAGGTCTACCCCACGGGCCTGGGACAACAGGTCTACCTCAGGCCTCTGGATAACAGGTCTACCCTGAATGGGCTGCTTAATGAGAAGACCAGGACAACAGGTCTACCCCCGGGGCCAGGGAGAAACAGGTCTACCCTCGGGCCAGGCTGCCGAACTCGAGGTCCGGCATGGGGAACACAGGTCTACCCAAGGTATCGGGGACACCAGGTCTCCCCTGTGAATGGGCTGCTTAATACGAAGACCAGGACAACAGGTCTACACCAGGGGCCTGGGACAACAGGTCTACCCTGTGGATGGGCTGCCTAATGCCAAGTCCTGGCCTGGACAACAGGTCTACCCCATGGGTTTGGGACAACAGGTCTAACCCAGGGGCCTGGGACAACTAGGGCCAGGCTGCCGAACACGAGGTCCGGCCTGCGGACAACGGGTCTACCCCAGGCATCGGGGACACCAAGTCTACCCAGTGGATAGGCTGTCTAAGGCGTTCCTGGCCCAGATAAAGGTCTACCCCAGGGGTTTGGGAAAACCGATCTACCGTGTGGATGGGTGGCCTAATGCAGTCCTGGCCTGGACAACAGGTCTACCCCATGGGTTTGGGACAACAGGTCTACCCCATGGGCCGAGGACACAAGGTCTACCCCACGGGCCTGGGACAACAGGTCTACCTCAGGCCTCTGGATAACAGGTCTACCCTGAATGGGCTGCTTAATGAGAAGACCAGGACAACAGGTCTACCCCAGGGGCCTGGGAGAACAGGTCTACCCTCGGGCCATGCTGCCGAACTCGAGGTCCGGCATGGGGAACACAGGTCTACCCAAGGTATCAGGAACACCAGGCCTCCCCTGTCAATGGGCTGCTAATATGAAGACCAGGACAACAGGTCTACACCAGGGGCCTGGGACAACAGGTCTACCATGTGGATGGGCTGCCTAATGCAAAGTCCTGGCCTGGACAACAGGTCTACCCCATGGGTTTGGGACAACAGGTCTACCCCATGGGCCGGGGACACAAGGTCTACCCCACGGGCCTGGGACAACAGGTCTACCTCAGGCCTCTGGATAACAGGTCTACCCTGAATGGGCTGCTTAATGAGAAGACCAGGACAACAGGTCTACCCCCGGGGCCAGGGAGAAACAGGTCTACCCTCGGGCCAGGCTGCCGAACTCGAGGTCCGGCATGGGGAACACAGGTCTACCCAAGGTATCGGGGACACCAGGTCTTCCCTGTGAATGGGCTGCTTAATACGAAGACCAGGACAACAGGTCTACACCAGGGGCCTGGGACAACAGGTCTACCCTGTGGATGGGCTGCCTAATGCCAAGTCCTGGCCTGGACAACAGGTCTACCCCATGGGTTTGGGACAACAGGTCTAACCCAGGGGCCTGGGACAACTAGGGCCAGGCTGCCGAACACGAGGTCCGGCCTGCGGACAACGGGTCTACCCCAGGCATCGGGGACACCAAGTCTACCCAGTGGATGGGCTGTCTAAGGCGTTCCTGGCCCAGATAAAGGTCTACCCCAGGGGTTTGGGAAAACCGATCTACCGTGTGGATGGGTGGCCTAATGCAGTCCTGGCCTGGACAGGAAGTCTACCCAAGGGGTTTGGGACAACAGGTCTACCCCATGGGCCGAGGACACAAGGTCTACCCCACAGGCCTGGGACAACAGGTCTACCTCAGGCCTCTGGATAACAGGTCTACCCTGAATGGGCTGCTTAATGAGAAGACCAGGACAACAGGTCTACCCCAGGGGCCTGGGAGAACAGGTCTACCCCAGGGCCATGCTGCCGATCTCGAGGTCCGGCATGGGAACACAGGTCTACCCAAGGTATCAGGAACACCAGGCCTCCCCTGTGAATGGGCTGCTTAATATGAAGACCAGGACAACAAGTCTACACCAGGAGCCTTGGACAACTGGTCTACCGTGTGGATGGGCTGCCTAATGCCAAGTCCTGGCCTGGACAACAGGTCTACCCCATGGGTTTGGGACAACAGGTCTACCCCATGGGCCGGGGACACAAGGTCTACCCCACGGGCCTGGGACAACAGGTCTACCTCAGGCCTCTGGATAACAGGTCTACCCTGAATGGGCTGCTTAATGAGAAGACCAGGACAACAGGTCTAACCCCGGGGACAGGGAGAAACAGGTCTACCCTCGGGCCAGGCTGCCGAACTCGAGGTCCGGCATGTGGAACACAGGTCTACCCAAGGTATCAGGGACACCAGGCCTCCCCTGTGAAAGGGCTGCTTAATACGAAGACCAGGACAACAGGTCTACACCAGGGGCCTGGGACAATAGGTCTACCCTGTGGATGGGCTGCCTAATGCCAAGTCCTGGCCTGGACAACAGGTCTACCCCATGGGTTTGGGACAACAGGTCTAACCCAGGGGCCTGGGACAACTAGGGCCAGGCTGCCGAACACGAGGTCCGGCCTGCGGACAACGGGTCTACCCCAGGCATCGGGGACACCAAGTCTACCCAGTGGATGGGCTATCTAAGGCGTTCCTGGCCCAGATAAAAGGTCTACCCCAGGGGTTTCGGAAAACCGATATACCGTGTGGATGGGTGGCCTAATGCAGTCCTGGCCTGGACAACAAGTCTACCCAAAGGGGTTTGGGACAACAGGTCTACCCCATGGGCCGAGGACACACGGTCTACGCCACGGGCCTGGGACAACAGGTCTACCTCAGGCCTCTGGATAACAGGTCTACCCTGAATGGGCTGCTTAATGAGAAGACCAGGACAACAGGTCTACCCCAGGGGCCTGGGAGAACAGGTCTACCCTCGGGCCATGCTGCCGATCTCGAGGTCCGGCATGGGGAACACAGGTCTACCCAAGGTATCAGGAACACCAGGCCTCCCCTGTGAATGGGCTGCTAATATGAAGACCAGGACAACAGGTCTACACCAGGGGCCTTGGACAACAGGTCTACCGTGTGGATGGGCTGCCTAATGCCAAGTCCTGGCCTGGACAACAGGTCTACCCCATGGGTTTGGGACAACAGGTCTACCCCATGGGCCGGGGACACAAGGTCTACCCCCACGGGCCTGGGACAACAGGTCTACCTCAGGCCTCTGGATAACAGGTCTACCCTGAATGGGCTGCTTAATGAGAAGACCAGGACAACAGGTCTACCCCAGGGGCCTGGGAGAACAGGTCTACCCTCGTGCCAGGCTGCCGAACTCGAGGTCCGGCATGGGGAACACAGGTCTACCCAAGGTATCAGGGACACCAGGCCTCCCCTGTGAAAGGGCTGCTTAATACGAAGACCAGGACAACAGGTCTACACCAGGGGCCTGGGACAATAGGTCTACCCTGTGGATGGGCTGCCTAATGCCAAGTCCTGGCCTGGACAACAGGTCTACCCCATGGGTTTGGGACAACAGGTCTAACCCAGGGGCCTGGGACAACTAGGGCCAGGCTGCCGAACACGAGGTCCGGCCTGCGGACAACGGGTCTACCCCAGGCATCGGGGACACCAAGTCTACCCAGTGGATGGGCTGTCTTAGGCGTTCCTGGCCCAGATAAAAGGTCTACCCCAGGGGTTTGGGAAAACCGATCTACCGTGTGGATGGGTGGCCTAATGCAGTCCTGGCCTGGACAACAAGTCTACCCAAGGGGTTTGGGACAACAGGTCTACCCCATGGGCCGACGACACAAAGTCTACGCCACGGGCCTGGGACAACAGGTCTACCTCAGGCCTCTGGATAACAGGTCTACCCTGAATGGGCTGCTTAATGAGAAGACCAGGACAACAGGTCTACCCCAGGGGCCTGGGAGAACAGGTCTACCCCAGGGCCATGCTGCCGAACTCGAGGTCCGGCATGGGGAACACAGGTCTACCCAAGGTATCAGGAACACCAGGCCTCCCCTGTGAATGGGCTGCTAATATGAAGACCAGGACAACAGGTCTACACCAGGGGCCTTGGACAACAGGTCTACCGTGTGGATGGGCTGCCTAATGCCAAGTCCTGGCCTGGACAACAGGTCTACCCCATGGGTTTGGGACAACAGGTCTACCCCATGGGCCGGGGACACAAGGTCTACCCCCACGGGCCTGGGACAACAGGTCTACCTCAGGCCTCTGGATAACAGGTCTACCCTGAATGGGCTGCTTAATGAGAAGACCAGGACAACAGGTCTACCCCAGGGGCCTGGGAGAACAGGTCTACCCTCGGGCCAGGCTGCCGAACTCGAGGTCCGGCATGGGGAACACAGGTCTACCCAAGGTATCAGGGACACCAGGCCTCCCCTGTGAAAGGGCTGCTTAATACGAAGACCAGGACAACAGGTCTACACCAGGGGCCTGGGACAATAGGTCTACCCTGTGGATGGGCTGCCTAATGCCAAGTCCTGGCCTGGACAACAGGTCTACCCCATGGGTTTGGGACAACAGGTCTAACCCAGGGGCCTGGGACAACTAGGGCCAGGCTGCCGAACACGAGGTCCGGCCTGCGGACAACGGGTCTACCCCAGGCATCGGGGACACCAAGTCTACCCAGTGGATGGGCTGTCTTAGGCGTTCCTGGCCCAGATAAAAGGTCTACCCCAGGGGTTTGGGAAAACCGATCTACCGTGTGGATGGGTGGCCTAATGCAGTCCTGGCCTGGACAACAAGTCTACCCAAGGGGTTTGGGACAACAGGTCTACCCCATGGGCCGATGACACAAAGTCTACGCCACGGGCCTGGGACAACAGGTCTACCTCAGGCCTCTGGATAACAGGTCTACCCTGAATGGGCTGCTTAATGAGAAGACCAGGACAACAGGTCTACCCCAGGGGCCTGGGAGAACAGGTCTACCCCAGGGCCATGCTGCCGAACTCGAGGTCCGGCATGGGGAACACAGGTCTACCCAAGGTATCAGGAACACCAGGCCTCCCCTGTGAATGGGCTGCTAGTATGAAGAGCAGGACAACAGGTCTACACCAGGGGCCTTGGACAACAGGTCTACCGTGTGGATGGGCTGCCTAATGCCAAGTCCTGGCCTGGACAACAGGTCTACCCCATGGGTTTGGGACAACAGGTCTACCCCATGGGCCGAGGACACAAGGTCTACCCCACGGGCCTGGGACAACAGGTCTACCTCAGACCTCTGCATAACAGGTCTACCCTGAATGGGCTGCTTAATGAGAAGACCAGGACAACAGGTCTACCCCAGGGGCCTGGGAGAACAGGTCTACCCTCGGGCCAGGCTGCCGAACTCGAGGTCCGGCATGGGGAACACAGGTCTCCCCAAGGTATCGGGGACACCAGGTCTCCCCTGTGAATGGGCTGCTTAATACGAAGACCAGGACAACAGGTCTACACCAGGGGCCTGGGACAACAGGTCTACCCTGTGGATGGGCTGCCTAATGCCAAGTCCTGGCCTGGACAACAGGTCTACCCCATGGGTTTGGGACAACAGGTCTAACCCAGGGGCCTGGGACAACTAGGGCCAGGCTGCCGAACACGAGGTCCGGCCTGCGGACAACGGGTCTACCCCAGGCATCGGGGACACCAAGTCTACCCAGTGGATGGGCTGTCAAAGGCGTTCCTGGCCCAGATAAAAGGTCTACCCCAGGGGTTTGGGAAAACCGATATACCGTGTGGATGGGTGGCCTAATGCAGTCCTGGCCTGGACAACAAGTCTACCCAAGGGGTTTGGGACAACAGGTCTACCCCATGGGCCGAGGACACAAGGTCTACCCCACAGGCCTGGGACAACAGGTCTACCTCAGGCCTCTGGATAACAGGTCTACCCTGAATGGGCTGCTTAATGAGAAGACCAGGACAACAGGTCTACCCCAGGGGCCTGGGAGAACAGGTCTACCCTCGGGCCAGGCTGCCGAACTCGAGGTCCGGCATGGGGAACACAGGTCTACCCAAGGTATCGGGGACACCAGGTCTTCCCTGTGAATGGGCTGCTTAATACGAAGACCAGGACAACAGGTCTACACCAGGGGCCTGGGACAACAGGTCTACCGTGTGGATGGGCTGCCTAATGCCAAGTCCTGGCCTGGACAACAGGTCTACCCCATGGGTTTGGGACAACAGGTCTAACCCAGGGGCCTGGGACAACTAGGGCCAGGCTGCCGAACACGAGGTCCGGCCTGCGGACAACGGGTCTACCCCAGGCATCGGGGACACCAAGTCTACCCAGTGGATGGGCTGTCTAAGGCGTTCCTGGCCCAGATAAAGGTCTACCCCAGGGGTTTGGGAAAACCGATCTACCGTGTGGATGGGTGGCCTAATGCAGTCCTGGCCTGGACAGGAAGTCTACCCAAGGGGTTTGGGACAACAGGTCTACCCCATGGGCCGAGGACACAAGGTCTACCCCACAGGCCTGGGACAACAGGTCTACCTCAGGCCTCTGGATAACAGGTCTACCCTGAATGGGCTGCTTAATGAGAAGACCAGGACAACAGGTCTACCCCAGGGGCCTGGGAGAACAGGTCTACCCCAGGGCCATGCTGCCGATCTCGAGGTCCGGCATGGGAACACAGGTCTACCCAAGGTATCAGGAACACCAGGCCTCCCCTGTGAATGGGCTGCTTAATATGAAGACCAGGACAACAAGTCTACACCAGGAGCCTTGGACAACTGGTCTACCGTGTGGATGGGCTGCCTAATGCCAAGTCCTGGCCTGGACAACAGGTCTACCCCATGGGTTTGGGACAACAGGTCTACCCCATGGGCCGGGGACACAAGGTCTACCCCACGGGCCTGGGACAACAGGTCTACCTCAGGCCTCTGGATAACAGGTCTACCCTGAATGGGCTGCTTAATGAGAAGACCAGGACAACAGGTCTAACCCCGGGGCCAGGGAGAAACAGGTCTACCCTCGGGCCAGGCTGCCGAACTCGAGGTCCGGCATGGGGAACACAGGTCTACCCAAGGTATCGGGGACACCAGGCCTCCCCTGTGAAAGGGCTGCTTAATACGAAGACCAGGACAACAGGTCTACACCAGGGGCCTGGGACAATAGGTCTACCCTGTGGATGGGCTGCCTAATGCCAAGTCCTGGCCTGGACAACAGGTCTACCCCATGGGTTTGGGACAACAGGTCTAACCCAGGGGCCTGGGACAACTAGGGCCAGGCTGCCGAACACGAGGTCCGGCCTGCGGACAACGGGTCTACCCCAGGCATCGGGGACACCAAGTCTACCCAGTGGATGGGCTGTCTAAGGCGTTCCTGGCCCAGATAAAAGGTCTACCCCAGGGGTTTGGGAAAACCGATATACCGTGTGGATGGGTGGCCTAATGCAGTCCTGGCCTGGACAACAAGTCTACCCAAAGGGGTTTGGGACAACAGGTCTACCCCATGGGCCGAGGACACAAGGTCTACGCCACGGGCCTGGGACAACAGGTCTACCTCAGGCCTCTGGATAACAGGTCTACCCTGAATGGGCTGCTTAATGAGAAGACCAGGACAACAGGTCTACCCCAGGGGCCTGGGAGAACAGGTCTACCCCAGGGCCATGCTGCCGAACTCGAGGTCCGGCATGGGGAACAGAGGTCTACCCAAGGTATCAGGAACACCAGGCCTCCCCTGTGAATGGGCTGCTAGTATGAAGAGCAGGACAACAGGTCTACACCAGGGGCCTTGGACAACAGGTCTACCGTGTGGATGGGCTGCCTAATGCCAAGTCCTGGCCTGGACAACAGGTCTACCCCATGGGTTTGGGACAACAGGTCTACCCCATGGGCCGAGGACACAAGGTCTACCCCACGGGCCTGGGACAACAGGTCTACCTCAGACCTCTGCATAACAGGTCTACCCTGAATGGGCTGCTTAATGAGAAGACCAGGACAACAGGTCTACCCCAGGGGCCTGGGAGAACAGGTCTACCCTCGGGCCAGGCTGCCGAACTCGAGGTCCGGCATGGGGAACACAGGTCTACCCAAGGTATCGGGGACACCAGGTCTCCCCTGTGAATGGGCTGCTTAATACGAAGACCAGGACAACAGGTCTACACCAGGGGCCTGGGACAACAGGTCTACCCTGTGGATGGGCTGCCTAATGCCAAGTCCTGGCCTGGACAACAGGTCTACCCCATGGGTTTGGGACAACAGGTCTAACCCAGGGGCCTGGGACAACTAGGGCCAGGCTGCCGAACACGAGGTCCGGCCTGCGGACAACGGGTCTACCCCAGGCATCGGGGACACCAAGTCTACCCAGTGGATGGGCTGTCAAAGGCGTTCCTGGCCCAGATAAAAGGTCTACCCCAGGGGTTTGGGAAAACCGATATACCGTGTGGATGGGTGGCCTAATGCAGTCCTGGCCTGGACAACAAGTCTACCCAAGGGGTTTGGGACAACAGGTCTACCCCATGGGCCGAGGACACAAGGTCTACCCCACAGGCCTGGGACAACAGGTCTACCTCAGGCCTCTGGATAACAGGTCTACCCTGAATGGGCTGCTTAATGAGAAGACCAGGACAACAGGTCTACCCCAGGGGCCTGGGAGAACAGGTCTACCCTCGGGCCAGGCTGCCGAACTCGAGGTCCGGCATGGGGAACACAGGTCTACCCAAGGTATCGGGGACACCAGGTCTTCCCTGTGAATGGGCTGCTTAATACGAAGACCAGGACAACAGGTCTACACCAGGGGCCTGGGACAACAGGTCTACCCTGTGGATGGGCTGCCTAATGCCAAGTCCTGGCCTGGACAACAGGTCTACCCCATGGGTTTGGGACAACAGGTCTAACCCAGGGGCCTGGGACAACTAGGGCCAGGCTGCCGAACACGAGGTCCGGCCTGCGGACAACGGGTCTACCCCAGGCATCGGGGACACCAAGTCTACCCAGTGGATGGGCTGTCTAAGGCGTTCCTGGCCCAGATAAAGGTCTACCCCAGGGGTTTGGGAAAACCGATCTACCGTGTGGATGGGTGGCCTAATGCAGTCCTGGCCTGGACAGGAAGTCTACCCAAGGGGTTTGGGACAACAGGTCTACCCCATGGGCCGAGGACACAAGGTCTACCCCACAGGCCTGGGACAACAGGTCTACCTCAGGCCTCTGGATAACAGGTCTACCCTGAATGGGCTGCTTAATGAGAAGACCAGGACAACAGGTCTACCCCAGGGGCCTGGGAGAACAGGTCTACCCCAGGGCCATGCTGCCGATCTCGAGGTCCGGCATGGGAACACAGGTCTACCCAAGGTATCAGGAACACCAGGCCTCCCCTGTGAATGGGCTGCTTAATATGAAGACCAGGACAACAAGTCTACACCAGGAGCCTTGGACAACTGGTCTACCGTGTGGATGGGCTGCCTAATGCCAAGTCCTGGCCTGGACAACAGGTCTACCCCATGGGTTTGGGACAACAGGTCTACCCCATGGGCCGGGGACACAAGGTCTACCCCACGGGCCTGGGACAACAGGTCTACCTCAGGCCTCTGGATAACAGGTCTACCCTGAATGGGCTGCTTAATGAGAAGACCAGGACAACAGGTCTAACCCCGGGGCCAGGGAGAAACAGGTCTACCCTCGGGCCAGGCTGCCGAACTCGAGGTCCGGCATGTGGAACACAGGTCTACCCAAGGTATCAGGGACACCAGGCCTCCCCTGTGAAAGGGCTGCTTAATACGAAGACCAGGACAACAGGTCTACACCAGGGGCCTGGGACAATAGGTCTACCCTGTGGATGGGCTGCCTAATGCCAAGTCCTGGCCTGGACAACAGGTCTACCCCATGGGTTTGGGACAACAGGTCTAACCCAGGGGCCTGGGACAACTAGGGCCAGGCTGCCGAACACGAGGTCCGGCCTGCGGACAACGGGTCTACCCCAGGCATCGGGGACACCAAGTCTACCCA
Source organism: Molothrus aeneus (assembly GCF_037042795.1). Lineage (NCBI taxonomy): Eukaryota > Metazoa > Chordata > Aves > Passeriformes > Icteridae > Molothrus > Molothrus aeneus. The sequence continues at coordinate 814,909 of NW_027099133.1, read as the reverse complement.
GTGGATGGGCTATCTAAGGCGTTCCTGGCCCAGATAAAAGGTCTACCCCAGGGGTTTCGGAAAACCGATATACCGTGTGGATGGGTGGCCTAATGCAGTCCTGGCCTGGACAACAAGTCTACCCAAAGGGGTTTGGGACAACAGGTCTACCCCATGGGCCGAGGACACAAGGTCTACGCCACGGGCCTGGGACAACAGGTCTACCTCAGGCCTCTGGATAACAGGTCTACCCTGAATGGGCTGCTTAATGAGAAGACCAGGACAACAGGTCTACCCCAGGGGCCTGGGAGAACAGGTCTACCCTCGGGCCATGCTGCCGATCTCGAGGTCCGGCATGGGGAACACAGGTCTACCCAAGGTATCAGGAACACCAGGCCTCCCCTGTGAATGGGCTGCTAATATGAAGACCAGGACAACAGGTCTACACCAGGGGCCTTGGACAACAGGTCTACCGTGTGGATGGGCTGCCTAATGCCAAGTCCTGGCCTGGACAACAGGTCTACCCCATGGGTTTGGGACAACAGGTCTACCCCATGGGCCGGGGACACAAGGTCTACCCCACGGGCCTGGGACAACAGGTCTACCTCAGGCCTCTGGATAACAGGTCTACCCTGAATGGGCTGCTTAATGAGAAGACCAGGACAACAGGTCTACCCCAGGGGCCTGGGAGAACAGGTCTACCCTCGGGCCAGGCTGCCGAACTCGAGGTCCGGCATGGGGAACACAGGTCTACCCAAGGTATCGGGGACACCAGGTCTCCCCTGTGAATGGGCTGCTTAATACGAAGACCAGGACAACAGGTCTACACCAGGGGCCTGGGACAACAGGTCTACCCTGTGGATGGGCTGCCTAATGCCAAGTCCTGGCCTGGACAACAGGTCTACCCCATGGGTTTGGGACAACAGGTCTAACCCAGGGGCCTGGGACAACTAGGGCCAGGCTGCCGAACACGAGGTCCGGCCTGCGGACAACGGGTCTACCCCAGGCATCGGGGACACCAAGTCTACCCAGTGGATGGGCTGTCTAAGGCGTTCCTGGCCCAGATAAAAGGTCTACCCCAGGGGTTTGGGAAAACCGATATACCGTGTGGATGGGTGGCCTAATGCAGTCCTGGCCTGGACAACAAGTCTACCCAAGGGGTTTGGGACAACAGGTCTACCCCATGGGCCGAGGACACAAGGTCTACCCCACAGGCCTGGGACAACAGGTCTACCTCAGGCCTCTGGATAACAGGTCTACCCTGAATGGGCTGCTTAATGAGAAGACCAGGACAACAGGTCTACCCCAGGGGCCTGGGAGAACAGGTCTACCCCAGGGCCATGCTGCCGAACTCGAGGTCCGACATGGGGAACACAGGTCTACCCAAGGTATCGGGGACACCAGGTCTCCCCTGTGAATGGGCTGCTTAATACGAAGACCAGGACAACAGGTCTACACCAGGGGCCTGGGACAATCGGTCTACCCTGTGGATGGGCTGCCTAATGCCAAGTCCTGGCCTGGACAACAGGTCTACCCCATGGGTTTGGGACAACAGGTCTAACCCAGGGGCCTGGGACAACTAGGGCCAGGCTGCCGAACACGAGGTCCGGCCTGCGGACAACGGGTCTACCTCAGGCATCGGGGACACCAGGTCTTCCCAGTGGATGGGCTATCTAAGGCGTTCCTGGCCCAGATAAAGGTCTACCCCAGGGGTTTGTGAAAACCGATCTACCGTGTGGATGGGTGGCCTAATGCCAAGTCCTGGCCTGGACAACAGGTCTACCCCATGGGTTTGGGACAACAGGTCTACCCCATGGGCCGGGGACACAAGGTCTACCCCACGGGCCTGGGACAACAGGTCTACCTCAGGCCTCTGGATAACAGGTCTACCCTGAATGGGCTGCTTAATGAGAAGACCTGGACAACAGGTCTACCCCAGGGGCCTGGGAGAACAGGTCTACCCTCGGGCCAGGCTGCCGAACTCGAGGTCCGGCATGGGGAACACAGGTCTACCCAAGGTATCGGGGACACCAGGTCTCCCCTGTGAATGGGCTGCTTAATACGAAGACCAGGACAACAGGTCTACACCAGGGGCCTGGGACAACAGGTCTACCCTGTGGATGGGCTGCCTAATGCCAAGTCCTGGCCTGGACAACAGGTCTACCCCATGGGTTTGGGACAACAGGTCTAACCCAGGGGCCTGGGACAACTAGGGCCAGGCTGCCGAACACGAGGTCCGGCCTGCGGACAACGGGTCTACCCCAGGCATCGGGGACACCAAGTCTACCCAGTGGATGGGCTGTCTAAGGCGTTCCTGGCCCAGATAAAAGGTCTACCCCAGGGGTTTGGGAAAACCGATCTACCGTGTGGATGGGTGGCCTAATGCAGTCCTGGCCTGGACAGGAAGTCTACCCAAGGGGTTTGGGACAACAGGTCTACCCCATGGGCCGAGGACACAAGGTCTACCCCACAGGCCTGGGACAACAGGTCTACCTCAGGCCTCTGGATAACAGGTCTACCCTGAATGGGCTGCTTAATGAGAAGACCAGGACAACAGGTCTACCCCAGGGGCCTGGGAGAACAGGTCTACCCCAGGGCCATGCTGCCGATCTCGAGGTCCGGCATGGGAACACAGGTCTACCCAAGGTATCAGGAACACCAGGCCTCCCCTGTGAATGGGCTGCTTAATATGAAGACCAGGACAACAAGTCTACACCAGGAGCCTTGGACAACTGGTCTACCGTGTGGATGGGCTGCCTAATGCCAAGTCCTGGCCTGGACAACAGGTCTACCCAAGGGGTTTGGGACAACAGGTCTACCCCATGGGCCGGGGACACAAGGTCTACCCCACGGGCCTGGGACAACAGGTCTACCTCAGGCCTCTGGATAACAGGTCTACCCTGAATGGGCTGCTTAATGAGAAGACCAGGACAACAGGTCTAACCCCGGGGACAGGGAGAAACAGGTCTACCCTCGGGCCAGGCTGCCGAACTCGAGGTCCGGCATGTGGAACACAGGTCTACCCAAGGTATCAGGGACACCAGGCCTCCCCTGTGAAAGGGCTGCTTAATACGAAGACCAGGACAACAGGTCTACACCAGGGGCCTGGGACAATAGGTCTACCCTGTGGATGGGCTGCCTAATGCCAAGTCCTGGCCTGGACAACAGGTCTACCCCATGGGTTTGGGACAACAGGTCTAACCCAGGGGCCTGGGACAACTAGGGCCAGGCTGCCGAACACGAGGTCCGGCCTGCGGACAACGGGTCTACCCCAGGCATCGGGGACACCAAGTCTACCCAGTGGATGGGCTATCTAAGGCGTTCCTGGCCCAGATAAAAGGTCTACCCCAGGGGTTTCGGAAAACCGATATACCGTGTGGATGGGTGGCCTAATGCAGTCCTGGCCTGGACAACAAGTCTACCCAAAGGGGTTTGGGACAACAGGTCTACCCCATGGGCCGAGGACACAAGGTCTACGCCACGGGCCTGGGACAACAGGTCTACCTCAGGCCTCTGGATAACAGGTCTACCCTGAATGGGCTGCTTAATGAGAAGACCAGGACAACAGGTCTACCCCAGGGGCCTGGGAGAACAGGTCTACCCTCGGGCCATGCTGCCGATCTCGAGGTCCGGCATGGGGAACACAGGTCTACCCAAGGTATCAGGAACACCAGGCCTCCCCTGTGAATGGGCTGCTAATATGAAGACCAGGACAACAGGTCTACACCAGGGGCCTTGGACAACAGGTCTACCGTGTGGATGGGCTGCCTAATGCCAAGTCCTGGCCTGGACAACAGGTCTACCCCATGGGTTTGGGACAACAGGTCTACCCCATGGGCCGGGGACACAAGGTCTACCCCACGGGCCTGGGACAACAGGTCTACCTCAGGCCTCTGGATAACAGGTCTACCCTGAATGGGCTGCTTAATGAGAAGACCAGGACAACAGGTCTACCCCAGGGGCCTGGGAGAACAGGTCTACCCTCGGGCCAGGCTGCCGAACTCGAGGTCCGGCATGGGGAACACAGGTCTACCCAAGGTATCGGGGACACCAGGTCTCCCCTGTGAATGGGCTGCTTAATACGAAGACCAGGACAACAGGTCTACACCAGGGGCCTGGGACAACAGGTCTACCCTGTGGATGGGCTGCCTAATGCCAAGTCCTGGCCTGGACAACAGGTCTACCCCATGGGTTTGGGACAACAGGTCTAACCCAGGGGCCTGGGACAACTAGGGCCAGGCTGCCGAACACGAGGTCCGGCCTGCGGACAACGGGTCTACCCCAGGCATCGGGGACACCAAGTCTACCCAGTGGATGGGCTGTCTAAGGCGTTCCTGGCCCAGATAAAAGGTCTACCCCAGGGGTTTGGGAAAACCGATATACCGTGTGGATGGGTGGCCTAATGCAGTCCTGGCCTGGACAACAAGTCTACCCAAGGGGTTTGGGACAACAGGTCTACCCCATGGGCCGAGGACACAAGGTCTACCCCACAGGCCTGGGACAACAGGTCTACCTCAGGCCTCTGGATAACAGGTCTACCCTGAATGGGCTGCTTAATGAGAAGACCAGGACAACAGGTCTACCCCAGGGGCCTGGGAGAACAGGTCTACCCCAGGGCCATGCTGCCGAACTCGAGGTCCGACATGGGGAACACAGGTCTACCCAAGGTATCGGGGACACCAGGTCTCCCCTGTGAATGGGCTGCTTAATACGAAGACCAGGACAACAGGTCTACACCAGGGGCCTGGGACAATCGGTCTACCCTGTGGATGGGCTGCCTAATGCCAAGTCCTGGCCTGGACAACAGGTCTACCCCATGGGTTTGGGACAACAGGTCTAACCCAGGGGCCTGGGACAACTAGGGCCAGGCTGCCGAACACGAGGTCCGGCCTGCGGACAACGGGTCTACCTCAGGCATCGGGGACACCAGGTATTCCCAGTGGATGGGCTATCTAAGGCGTTCCTGGCCCAGATAAAGGTCTACCCCAGGGGTTTGTGAAAACCGATCTACCGTGTGGATGGGTGGCCTAATGCCAAGTCCTGGCCTGGACAACAGGTCTACCCCACGGGTTTGGGACAACAGGTCTACCCCATGGGCCGGGGACACAAGGTCTACCCCACGGGCCTGGGACAACAGGTCTACCTCAGGCCTCTGGATAACAGGTCTACCCTGAATGGGCTGCTTAATGAGAAGACCTGGACAACAGGTCTACCCCAGGGGCCTGGGAGAACAGGTCTACCCTCGGGCCAGGCTGCCGAACTCGAGGTCCGGCATGGGGAACACAGGTCTACCCAAGGTATCGGGGACACCAGGTCTCCCCTGTGAATGGGCTGCTTAATACGAAGACCAGGACAACAGGTCTACACCAGGGGCCTGGGACAACAGGTCTACCCTGTGGATGGGCTGCCTAATGCCAAGTCCTGGCCTGGACAACAGGTCTACCCCATGGGTTTGGGACAACAGGTCTAACCCAGGGGCCTGGGACAACTAGGGCCAGGCTGCCGAACACGAGGTCCGGCCTGCGGACAACGGGTCTACCCCAGGCATCGGGGACACCAAGTCTACCCAGTGGATGGGCTGTCTAAGGCGTTCCTGGCCCAGATAAAAGGTCTACCCCAGGGGTTTGGGAAAACCGATCTACCGTGTGGATGGGTGGCCTAATGCAGTCCTGGCCTGGACAACAAGTCTACCCAAGGGGTTTGGGACAACAGGTCTACCCCATGGGCCGAGGACACAAGGTCTACGCCACGGGCCTGGGACAACAGGTCTACCTCAGGCCTCTGGATAACAGGTCTACCCTGAATGGGCTGCTTAATGAGAAGACCAGGACAACAGGTCTACCCCAGGGGCCTGGGAGAACAGGTCTACCCTCGGGCCAGGCTGCCGAACTCGAGGTCCGGCATGGGGAACACAGGTCTACCCAAGGTATCGGGGACACCAGGTCTCCCCTGTGAATGGGCTGCTTAATACGAAGACCAGGACAACAGGTCTACACCAGGGGCCTGGGACAATAGGTCTACCCTGTGGATGGGCTGCCTAATGCCAAGTCCTGGCCTGGACAACAGGTCTACCCCATGGGTTTGGGACAACAGGTCTAACCCAGGGGCCTGGGACAACTAGGGCCAGGCTGCCGAACACGAGGTCCGGCCTGCGGACAACGGGTCTACCCCAGGCATCGGGGACACCAAGTCTACCCAGTGGATGGGCTGTCTAAGGCGTTCCTGGCCCAGATAAAAGGTCTACCCCAGGGGTTTGGGAAAACCGATCTACCGTGTGGATGGGTGGCCTAATGCAGTCCTGGCCTGGACAACAAGTCTACCCAAGGGGTTTGGGACAACAGGTCTACCCCATGGGCCGAGGACACAAGGTCTACCCCACAGGCCTGGGACAACAGGTCTACCTCAGGCCTCTGGATAACAGGTCTACCCTGAATGGGCTGCTTAATGAGAAGACCAGGACAACAGGTCTACCCCAGGGGCCTGGGAGAACAGGTCTACCCCAGGGCCATGCTGCCGATCTCGAGGTCCGGCATGGGGAACACAGGTCTACCCAAGGTATCAGGAACACCAGGCCTCCCCTGTGAATGGGCTGCTAATATGAAGACCAGGACAACAGGTCTACACCAGGGGCCTTGGACAACAGGTCTACCGTGTGGATGGGCTGCCTAATGCCAAGTCCTGGCCTGGACAACAGGTCTACCCCATGGGTTTGGGACAACAGGTCTACCCCATGGGCCGAGGACACAAGGTCTACCCCACGGGCCTGGGACAACAGGTCTACCTCAGGCCTCTGGATAACAGGTCTACCCTGAATGGGCTGCTTAATGAGAAGACCAGGACAACAGGTCTACCCCAGGGGCCTGGGAGAACAGGTCTACCCTCGGGCCAGGCTGCCGAACTCGAGGTCCGGCATGGGGAACACAGGTCTACCCAAGGTATCGGGGACACCAGGTCTCCCCTGTGAATGGGCTGCTTAATACGAAGACCAGGACAACAGGTCTACACCAGGGGCCTGGGACAACAGGTCTACCCTGTGGATGGGCTGCCTAATGCCAAGTCCTGGCCTGGACAACAGGTCTACCCCATGGGTTTGGGACAACAGGTCTAACCCAGGGGCCTGGGACAACTAGGGCCAGGCTGCCGAACACGAGGTCCGGCCTGCGGACAACGGGTCTACCCCAGGCTTCGGGGACACCAAGTCTACCCAGTGGATGGGCTGTCTAAGGCGTTCCTGGCCCCGATAAAAGGTCTACCCCAGGGGTTTGGGAAAACCGATCTACCGTGTGGATGGGTGGCCTAATGCAGTCCTGGCCTGGACAACAAGTCTACCCAAGGGGTTTGGGACAACAGGTCTACCCCATGGGCCGAGGACACAAGGTCTACCCACAGGCCTGGGACAACAGGTCTACCTCAGGCCTCTGGATAACAGGTCTACCCTGAATGGGCTGCTTAATGAGAAGACCAGGACAACAGGTCTACCCCAGGGGCCTGGGAGAACAGGTCTACCCTCGGGCCAGGCTGCCGAACTCGAGGTCCGGCATGGGGAACACAGGTCTACCCAAGGTATCGGGGACACCAGGTCTCCCCTGTGAATGGGCTGCTTAATACGAAGACCAGGACAACAGGTCTACACCAGGGGCCTGGGACAATAGGTCTACCCTGTGGATGGGCTGCCTAATGCAAAGTCCTGGCCTGGACAACAGGTCTACCCCATGGGTTTGGGACAACAGGTCTAACCCAGGGGCCTGGGACAACTAGGGCCAGGCTGCCGAACACGAGGTCCGGCCTGCGGACAACGGGTCTACCTCAGGCATCGGGGACACCAGGTATTCCCAGTGGATGGGCTATCTAAGGCGTTCCTGGCCCAGATAAAGGTCTACCCCAGGGGTTTGTGAAAACCGATCTACCGTGTGGATGGGTGGCCTAATGCCAAGTCCTGGCCTGGACAACAGGTCTACCCCACGGGTTTGGGACAACAGGTCTACCCCATGGGCCGGGGACACAAGGTCTACCCCACGGGCCTGGGACAACAGGTCTACCTCAGGCCTCTGGATAACAGGTCTACCCTGAATGGGCTGCTTAATGAGAAGACCTGGACAACAGGTCTACCCCAGGGGCCTGGGAGAACAGGTCTACCCTCGGGCCAGGCTGCCGAACTCGAGGTCCGGCATGGGGAACACAGGTCTACCCAAGGTATCGGGGACACCAGGTCTCCCCTGTGAATGGGCTGCTTAATACGAAGACCAGGACAACAGGTCTACACCAGGGGCCTGGGACAACAGGTCTACCCTGTGGATGGGCTGCCTAATGCCAAGTCCTGGCCTGGACAACAGGTCTACCCCATGGGTTTGGGACAACAGGTCTAACCCAGGGGCCTGGGACAACTAGGGCCAGGCTGCCGAACACGAGGTCCGGCCTGCGGACAACGGGTCTACCCCAGGCATCGGGGACACCAAGTCTACCCAGTGGATGGGCTGTCTAAGGCGTTCCTGGCCCAGATAAAAGGTCTACCCCAGGGGTTTGGGAAAACCGATCTACCGTGTGGATGGGTGGCCTAATGCAGTCCTGGCCTGGACAACAAGTCTACCCAAGGGGTTTGGGACAACAGGTCTACCCCATGGGCCGAGGACACAAGGTCTACGCCACGGGCCTGGGACAACAGGTCTACCTCAGGCCTCTGGATAACAGGTCTACCCTGAATGGGCTGCTTAATGAGAAGACCAGGACAACAGGTCTACCCCAGGGGCCTGGGAGAACAGGTCTACCCTCGGGCCAGGCTGCCGAACTCGAGGTCCGGCATGGGGAACACAGGTCTACCCAAGGTATCGGGGACACCAGGTCTCCCCTGTGAATGGGCTGCTTAATACGAAGACCAGGACAACAGGTCTACACCAGGGGCCTGGGACAATAGGTCTACCCTGTGGATGGGCTGCCTAATGCCAAGTCCTGGCCTGGACAACAGGTCTACCCCATGGGTTTGGGACAACAGGTCTAACCCAGGGGCCTGGGACAACTAGGGCCAGGCTGCCGAACACGAGGTCCGGCCTGCGGACAACGGGTCTACCCCAGGCATCGGGGACACCAAGTCTACCCAGTGGATGGGCTGTCTAAGGCGTTCCTGGCCCAGATAAAAGGTCTACCCCAGGGGTTTGGGAAAACCGATCTACCGTGTGGATGGGTGGCCTAATGCAGTCCTGGCCTGGACAACAAGTCTACCCAAGGGGTTTGGGACAACAGGTCTACCCCATGGGCCGAGGACACAAGGTCTACCCCACAGGCCTGGGACAACAGGTCTACCTCAGGCCTCTGGATAACAGGTCTACCCTGAATGGGCTGCTTAATGAGAAGACCAGGACAACAGGTCTACCCCAGGGGCCTGGGAGAACAGGTCTACCCCAGGGCCATGCTGCCGATCTCGAGGTCCGGCATGGGGAACACAGGTCTACCCAAGGTATCAGGAACACCAGGCCTCCCCTGTGAATGGGCTGCTAATATGAAGACCAGGACAACAGGTCTACACCAGGGGCCTTGGACAACAGGTCTACCGTGTGGATGGGCTGCCTAATGCCAAGTCCTGGCCTGGACAACAGGTCTACCCCATGGGTTTGGGACAACAGGTCTACCCCATGGGCCGAGGACACAAGGTCTACCCCACGGGCCTGGGACAACAGGTCTACCTCAGGCCTCTGGATAACAGGTCTACCCTGAATGGGCTGCTTAATGAGAAGACCAGGACAACAGGTCTACCCCAGGGGCCTGGGAGAACAGGTCTACCCTCGGGCCAGGCTGCCGAACTCGAGGTCCGGCATGGGGAACACAGGTCTACCCAAGGTATCGGGGACACCAGGTCTCCCCTGTGAATGGGCTGCTTAATACGAAGACCAGGACAACAGGTCTACACCAGGGGCCTGGGACAACAGGTCTACCCTGTGGATGGGCTGCCTAATGCCAAGTCCTGGCCTGGACAACAGGTCTACCCCATGGGTTTGGGACAACAGGTCTAACCCAGGGGCCTGGGACAACTAGGGCCAGGCTGCCGAACACGAGGTCCGGCCTGCGGACAACGGGTCTACCCCAGGCTTCGGGGACACCAAGTCTACCCAGTGGATGGGCTGTCTAAGGCGTTCCTGGCCCCGATAAAAGGTCTACCCCAGGGGTTTGGGAAAACCGATCTACCGTGTGGATGGGTGGCCTAATGCAGTCCTGGCCTGGACAACAAGTCTACCCAAGGGGTTTGGGACAACAGGTCTACCCCATGGGCCGAGGACACAAGGTCTACCCACAGGCCTGGGACAACAGGTCTACCTCAGGCCTCTGGATAACAGGTCTACCCTGAATGGGCTGCTTAATGAGAAGACCAGGACAACAGGTCTACCCCAGGGGCCTGGGAGAACAGGTCTACCCTCGGGCCAGGCTGCCGAACTCGAGGTCCGGCATGGGGAACACAGGTCTACCCAAGGTATCGGGGACACCAGGTCTCCCCTGTGAATGGGCTGCTTAATACGAAGACCAGGACAACAGGTCTACACCAGGGGCCTGGGACAATAGGTCTACCCTGTGGATGGGCTGCCTAATGCCAAGTCCTGGCCTGGACAACAGGTCTACCCCATGGGTTTGGGACAACAGGTCTAACCCCGGGGGCCTGGGACAACTAGGGCCATGCTGCCGAACACGAGGTCCGGCCTGCGGACAACGGGTCTACCCCAGGCATCGGGGACACCAAGTCTACCCAGTGGATGGGCTGTCTAAGGCGTTCCTGGCCCAGATAAAGGTCTACCCCAGGGGTTTGGGAAAACCGATATACCGTGTGGATGGGTGGCCTAATGCAGTCCTGGCCTGGACAGGAAGTCTACCCAAGGGGTTTGGGACAACAGGTCTACCCCATGGGCCGAGGACACAAGGTCTACCCCACAGGCCTGGGACAACAGGTCTACCTCAGGCCTCTGGATAACAGGTCTACCCTGAATGGGCTGCTTAATGAGAAGACCAGGACAACAGGTCTACCCCAGGGGCCTGGGAGAACAGGTCTACCCTCGGGCCAGGCTGCCGAACTCGAGGTCCGGCATGGGGAACACAGGTCTACCCAAGGTATCGGGGACACCAGGTCTCCCCTGTGAATGGGCTGCTTAATACGAAGACCAGGACAACAGGTCTACACCAGGGGCCTGGGACAATAGGTCTACCCTGTGGATGGGCTGCCTAATGCCAAGTCCTGGCCTGGACAACAGGTCTACCCCATGGGTTTGGGACAACAGGTCTAACCCAGGGGCCTGGGACAACTAGGGCCAGGCTGCCGAACACGAGGTCCGGCCTGCGGACAACGGGTCTACCCCAGGCATCGGGGACACCAAGTCTACCCAGTGGATGGGCTGTCTAAGGCGTTCCTGGCCCAGATAAAAGGTCTACCCCAGGGGTTTGGGAAAACCGATATACCGTGTGGATGGGTGGCCTAATGCAGTCCTGGCCTGGACAACAAGTCTACCCAAGGGGTTTGGGACAACAGGTCTACCCCATGGGCCGAGGACACAAGGTCTACCCCACAGGCCTGGGACAACAGGTCTACCTCAGGCCTCTGGATAACAGGTCTACCCTGAATGGGCTGCTTAATGAGAAGACCAGGACAACAGGTCTACCCCAGGGGCCTGGGAGAACAGGTCTACCCCAGGGCCATGCTGCCGATCTCGAGGTCCGGCATGGGGAACACAGGTCTACCCAAGGTATCAGGAACACCAGGCCTCCCCTGTGAATGGGCTGCTAATATGAAGACCAGGACAACAGGTCTACACCAGGGGCCTTGGACAACAGGTCTACCGTGTGGATGGGCTGCCTAATGCCAAGTCCTGGCCTGGACAACAGGTCTACCCCATGGGTTTGGGACAACAGGTCTACCCCATGGGCCGAGGACACAAGGTCTACCCCACGGGCCTGGGACAACAGGTCTACCTCAGGCCTCTGGATAACAGGTCTACCCTGAATGGGCTGCTTAATGAGAAGACCAGGACAACAGGTCTACCCCAGGGGCCTGGGAGAACAGGTCTACCCTCGGGCCAGGCTGCCGAACTCGAGGTCCGGCATGGGGAACACAGGTCTACCCAAGGTATCGGGGACACCAGGTCTCCCCTGTGAATGGGCTGCTTAATACGAAGTCCAGGACAACAGGTCTACACCAGGGGCCTGGGACAACAGGTCTACCCTGTGGATGGGCTGCCTAATGCCAAGTCCTGGCCTGGACAACAGGTCTACCCCATGGGTTTGGGACAACAGGTCTAACCCAGGGGCCTGGGACAACTAGGGCCAGGCTGCCGAACACGAGGTCCGGCCTGCGGACAACGGGTCTACCCCAGGCTTCGGGGACACCAAGTCTACCCAGTGGATGGGCTGTCTAAGGCGTTCCTGGCCCCGATAAAAGGTCTACCCCAGGGGTTTGGGAAAACCGATCTACCGTGTGGATGGGTGGCCTAATGCAGTCCTGGCCTGGACAACAAGTCTACCCAAGGGGTTTGGGACAACAGGTCTACCCCATGGGCCGAGGACACAAGGTCTACCCCACAGGCCTGGGACAACAGGTCTACCTCAGGCCTCTGGATAACAGGTCTACCCTGAATGGGCTGCTTAATGAGAAGACCAGGACAACAGGTCTACCCCAGGGGCCTGGGAGAACAGGTCTACCCTCGGGCCAGGCTGCCGAACTCGAGGTCCGGCATGGGGAACACAGGTCTACCCAAGGTATCGGGGACACCAGGTCTCCCCTGTGAATGGGCTGCTTAATACGAAGACCAGGACAACAGGTCTACACCAGGGGCCTGGGACAATAGGTCTACCCTGTGGATGGGCTGCCTAATGCCAAGTCCTGGCCTGGACAACAGGTCTACCCCATGGGTTTGGGACAACAGGTCTAACCCAGGGGCCTGGGACAACTAGGGCCAGGCTGCCGAACACGAGGTCCGGCCTGCGGACAACGGGTCTACCCCAGGCATCGGGGACACCAAGTCTACCCAGTGGATGGGCTGTCTAAGGCGTTCCTGGCCCAGATAAAGGTCTACCCCAGGGGTTTGGGAAAACCGATCTACCGTGTGGATGGGTGGCCTAATGCAGTCCTGGCCTGGACAGGAAGTCTACCCAAGGGGTTTGGGACAACAGGTCTACCCCATGGGCCGAGGACACAAGGTCTACCCCACAGGCCTGGGACAACAGGTCTACCTCAGGCCTCTGGATAACAGGTCTACCCTGAATGGGCTGCTTAATGAGAAGACCAGGACAACAGGTCTAACCCCGGGGCCAGGGAGAAACAGGTCTGCCCTCGGGCCAGGCTGCCGAACTCGAGGTCCAGCATGTGGAACACAGGTCTACCCAAGGTATCAGGGACACCAGGCCTCCCCTGTGAAAGGGCTGCTTAATACGAAGACCAGGACAACAGGTCTACACCAGGGGCCTGGGACAATAGGTCTACCCTGTGGATGGGCTGCCTAATGCCAAGTCCTGGCCTGGACAACAGGTCTACCCCATGGGTTTGGGACAACAGGTCTAACCCAGGGGCCTGGGACAACTAGGGCCAGGCTGCCGAACACGAGGTCCGGCCTGCGGACAACGGGTCTACCCCAGGCATCGGGGACACCAAGTCTACCCAGTGGATGGGCTGTCTAAGGCGTTCCTGGCCCAGATAAAAGGTCTACCCCAGGGGTTTGGGAAAACCGATCTACCGTGTGGATGGGTGGCCTAATGCAGTCCTGGCCTGGACAACAAGTCTACCCAAAGGGGTTTGGGACAACAGGTCTACCCCATGGGCCGAGGACACAAGGTCTACGCCACGGGCCTGGGACAACAGGTCTACCTCAGGCCTCTGGATAACAGGTCTACCCTGAATGGGCTGCTTAATGAGAAGACCAGGACAACAGGTCTACCCCAGGGGCCTGGGAGAACAGGTCTACCCTCGGGCCATGCTGCCGATCTCGAGGTCCGGCATGGGGAACACAGGTCTACCCAAGGTATCAGGAACACCAGGCCTCCCCTGTGAATGGGCTGCTAATATGAAGACCAGGACAACAGGTCTACACCAGGGGCCTTGGACAACAGGTCTACCGTGTGGATGGGCTGCCTAATGCCAAGTCCTGGCCTGGACAACAGGTCTACCCCATGGGTTTGGGACAACAGGTCTACCCCATGGGCCGGGGACACAAGGTCTACCCCACGGGCCTGGGACAACAGGTCTACCTCAGGCCTCTGGATAACAGGTCTACCCTGAATGGGCTGCTTAATGAGAAGACCAGGACAACAGGTCTACCCCAGGGGCCTGGGAGAACAGGTCTACCCTCGGGCCAGGCTGCCGAACTCGAGGTCCGGCATGGGGAACACAGGTCTACCCAAGGTATCGGGGACACCAGGTCTCCCCTGTGAATGGGCTGCTTAATACGAAGACCAGGACAACAGGTCTACACCAGGGGCCTGGGACAACAGGTCTACCCTGTGGATGGGCTGCCTAATGCCAAGTCCTGGCCTGGACAACAGGTCTACCCCATGGGTTTGGGACAACAGGTCTAACCCAGGGGCCTGGGACAACTAGGGCCAGGCTGCCGAACACGAGGTCCGGCCTGCGGACAACGGGTCTACCCCAGGCATCGGGGACACCAAGTCTACCCAGTGGATGGGCTGTCTAAGGCGTTCCTGGCCCAGATAAAGGTCTACCCCAGGGGTTTGGGAAAACCGATCTACCGTGTGGATGGGTGGCCTAATGCAGTCCTGGCCTGGACAGGAAGTCTACCCAAGGGGTTTGGGACAACAGGTCTACCCCATGGGCCGAGGACACAAGGTCTACCCCACAGGCCTGGGACAACAGGTCTACCTCAGGCCTCTGGATAACAGGTCTACCCTGAATGGGCTGCTTAATGAGAAGACCAGGACAACAGGTCTACCCCAGGGGCCTGGGAGAACAGGTCTACCCCAGGGCCATGCTGCCGATCTCGAGGTCCGGCATGGGAACACAGGTCTACCCAAGGTATCAGGAACACCAGGCCTCCCCTGTGAATGGGCTGCTTAATATGAAGACCAGGACAACAAGTCTACACCAGGAGCCTTGGACAACTGGTCTACCGTGTGGATGGGCTGCCTAATGCCAAGTCCTGGCCTGGACAACAGGTCTACCCAAGGGGTTTGGGACAACAGGTCTACCCCATGGGCCGGGGACACAAGGTCTACCCCACGGGCCTGGGACAACAGGTCTACCTCAGGCCTCTGGATAACAGGTCTACCCTGAATGGGCTGCTTAATGAGAAGACCAGGACAACAGGTCTAACCCCGGGGCCAGGGAGAAACAGGTCTACCCTCGGGCCAGGCTGCCGAACTCGAGGTCCGGCATGTGGAACACAGGTCTACCCAAGGTATCAGGGACACCAGGCCTCCCCTGTGAAAGGGCTGCTTAATACGAAGACCAGGACAACAGGTCTACACCAGGGGCCTGGGACAATAGGTCTACCCTGTGGATGGGCTGCCTAATGCCAAGTCCTGGCCTGGACAACAGGTCTACCCCATGGGTTTGGGACAACAGGTCTAACCCAGGGGCCTGGGACAACTAGGGCCAGGCTGCCGAACACGAGGTCCGGCCTGCGGACAACGGGTCTACCCCAGGCATCGGGGACACCAAGTCTACCCAGTGGATGGGCTATCTAAGGCGTTCCTGGCCCAGATAAAAGGTCTACCCCAGGGGTTTCGGAAAACCGATATACCGTGTGGATGGGTGGCCTAATGCAGTCCTGGCCTGGACAACAAGTCTACCCAAAGGGGTTTGGGACAACAGGTCTACCCCATGGGCCGAGGACACAAGGTCTACGCCACGGGCCTGGGACAACAGGTCTACCTCAGGCCTCTGGATAACAGGTCTACCCTGAATGGGCTGCTTAATGAGAAGACCAGGACAACAGGTCTACCCCAGGGGCCTGGGAGAACAGGTCTACCCTCGGGCCATGCTGCCGATCTCGAGGTCCGGCATGGGGAACACAGGTCTACCCAAGGTATCAGGAACACCAGGCCTCCCCTGTGAATGGGCTGCTAATATGAAGACCAGGACAACAGGTCTACACCAGGGGCCTTGGACAACAGGTCTACCGTGTGGATGGGCTGCCTAATGCCAAGTCCTGGCCTGGACAACAGGTCTACCCCATGGGTTTGGGACAACAGGTCTACCCCATGGGCCGGGGACACAAGGTCTACCCCACGGGCCTGGGACAACAGGTCTACCTCAGGCCTCTGGATAACAGGTCTACCCTGAATGGGCTGCTTAATGAGAAGACCAGGACAACAGGTCTACCCCAGGGGCCTGGGAGAACAGGTCTACCCTCGGGCCAGGCTGCCGAACTCGAGGTCCGGCATGGGGAACACAGGTCTACCCAAGGTATCGGGGACACCAGGTCTCCCCTGTGAATGGGCTGCTTAATACGAAGACCAGGACAACAGGTCTACACCAGGGGCCTGGGACAACAGGTCTACCCTGTGGATGGGCTGCCTAATGCCAAGTCCTGGCCTGGACAACAGGTCTACCCCATGGGTTTGGGACAACAGGTCTAACCCAGGGGCCTGGGACAACTAGGGCCAGGCTGCCGAACACGAGGTCCGGCCTGCGGACAACGGGTCTACCCCAGGCATCGGGGACACCAAGTCTACCCAGTGGATGGGCTGTCTAAGGCGTTCCTGGCCCAGATAAAAGGTCTACCCCAGGGGTTTGGGAAAACCGATATACCGTGTGGATGGGTGGCCTAATGCAGTCCTGGCCTGGACAACAAGTCTACCCAAGGGGTTTGGGACAACAGGTCTACCCCATGGGCCGAGGACACAAGGTCTACCCCACAGGCCTGGGACAACAGGTCTACCTCAGGCCTCTGGATAACAGGTCTACCCTGAATGGGCTGCTTAATGAGAAGACCAGGACAACAGGTCTACCCCAGGGGCCTGGGAGAACAGGTCTACCCCAGGGCCATGCTGCCGAACTCGAGGTCCGACATGGGGAACACAGGTCTACCCAAGGTATCGGGGACACCAGGTCTCCCCTGTGAATGGGCTGCTTAATACGAAGACCAGGACAACAGGTCTACACCAGGGGCCTGGGACAATCGGTCTACCCTGTGGATGGGCTGCCTAATGCCAAGTCCTGGCCTGGACAACAGGTCTACCCCATGGGTTTGGGACAACAGGTCTAACCCAGGGGCCTGGGACAACTAGGGCCAGGCTGCCGAACACGAGGTCCGGCCTGCGGACAACGGGTCTACCTCAGGCATCGGGGACACCAGGTCTTCCCAGTGGATGGGCTATCTAAGGCGTTCCTGGCCCAGATAAAGGTCTACCCCAGGGGTTTGTGAAAACCGATCTACCGTGTGGATGGGTGGCCTAATGCCAAGTCCTGGCCTGGACAACAGGTCTACCCCATGGGTTTGGGACAACAGGTCTACCCCATGGGCCGGGGACACAAGGTCTACCCCACGGGCCTGGGACAACAGGTCTACCTCAGGCCTCTGGATAACAGGTCTACCCTGAATGGGCTGCTTAATGAGAAGACCTGGACAACAGGTCTACCCCAGGGGCCTGGGAGAACAGGTCTACCCTCGGGCCAGGCTGCCGAACTCGAGGTCCGGCATGGGGAACACAGGTCTACCCAAGGTATCGGGGACACCAGGTCTCCCCTGTGAATGGGCTGCTTAATACGAAGACCAGGACAACAGGTCTACACCAGGGGCCTGGGACAACAGGTCTACCCTGTGGATGGGCTGCCTAATGCCAAGTCCTGGCCTGGACAACAGGTCTACCCCATGGGTTTGGGACAACAGGTCTAACCCAGGGGCCTGGGACAACTAGGGCCAGGCTGCCGAACACGAGGTCCGGCCTGCGGACAACGGGTCTACCCCAGGCATCGGGGACACCAAGTCTACCCAGTGGATGGGCTGTCTAAGGCGTTCCTGGCCCAGATAAAAGGTCTACCCCAGGGGTTTGGGAAAACCGATCTACCGTGTGGATGGGTGGCCTAATGCAGTCCTGGCCTGGACAGGAAGTCTACCCAAGGGGTTTGGGACAACAGGTCTACCCCATGGGCCGAGGACACAAGGTCTACCCCACAGGCCTGGGACAACAGGTCTACCTCAGGCCTCTGGATAACAGGTCTACCCTGAATGGGCTGCTTAATGAGAAGACCAGGACAACAGGTCTACCCCAGGGGCCTGGGAGAACAGGTCTACCCCAGGGCCATGCTGCCGATCTCGAGGTCCGGCATGGGAACACAGGTCTACCCAAGGTATCAGGAACACCAGGCCTCCCCTGTGAATGGGCTGCTTAATATGAAGACCAGGACAACAAGTCTACACCAGGAGCCTGGGACAACAGGTCTACCCTGTGGATGGGCTGCCTAATGCCAAGTCCTGGCCTGGACAACAGGTCTACCCCATGGGTTTGGGACAACAGGTCTAACCCAGGGGCCTGGGACAACTAGGGCCAGGCTGCCGAACACGAGGTCCGGCCTGCGGACAACGGGTCTACCCCAGGCATCGGGGACACCAAGTCTACCCAGTGGATGGGCTGTCTAAGGCGTTCCTGGCCCAGATAAAGGTCTACCCCAGGGGTTTGGGAAAACCGATCTACCGTGTGGATGGGTGGCCTAATGCAGTCCTGGCCTGGACAGGAAGTCTACCCAAGGGGTTTGGGACAACAGGTCTACCCCATGGGCCGAGGACACAAGGTCTACCCCACAGGCCTGGGACAACAGGTCTACCTCAGGCCTCTGGATAACAGGTCTACCCTGAATGGGCTGCTTAATGAGAAGACCAGGACAACAGGTCTACCCCAGGGGCCTGGGAGAACAGGTCTACCCCAGGGCCATGCTGCCGATCTCGAGGTCCGGCATGGGAACACAGGTCTACCCAAGGTATCAGGAACACCAGGCCTCCCCTGTGAATGGGCTGCTTAATATGAAGACCAGGACAACAAGTCTACACCAGGAGCCTTGGACAACTGGTCTACCGTGTGGATGGGCTGCCTAATGCCAAGTCCTGGCCTGGACAACAGGTCTACCCCATGGGTTTGGGACAACAGGTCTACCCCATGGGCCGGGGACACAAGGTCTACCCCACGGGCCTGGGACAACAGGTCTACCTCAGGCCTCTGGATAACAGGTCTACCCTGAATGGGCTGCTTAATGAGAAGACCAGGACAACAGGTCTAACCCCGGGGCCAGGGAGAAACAGGTCTACCCTCGGGCCAGGCTGCCGAACTCGAGGTCCGGCATGTGGAACACAGGTCTACCCAAGGTATCAGGGACACCAGGCCTCCCCTGTGAAAGGGCTGCTTAATACGAAGACCAGGACAACAGGTCTACACCAGGGGCCTGGGACAATAGGTCTACCCTGTGGATGGGCTGCCTAATGCCAAGTCCTGGCCTGGACAACAGGTCTACCCCATGGGTTTGGGACAACAGGTCTAACCCAGGGGCCTGGGACAACTAGGGCCAGGCTGCCGAACACGAGGTCCGGCCTGCGGACAACGGGTCTACCCCAGGCATCGGGGACACCAAGTCTACCCAGTGGATGGGCTATCTAAGGCGTTCCTGGCCCAGATAAAAGGTCTACCCCAGGGGTTTCGGAAAACCGATATACCGTGTGGATGGGTGGCCTAATGCAGTCCTGGCCTGGACAACAAGTCTACCCAAAGGGGTTTGGGACAACAGGTCTACCCCATGGGCCGAGGACACAAGGTCTACGCCACGGGCCTGGGACAACAGGTCTACCTCAGGCCTCTGGATAACAGGTCTACCCTGAATGGGCTGCTTAATGAGAAGACCAGGACAACAGGTCTACCCCAGGGGCCTGGGAGAACAGGTCTACCCTCGGGCCATGCTGCCGATCTCGAGGTCCGGCATGGGGAACACAGGTCTACCCAAGGTATCAGGAACACCAGGCCTCCCCTGTGAATGGGCTGCTAATATGAAGACCAGGACAACAGGTCTACACCAGGGGCCTTGGACAACAGGTCTACCGTGTGGATGGGCTGCCTAATGCCAAGTCCTGGCCTGGACAACAGGTCTACCCCATGGGTTTGGGACAACAGGTCTACCCCATGGGCCGGGGACACAAGGTCTACCCCACGGGCCTGGGACAACAGGTCTACCTCAGGCCTCTGGATAACAGGTCTACCCTGAATGGGCTGCTTAATGAGAAGACCAGGACAACAGGTCTACCCCAGGGGCCTGGGAGAACAGGTCTACCCTCGGGCCAGGCTGCCGAACTCGAGGTCCGGCATGGGGAACACAGGTCTACCCAAGGTATCGGGGACACCAGGTCTCCCCTGTGAATGGGCTGCTTAATACGAAGACCAGGACAACAGGTCTACACCAGGGGCCTGGGACAACAGGTCTACCCTGTGGATGGGCTGCCTAATGCCAAGTCCTGGCCTGGACAACAGGTCTACCCCATGGGTTTGGGACAACAGGTCTAACCCAGGGGCCTGGGACAACTAGGGCCAGGCTGCCGAACACGAGGTCCGGCCTGCGGACAACGGGTCTACCCCAGGCATCGGGGACACCAAGTCTACCCAGTGGATGGGCTGTCTAAGGCGTTCCTGGCCCAGATAAAAGGTCTACCCCAGGGGTTTGGGAAAACCGATCTACCGTGTGGATGGGTGGCCTAATGCAGTCCTGGCCTGGACAACAAGTCTACCCAAGGGGTTTGGGACAACAGGTCTACCCCATGGGCCGAGGACACAAGGTCTACCCCACAGGCCTGGGACAACAGGTCTACCTCAGGCCTCTGGATAACAGGTCTACCCTGAATGGGCTGCTTAATGAGAAGACCAGGACAACAGGTCTACCCCAGGGGCCTGGGAGAACAGGTCTACCCCAGGGCCATGCTGCCGAACTCGAGGTCCGACATGGGGAACACAGGTCTACCCAAGGTATCGGGGACACCAGGTCTCCCCTGTGAATGGGCTGCTTAATACGAAGACCAGGACAACAGGTCTACACCAGGGGCCTGGGACAATCGGTCTACCCTGTGGATGGGCTGCCTAATGCCAAGTCCTGGCCTGGACAACAGGTCTACCCCATGGGTTTGGGACAACAGGTCTAACCCAGGGGCCTGGGACAACTAGGGCCAGGCTGCCGAACACGAGGTCCGGCCTGCGGACAACGGGTCTACCTCAGGCATCGGGGACACCAGGTCTTCCCAGTGGATGGGCTATCTAAGGCGTTCCTGGCCCAGATAAAGGTCTACCCCAGGGGTTTGTGAAAACCGATCTACCGTGTGGATGGGTGGCCTAATGCCAAGTCCTGGCCTGGACAACAGGTCTACCCCATGGGTTTGGGACAACAGGTCTACCCCATGGGCCGGGGACACAAGGTCTACCCCACGGGCCTGGGACAACAGGTCTACCTCAGGCCTCTGGATAACAGGTCTACCCTGA
This sequence comes from Molothrus aeneus, assembly GCF_037042795.1. Classification (NCBI taxonomy): domain Eukaryota; kingdom Metazoa; phylum Chordata; class Aves; order Passeriformes; family Icteridae; genus Molothrus; species Molothrus aeneus. The sequence goes on along the minus strand of NW_027099133.1, from coordinate 793,504 downwards.
ATGGGCTGCTTAATGAGAAGACCTGGACAACAGGTCTACCCCAGGGGCCTGGGAGAACAGGTCTACCCTCGGGCCAGGCTGCCGAACTCGAGGTCCGGCATGGGGAACACAGGTCTACCCAAGGTATCGGGGACACCAGGTCTCCCCTGTGAATGGGCTGCTTAATACGAAGACCAGGACAACAGGTCTACACCAGGGGCCTGGGACAACAGGTCTACCCTGTGGATGGGCTGCCTAATGCCAAGTCCTGGCCTGGACAACAGGTCTACCCCATGGGTTTGGGACAACAGGTCTAACCCAGGGGCCTGGGACAACTAGGGCCAGGCTGCCGAACACGAGGTCCGGCCTGCGGACAACGGGTCTACCCCAGGCATCGGGGACACCAAGTCTACCCAGTGGATGGGCTGTCTAAGGCGTTCCTGGCCCAGATAAAAGGTCTACCCCAGGGGTTTGGGAAAACCGATCTACCGTGTGGATGGGTGGCCTAATGCAGTCCTGGCCTGGACAGGAAGTCTACCCAAGGGGTTTGGGACAACAGGTCTACCCCATGGGCCGAGGACACAAGGTCTACCCCACAGGCCTGGGACAACAGGTCTACCTCAGGCCTCTGGATAACAGGTCTACCCTGAATGGGCTGCTTAATGAGAAGACCAGGACAACAGGTCTACCCCAGGGGCCTGGGAGAACAGGTCTACCCCAGGGCCATGCTGCCGATCTCGAGGTCCGGCATGGGAACACAGGTCTACCCAAGGTATCAGGAACACCAGGCCTCCCCTGTGAATGGGCTGCTTAATATGAAGACCAGGACAACAGGTCTACACCAGGAGCCTTGGACAACTGGTCTACCGTGTGGATGGGCTGCCTAATGCCAAGTCCTGGCCTGGACAACAGGTCTACCCCATGGGTTTGGGACAACAGGTCTACCCCATGGGCCGGGGACACAAGGTCTACCCCACGGGCCTGGGACAACAGGTCTACCTCAGGCCTCTGGATAACAGGTCTACCCTGAATGGGCTGCTTAATGAGAAGACCAGGACAACAGGTCTAACCCCGGGGCCAGGGAGAAACAGGTCTACCCTCGGGCCAGGCTGCCGAACTCGAGGTCCGGCATGTGGAACACAGGTCTACCCAAGGTATCAGGGACACCAGGCCTCCCCTGTGAAAGGGCTGCTTAATACGAAGACCAGGACAACAGGTCTACACCAGGGGCCTGGGACAATAGGTCTACCCTGTGGATGGGCTGCCTAATGCCAAGTCCTGGCCTGGACAACAGGTCTACCCCATGGGTTTGGGACAACAGGTCTAACCCAGGGGCCTGGGACAACTAGGGCCAGGCTGCCGAACACGAGGTCCGGCCTGCGGACAACGGGTCTACCCCAGGCATCGGGGACACCAAGTCTACCCAGTGGATGGGCTATCTAAGGCGTTCCTGGCCCAGATAAAAGGTCTACCCCAGGGGTTTCGGAAAACCGATATACCGTGTGGATGGGTGGCCTAATGCAGTCCTGGCCTGGACAACAAGTCTACCCAAAGGGGTTTGGGACAACAGGTCTACCCCATGGGCCGAGGACACAAGGTCTACGCCACGGGCCTGGGACAAGAGGTCTACCTCAGGCCTCTGGATAACAGGTCTACCCTGAATGGGCTGCTTAATGAGAAGACCAGGACAACAGGTCTACCCCAGGGGCCTGGGAGAACAGGTCTACCCTCGGGCCATGCTGCCGATCTCGAGGTCCGGCATGGGGAACACAGGTCTACCCAAGGTATCAGGAACACCAGGCCTCCCCTGTGAATGGGCTGCTAATATGAAGACCAGGACAACAGGTCTACACCAGGGGCCTTGGACAACAGGTCTACCGTGTGGATGGGCTGCCTAATGCCAAGTCCTGGCCTGGACAACAGGTCTACCCCATGGGTTTGGGACAACAGGTCTACCCCATGGGCCGGGGACACAAGGTCTACCCCACGGGCCTGGGACAACAGGTCTACCTCAGGCCTCTGGATAACAGGTCTACCCTGAATGGGCTGCTTAATGAGAAGACCAGGACAACAGGTCTACCCCAGGGGCCTGGGAGAACAGGTCTACCCTCGGGCCAGGCTGCCGAACTCGAGGTCCGGCATGGGGAACACAGGTCTACCCAAGGTATCGGGGACACCAGGTCTCCCCTGTGAATGGGCTGCTTAATACGAAGACCAGGACAACAGGTCTACACCAGGGGCCTGGGACAACAGGTCTACCCTGTGGATGGGCTGCCTAATGCCAAGTCCTGGCCTGGACAACAGGTCTACCCCATGGGTTTGGGACAACAGGTCTAACCCAGGGGCCTGGGACAACTAGGGCCAGGCTGCCGAACACGAGGTCCGGCCTGCGGACAACGGGTCTACCCCAGGCATCGGGGACACCAAGTCTACCCAGTGGATGGGCTGTCTAAGGCGTTCCTGGCCCAGATAAAAGGTCTACCCCAGGGGTTTGGGAAAACCGATATACCGTGTGGATGGGTGGCCTAATGCAGTCCTGGCCTGGACAACAAGTCTACCCAAGGGGTTTGGGACAACAGGTCTACCCCATGGGCCGAGGACACAAGGTCTACCCCACAGGCCTGGGACAACAGGTCTACCTCAGGCCTCTGGATAACAGGTCTACCCTGAATGGGCTGCTTAATGAGAAGACCAGGACAACAGGTCTACCCCAGGGGCCTGGGAGAACAGGTCTACCCCAGGGCCATGCTGCCGAACTCGAGGTCCGACATGGGGAACACAGGTCTACCCAAGGTATCGGGGACACCAGGTCTCCCCTGTGAATGGGCTGCTTAATACGAAGACCAGGACAACAGGTCTACACCAGGGGCCTGGGACAATCGGTCTACCCTGTGGATGGGCTGCCTAATGCCAAGTCCTGGCCTGGACAACAGGTCTACCCCATGGGTTTGGGACAACAGGTCTAACCCAGGGGCCTGGGACAACTAGGGCCAGGCTGCCGAACACGAGGTCCGGCCTGCGGACAACGGGTCTACCTCAGGCATCGGGGACACCAGGTCTTCCCAGTGGATGGGCTATCTAAGGCGTTCCTGGCCCAGATAAAGGTCTACCCCAGGGGTTTGTGAAAACCGATCTACCGTGTGGATGGGTGGCCTAATGCCAAGTCCTGGCCTGGACAACAGGTCTACCCCACGGGTTTGGGACAACAGGTCTACCCCATGGGCCGGGGACACAAGGTCTACCCCACGGGCCTGGGACAACAGGTCTACCTCAGGCCTCTGGATAACAGGTCTACCCTGAATGGGCTGCTTAATGAGAAGACCTGGACAACAGGTCTACCCCAGGGGCCTGGGAGAACAGGTCTACCCTCGGGCCAGGCTGCCGAACTCGAGGTCCGGCATGGGGAACACAGGTCTACCCAAGGTATCGGGGACACCAGGTCTCCCCTGTGAATGGGCTGCTTAATACGAAGACCAGGACAACAGGTCTACACCAGGGGCCTGGGACAACAGGTCTACCCTGTGGATGGGCTGCCTAATGCCAAGTCCTGGCCTGGACAACAGGTCTACCCCATGGGTTTGGGACAACAGGTCTAACCCAGGGGCCTGGGACAACTAGGGCCAGGCTGCCGAACACGAGGTCCGGCCTGCGGACAACGGGTCTACCCCAGGCATCGGGGACACCAAGTCTACCCAGTGGATGGGCTGTCTAAGGCGTTCCTGGCCCAGATAAAAGGTCTACCCCAGGGGTTTGGGAAAACCGATCTACCGTGTGGATGGGTGGCCTAATGCAGTCCTGGCCTGGACAACAAGTCTACCCAAGGGGTTTGGGACAACAGGTCTACCCCATGGGCCGAGGACACAAGGTCTACGCCACGGGCCTGGGACAACAGGTCTACCTCAGGCCTCTGGATAACAGGTCTACCCTGAATGGGCTGCTTAATGAGAAGACCAGGACAACAGGTCTACCCCAGGGGCCTGGGAGAACAGGTCTACCCTCGGGCCAGGCTGCCGAACTCGAGGTCCGGCATGGGGAACACAGGTCTACCCAAGGTATCGGGGACACCAGGTCTCCCCTGTGAATGGGCTGCTTAATACGAAGACCAGGACAACAGGTCTACACCAGGGGCCTGGGACAATAGGTCTACCCTGTGGATGGGCTGCCTAATGCCAAGTCCTGGCCTGGACAACAGGTCTACCCCATGGGTTTGGGACAACAGGTCTAACCCAGGGGCCTGGGACAACTAGGGCCAGGCTGCCGAACACGAGGTCCGGCCTGCGGACAACGGGTCTACCCCAGGCATCGGGGACACCAAGTCTACCCAGTGGATGGGCTGTCTAAGGCGTTCCTGGCCCAGATAAAAGGTCTACCCCAGGGGTTTGGGAAAACCGATCTACCGTGTGGATGGGTGGCCTAATGCAGTCCTGGCCTGGACAACAAGTCTACCCAAGGGGTTTGGGACAACAGGTCTACCCCATGGGCCGAGGACACAAGGTCTACCCCACAGGCCTGGGACAACAGGTCTACCTCAGGCCTCTGGATAACAGGTCTACCCTGAATGGGCTGCTTAATGAGAAGACCAGGACAACAGGTCTACCCCAGGGGCCTGGGAGAACAGGTCTACCCCAGGGCCATGCTGCCGATCTCGAGGTCCGGCATGGGGAACAAAGGTCTACCCAAGGTATCAGGAACACCAGGCCTCCCCTGTGAATGGGCTGCTAATATGAAGACCAGGACAACAGGTCTACACCAGGGGCCTTGGACAACAGGTCTACCGTGTGGATGGGCTGCCTAATGCCAAGTCCTGGCCTGGACAACAGGTCTACCCCATGGGTTTGGGACAACAGGTCTACCCCATGGGCCGAGGACACAAGGTCTACCCCACGGGCCTGGGACAACAGGTCTACCTCAGGCCTCTGGATAACAGGTCTACCCTGAATGGGCTGCTTAATGAGAAGACCAGGACAACAGGTCTACCCCAGGGGCCTGGGAGAACAGGTCTACCCTCGGGCCAGGCTGCCGAACTCGAGGTCCGGCATGGGGAACACAGGTCTACCCAAGGTATCGGGGACACCAGGTCTCCCCTGTGAATGGGCTGCTTAATACGAAGACCAGGACAACAGGCCTACACCAGGGGCCTGGGACAACAGGTCTACCCTGTGGATGGGCTGCCTAATGCCAAGTCCTGGCCTGGACAACAGGTCTACCCCATGGGTTTGGGACAACAGGTCTAACCCAGGGGCCTGGGACAACTAGGGCCAGGCTGCCGAACACGAGGTCCGGCCTGCGGACAACGGGTCTACCCCAGGCTTCGGGGACACCAAGTCTACCCAGTGGATGGGCTGTCTAAGGCGTTCCTGGCCCCGATAAAAGGTCTACCCCAGGGGTTTGGGAAAACCGATCTACCGTGTGGATGGGTGGCCTAATGCAGTCCTGGCCTGGACAACAAGTCTACCCAAGGGGTTTGGGACAACAGGTCTACCCCATGGGCCGAGGACACAAGGTCTACCCCACAGGCCTGGGACAACAGGTCTACCTCTGGCCTCTGGATAACAGGTCTACCCTGAATGGGCTGCTTAATGAGAAGACCAGGACAACAGGTCTACCCCAGGGGCCTGGGAGAACAGGTCTACCCTCGGGCCATGCTGCCGATCTCGAGGTCCGGCATGGGGAACACAGGTCTACCCAAGGTATCAGGAACACCAGGCCTCCCCTGTGAATGGGCTGCTAATATGAAGACCAGGACAACAGGTCTACACCAGGGGCCTTGGACAACAGGTCTACCGTGTGGATGGGCTGCCTAATGCCAAGTCCTGGCCTGGACAACAGGTCTACCCCATGGGTTTGGGACAACAGGTCTACCCCATGGGCCGGGGACACAAGGTCTACCCCACGGGCCTGGGACAACAGGTCTACCTCAGGCCTCTGGATAACAGGTCTACCCTGAATGGGCTGCTTAATGAGAAGACCAGGACAACAGGTCTACCCCAGGGGCCTGGGAGAACAGGTCTACCCTCGGGCCAGGCTGCCGAACTCGAGGTCCGGCATGGGGAACACAGGTCTACCCAAGGTATCGGGGACACCAGGTCTCCCCTGTGAATGGGCTGCTTAATACGAAGACCAGGACAACAGGTCTACACCAGGGGCCTGGGACAACAGGTCTACCCTGTGGATGGGCTGCCTAATGCCAAGTCCTGGCCTGGACAACAGGTCTACCCCATGGGTTTGGGACAACAGGTCTAACCCAGGGGCCTGGGACAACTAGGGCCAGGCTGCCGAACACGAGGTCCGGCCTGCGGACAACGGGTCTACCCCAGGCATCGGGGACACCAAGTCTACCCAGTGGATGGGCTGTCTAAGGCGTTCCTGGCCCAGATAAAAGGTCTACCCCAGGGGTTTGGGAAAACCGATCTACCGTGTGGATGGATGGCCTAATGCAGTCCTGGCCTGGACAACAAGTCTACCCAAGGGGTTTGGGACAACAGGTCTACCCCATGGGCCGAGGACACAAGGTCTACCCCACAGGCCTGGGACAACAGGTCTACCTCAGGCCTCTGGATAACAGGTCTACCCTGAATGGGCTGCTTAATGAGAAGACCAGGACAACAGGTCTACCCCAGGGGCCTGGGAGAACAGGTCTACCCCAGGGCCATGCTGCCGAACTCGAGGTCCGACATGGGGAACACAGGTCTACCCAAGGTATCGGGGACACCAGGTCTCCCCTGTGAATGGGCTGCTTAATACGAAGACCAGGACAACAGGTCTACACCAGGGGCCTGGGACAATCGGTCTACCCTGTGGATGGGCTGCCTAATGCCAAGTCCTGGCCTGGACAACAGGTCTACCCCATGGGTTTGGGACAACAGGTCTAACCCAGGGGCCTGGGACAACTAGGGCCAGGCTGCCGAACACGAGGTCCGGCCTGCGGACAACGGGTCTACCTCAGGCATCGGGGACACCAGGTCTTCCCAGTGGATGGGCTATCTAAGGCGTTCCTGGCCCAGATAAAGGTCTACCCCAGGGGTTTGTGAAAACCGATCTACCGTGTGGATGGGTGGCCTAATGCCAAGTCCTGGCCTGGACAACAGGTCTACCCCAGGGGTTTGGGACAACAGGTCTACCCCATGGGCCGGGGACACAAGGTCTACCCCACGGGCCTGGGACAACAGGTCTACCTCAGGCCTCTGGATAACAGGTCTACCCTGAATGGGCTGCTTAATGAGAAGACCAGGACAACAGGTCTACACCAGGGGCCTTGGACAACAGGTCTACCGTGTGGATGGGCTGCCTAATGCCAAGTCCTGGCCTGGACAACAAGTCTACCCCATGGGTTTGGGACAACAGGTCTACCCCATGGGCCGGGGACACAAGGTCTACCCCACGGGCCTGGGACAACAGGTCTACCTCAGGCCTCTGGATAACAGGTCTACCCTGAATGGGCTGCATAATGAGAAGACCAGGACAACAGGTCTACCCCAGGGGCCTGGGAGAACAGGTCTACCCTCGGGCCAGGCTGCCGAACTCGAGGTCCGGCATGGGGAACACAGGTCTACCCAAGGTATCGGGGACACCAGGTCTCCCCTGTGAATGGGCTGCTTAATACGAAGACCAGGACAACAGGTCTACACCAGGGGCCTGGGACAACAGGTCTACCCTGTGGATGGGCTGCCTAATGCCAAGTCCTGGCCTGGACAACAGGTCTACCCCATGGGTTTGGGACAACAGGTCTAACCCAGGGGCCTGGGACAACTAGGGCCAGGCTGCCGAACACGAGGTCCGGCCTGCGGACAACGGGTCTACCCCAGGCATCGGGGACACCAAGTCTACCCAGTGGATGGGCTGTCTAAGGCGTTCCTGGCCCAGATAAAAGGTCTACCCCAGGGGTTTGGGAAAACCGATCTACCGTGTGGATGGGTGGCCTAATGCAGTCCTGGCCTGGACAACAAGTCTACCCAAGGGGTTTGGGACAACAGGTCTACCCCATGGGCCGAGGACACAAGGTCTACCCCACAGGCCTGGGACAACAGGTCTACCTCAGGCCTCTGGATAACAGGTCTACCCTGAATGGGCTGCTTAATGAGAAGACCAGGACAACAGGTCTACCCCAGGGGCCTGGGAGAACAGGTCTACCCTCGGGCCAGGCTGCCGAACTCGAGGTCCGGCATGGGGAACACAGGTCTACCCAAGGTATCGGGGACACCAGGTCTCCCCTGTGAATGGGCTGCTTAATACGAAGACCAGGACAACAGGTCTACACCAGGGGCCTGGGACAATAGGTCTACCCTGTGGATGGGCTGCCTAATGCCAAGTCCTGGCCTGGACAACAGGTCTACCCCATGGGTTTGGGACAACAGGTCTAACCCAGGGGCCTGGGACAACTAGGGCCAGGCTGCCGAACACGAGGTCCGGCCTGCGGACAACGGGTCTACCCCAGGCATCGGGGACACCAAGTCTACCCAGTGGATGGGCTGTCTAAGGCGTTCCTGGCCCAGATAAAGGTCTACCCCAGGGGTTTGGGAAAACCGATCTACCGTGTGGATGGGTGGCCTAATGCAGTCCTGGCCTGGACAGGAAGTCTACCCAAGGGGTTTGGGACAACAGGTCTACCCCATGGGCCGAGGACACAAGGTCTACCCCACAGGCCTGGGACAACAGGTCTACCTCAGGCCTCTGGATAACAGGTCTACCCTGAATGGGCTGCTTAATGAGAAGACCAGGACAACAGGTCTACCCCAGGGGCCTGGGAGAACAGGTCTACCCTCGGGCCAGGCTGCCGAACTCGAGGTCCGGCATGGGGAACACAGGTCTACCCAAGGTATCGGGGACACCAGGTCTCCCCTGTGAATGGGCTGCTTAATACGAAGACCAGGACAACAGGTCTACACCAGGGGCCTGGGACAATAGGTCTACCCTGTGGATGGGCTGCCTAATGCAAAGTCCTGGCCTGGACAACAGGTCTACCCCATGGGTTTGGGACAACAGGTCTACCCCATGGGCCGGGGACACAAGGTCTACCCCACGGGCCTGGGACAACAGGTCTACCTCAGGCCTCTGGATAACAGGTCTACCCTGAATGGGCTGCTTAATGAGAAGACCAGGACAACAGGTCTACCCCAGGGGCCTGGGAGAACAGGTCTACCCTCGGGCCAGGCTGCCGAACTCGAGGTCCGGCATGGGGAACACAGGTCTACCCAAGGTATCGGGGACACCAGGTCTCCCCTGTGAATGGGCTGCTTAATACGAAGACCAGGACAACAGGTCTACACCAGGGGCCTGGGACAACAGGTCTACCCTGTGGATGGGCTGCCTAATGCCAAGTCCTGGCCTGGACAACAGGTCTACCCCATGGGTTTGGGACAACAGGTCTAACCCAGGGGCCTGGGACAACTAGGGCCAGGCTGCCGAACACGAGGTCCGGCCTGCGGACAACGGGTCTACCCCAGGCATCGGGGACACCAAGTCTACCCAGTGGATGGGCTGTCTAAGGCGTTCCTGGCCCAGATAAAAGGTCTACCCCAGGGGTTTGGGAAAACCGATCTACCGTGTGGATGGGTGGCCTAATGCAGTCCTGGCCTGGACAACAAGTCTACCCAAGGGGTTTGGGACAACAGGTCTACCCCATGGGCCGAGGACACAAGGTCTACCCCACAGGCCTGGGACAACAGGTCTACCTCAGGCCTCTGGATAACAGGTCTACCCTGAATGGGCTGCTTAATGAGAAGACCAGGACAACAGGTCTACCCCAGGGGCCTGGGAGAACAGGTCTACCCCAGGGCCATGCTGCCGAACTCGAGGTCCGACATGGGGAACACAGGTCTACCCAAGGTATCGGGGACACCAGGTCTCCCCTGTGAATGGGCTGCTTAATACGAAGACCAGGACAACAGGTCTACACCAGGGGCCTGGGACAATCGGTCTACCCTGTGGATGGGCTGCCTAATGCCAAGTCCTGGCCTGGACAACAGGTCTACCCCATGGGTTTGGGACAACAGGTCTAACCCAGGGGCCTGGGACAACTAGGGCCAGGCTGCCGAACACGAGGTCCGGCCTGCGGACAACGGGTCTACCTCAGGCATCGGGGACACCAGGTCTTCCCAGTGGATGGGCTATCTAAGGCGTTCCTGGCCCAGATAAAGGTCTACCCCAGGGGTTTGTGAAAACCGATCTACCGTGTGGATGGGTGGCCTAATGCCAAGTCCTGGCCTGGACAACAGGTCTACCCCAGGGGTTTGGGACAACAGGTCTACCCCATGGGCCGGGGACACAAGGTCTACCCCACGGGCCTGGGACAACAGGTCTACCTCAGGCCTCTGGATAACAGGTCTACCCTGAATGGGCTGCTTAATGAGAAGACCAGGACAACAGGTCTACACCAGGGGCCTTGGACAACAGGTCTACCGTGTGGATGGGCTGCCTAATGCCAAGTCCTGGCCTGGACAACAAGTCTACCCCATGGGTTTGGGACAACAGGTCTACCCCATGGGCCGGGGACACAAGGTCTACCCCACGGGCCTGGGACAACAGGTCTACCTCAGGCCTCTGGATAACAGGTCTACCCTGAATGGGCTGCATAATGAGAAGACCAGGACAACAGGTCTACCCCAGGGGCCTGGGAGAACAGGTCTACCCTCGGGCCAGGCTGCCGAACTCGAGGTCCGGCATGGGGAACACAGGTCTACCCAAGGTATCGGGGACACCAGGTCTCCCCTGTGAATGGGCTGCTTAATACGAAGACCAGGACAACAGGTCTACACCAGGGGCCTGGGACAACAGGTCTACCCTGTGGATGGGCTGCCTAATGCCAAGTCCTGGCCTGGACAACAGGTCTACCCCATGGGTTTGGGACAACAGGTCTAACCCAGGGGCCTGGGACAACTAGGGCCAGGCTGCCGAACACGAGGTCCGGCCTGCGGACAACGGGTCTACCCCAGGCATCGGGGACACCAAGTCTACCCAGTGGATGGGCTGTCTAAGGCGTTCCTGGCCCAGATAAAAGGTCTACCCCAGGGGTTTGGGAAAACCGATCTACCGTGTGGATGGGTGGCCTAATGCAGTCCTGGCCTGGACAACAAGTCTACCCAAGGGGTTTGGGACAACAGGTCTACCCCATGGGCCGAGGACACAAGGTCTACCCCACAGGCCTGGGACAACAGGTCTACCTCAGGCCTCTGGATAACAGGTCTACCCTGAATGGGCTGCTTAATGAGAAGACCAGGACAACAGGTCTACCCCAGGGGCCTGGGAGAACAGGTCTACCCTCGGGCCAGGCTGCCGAACTCGAGGTCCGGCATGGGGAACACAGGTCTACCCAAGGTATCGGGGACACCAGGTCTCCCCTGTGAATGGGCTGCTTAATACGAAGACCAGGACAACAGGTCTACACCAGGGGCCTGGGACAATAGGTCTACCCTGTGGATGGGCTGCCTAATGCCAAGTCCTGGCCTGGACAACAGGTCTACCCCATGGGTTTGGGACAACAGGTCTAACCCAGGGGCCTGGGACAACTAGGGCCAGGCTGCCGAACACGAGGTCCGGCCTGCGGACAACGGGTCTACCCCAGGCATCGGGGACACCAAGTCTACCCAGTGGATGGGCTGTCTAAGGCGTTCCTGGCCCAGATAAAGGTCTACCCCAGGGGTTTGGGAAAACCGATCTACCGTGTGGATGGGTGGCCTAATGCAGTCCTGGCCTGGACAGGAAGTCTACCCAAGGGGTTTGGGACAACAGGTCTACCCCATGGGCCGAGGACACAAGGTCTACCCCACAGGCCTGGGACAACAGGTCTACCTCAGGCCTCTGGATAACAGGTCTACCCTGAATGGGCTGCTTAATGAGAAGACCAGGACAACAGGTCTACCCCAGGGGCCTGGGAGAACAGGTCTACCCTCGGGCCAGGCTGCCGAACTCGAGGTCCGGCATGGGGAACACAGGTCTACCCAAGGTATCGGGGACACCAGGTCTCCCCTGTGAATGGGCTGCTTAATACGAAGACCAGGACAACAGGTCTACACCAGGGGCCTGGGACAATAGGTCTACCCTGTGGATGGGCTGCCTAATGCAAAGTCCTGGCCTGGACAACAGGTCTACCCCATGGGTTTGGGACAACAGGTCTAACCCAGGGGCCTGGGACAACTAGGGCCAGGCTGCCGAACACGAGGTCCGGCCTGCGGACAACGGGTCTACCCCAGGCATCGGGGACACCAAGTCTACCCAGTGGATAGGCTGTCTAAGGCGTTCCTGGCCCAGATAAAGGTCTACCCCAGGGGTTTGGGAAAACCGATCTACCGTGTGGATGGGTGGCCTAATGCAGTCCTGGCCTGGACAACACGTCTACCCAAGGGGTTTGGGACAACAGGTCTACCCCATGGGCCGAGGACACAAGGTCTACCCCACGGGCCTGGGACAACAGGTCTACCTCAGGCCTCTGGATAACAGGTCTACCCTGAATGGGCTGCTTAATGAGAAGACCAGGACAACAGGTCTACCCCAGGGGCCTGGGAGAACAGGTCTACCCCAGGGCCATGCTGCCGAACTCGAGGTCCGGCATGGGGAACACAGGTCTACCCAAGGTATCAGGAACACCAGGCCTCCCCTGTCAATGGGCTGCTAATATGAAGACCAGGACAACAGGTCTACACCAGGGGCCTGGGACAACAGGTCTACCATGTGGATGGGCTGCCTAATGCAAAGTCCTGGCCTGGACAACAGGTCTACCCCATGGGTTTGGGACAACAGGTCTACCCCATGGGCCGGGGACACAAGGTCTACCCCACGGGCCTGGGACAACAGGTCTACCTCAGGCCTCTGGATAACAGGTCTACCCTGAATGGGCTGCTTAATGAGAAGACCAGGACAACAGGTCTACCCCCGGGGCCAGGGAGAAACAGGTCTACCCTCGGGCCAAGCTGCCGAACTCGAGGTCCGGCATGGGGAACACAGGTCTACCCAAGGTATCGGGGACACCAGGTCTCCCCTGTGAATGGGCTGCTTAATACGAAGACCAGGACAACAGGTCTACACCAGGGGCCTGGGACAATAGGTCTACCCTGTGGATGGGCTGCCTAATGCCAAGTCCTGGCCTGGACAACAGGTCTACCCCATGGGTTTGGGACAACAGGTCTAACCCAGGGGCCTGGGACAACTAGGGCCAGGCTGCCGAACACGAGGTCCGGCCTGCGGACAACGGGTCTACCCCAGGCATCGGGGACACCAGGTCTTCCCAGTGGATGGGCTGTCTAAGGCCTTCCTGGCCCAGATAAAGGTCTACCCCAGGGGTTTGGGAAAACCGATCTACCGTGTGCATGGGTGGCCTAATGCAGTCCTGGCCTGGACAACAGGTCTACCCCAGGGGTTTGGGACAACAGGTCTACCCCATGGGCCGAGGACACAAGGTCTACCCCACAGGCCTGGGACAACAGGTCTACCTCAGGCCTCTGGATAACAGGTCTACCCTGAATGGGCTGCTTAATGAGAAGACCAGGACAACAGGTCTACCCCAGGGGCCTGTGAGAACAGGTCTACCCCAGGGCCATGCTGCCGAACTCGAGGTCCGGCATGGGGAACACAGGTCTACCCAAGGTATCAGGAACACCAGGCCTCCCCTGTGAATGGGCTGCTTAATACGAAGACCAGGACAACAGGTCTACACCAGGGGCCTGGGACAACAGGTCTACCGTGTGGATGGGCTGCCTAATGCCAAGTCCTGGCCTGGACAACAGGTCTACCCCATGGGTTTGGGACAACAGGTCTACCCCATGGGCCGGGGACACAAGGTCTACCCCCACGGGCCTGGGACAACAGGTCTACCTCAGGCCTCTGGATAACAGGTCTACCCTGAATGGGCTGCTTAATGAGAAGACCAGGACAACAGGTCTACCCCAGGGGCCTGGGAGAACAGGTCTACCCTCGGGCCAGGCTGCCGAACTCGAGGTCCGGCATGGGGAACACAGGTCTACCCAAGGTATCAGGGACACCAGGCCTCCCCTGTGAAAGGGCTGCTTAATACGAAGACCAGGACAACAGGTCTACACCAGGGGCCTGGGACAATAGGTCTACCGTGTGGATGGGCTGCCTAATGCCAAGTCCTGGCCTGGACAACAGGTCTACCCCATGGGTTTGGGACAACAGGTCTAACCCAGGGGCCTGGGACAACTAGGGCCAGGCTGCCGAACACGAGGTCCGGCCTGCGGACAACGGGTCTACCCCAGGCATCGGGGACACCAAGTCTACCCAGTGGATGGGCTGTCTTAGGCGTTCCTGGCCCAGATAAAAGGTCTACCCCAGGGGTTTGGGAAAACCGATCTACCGTGTGGATGGGTGGCCTAATGCAGTCCTGGCCTGGACAACAAGTCTACCCAAGGGGTTTGGGACAACAGGTCTACCCCATGGGCCGAGGACACAAGGTCTACGCCACGGGCCTGGGACAACAGGTCTACCTCAGGCCTCTGGATAACAGGTCTACCCTGAATGGGCTGCTTAATGAGAAGACCAGGACAACAGGTCTACCCCAGGGGCCTGGGAGAACAGGTCTACCCCAGGGCCATGCTGCCGAACTCGAGGTCCGGCATGGGGAACACAGGTCTACCCAAGGTATCAGGAACACCAGGCCTCCCCTGTGAATGGGCTGCTAGTATGAAGAGCAGGACAACAGGTCTACACCAGGGGCCTTGGACAACAGGTCTACCGTGTGGATGGGCTGCCTAATGCCAAGTCCTGGCCTGGACAACAGGTCTACCCCATGGGTTTGGGACAACAGGTCTACCCCATGGGCCGAGGACACAAGGTCTACCCCACGGGCCTGGGACAACAGGTCTACCTCAGACCTCTGCATAACAGGTCTACCCTGAATGGGCTGCTTAATGAGAAGACCAGGACAACAGGTCTACCCCAGGGGCCTGGGAGAACAGGTCTACCCTCGGGCCAGGCTGCCGAACTCGAGGTCCGGCATGGGGAACACAGGTCTACCCAAGGTATCGGGGACACCAGGTCTCCCCTGTGAATGGGCTGCTTAATACGAAGACCAGGACAACAGGTCTACACCAAGGGCCTGGGACAACAGGTCTACCCTGTGGATGGGCTGCCTAATGCCAAGTCCTGGCCTGGACAACAGGTCTACCCCATGGGTTTGGGACAACAGGTCTAACCCAGGGGCCTGGGACAACTAGGGCCAGGCTGCCGAACACGAGGTCCGGCCTGCGGACAACGGGTCTACCCCAGGCATCGGGGACACCAAGTCTACCCAGTGGATGGGCTGTCAAAGGCGTTCCTGGCCCAGATAAAAGGTCTACCCCAGGGGTTTGGGAAAACCGATATACCGTGTGGATGGGTGGCCTAATGCAGTCCTGGCCTGGACAACAAGTCTACCCAAGGGGTTTGGGACAACAGGTCTACCCCATGGGCCGAGGACACAAGGTCTACCCCACAGGCCTGGGACAACAGGTCTACCTCAGGCCTCTGGATAACAGGTCTACCCTGAATGGGCTGCTTAATGAGAAGACCAGGACAACAGGTCTACCCCAGGGGCCTGGGAGAACAGGTCTACCCTCGGGCCAGGCTGCCGAACTCGAGGTCCGGCATGGGGAACACAGGTCTACCCAAGGTATCGGGGACACCAGGTCTCCCCTGTGAATGGGCTGCTTAATACGAAGACCAGGACAACAGGTCTACACCAGGGGCCTGGGACAATAGGTCTACCCTGTGGATGGGCTGCCTAATGCCAAGTCCTGGCCTGGACAACAGGTCTACCCCATGGGTTTGGGACAACAGGTCTAACCCAGGGGCCTGGGACAACTAGGGCCATGCTGCCGAACACGAGGTCCGGCCTGCGGACAACGGGTCTACCCCAGGCATCGGGGACACCAAGTCTACCCAGTGGATGGGCTGTCTAAGGCGTTCCTGGCCCAGATAAAAGGTCTACCCCAGGGGTTTGGGAAAACCGATATACCGTGTGGATGGGTGGCCTAATGCAGTCCTGGCCTGGACAACAAGTCTACCCAAGGGGTTTGGGACAACAGGTCTACCCCTTGGGCCGAGGACACAAGGTCTACCCCACAGGCCTGGGACAACAGGTCTACCTCAGGCCTCTGGATAACAGGTCTACCCTGAATGGGCTGCTTAATGAGAAGACCAGGACAACAGGTCTACCCCAGGGGCCTGGGAGAACAGGTCTACCCCAGGGCCATGCTGCCGATCTCGAGGTCCGGCATGGGAACACAGGTCTACCCAAGGTATCAGGAACACCAGGCCTCCCCTGTGAATGGGCTGCTTAATATGAAGACCAGGACAACAAGTCTACACCAGGAGCCTTGGACAACTGGTCTACCGTGTGGATGGGCTGCCTAATGCCAAGTCCTGGCCTGGACAACAGGTCTACCCCATGGGTTTGGGACAACAGGTCTACCCCATGGGCCGGGGACACAAGGTCTACCCCACGGGCCTGGGACAACAGGTCTACCTCAGGCCTCTGGATAACAGGTCTACCCTGAATGGGCTGCTTAATGAGAAGACCAGGACAACAGGTCTAACCCCGGGGCCTGGGAGAAACAGGTCTACCCTCGGGCCAGGCTGACGAACTCGAGGTCCGGCATGTGGAACACAGGTCTACCCAAGGTATCAGGGACACCAGGCCTCCCCTGTGAAAGGGCTGCTTAATACGAAGACCAGGACAACAGGTCTACACCAGGGGCCTGGGACAATAGGTCTACCCTGTGGATGGGCTGCCTAATGCCAAGTCCTGGCCTGGACAACAGGTCTACCCCATGGGTTTGGGACAACAGGTCTAACCCAGGGGCCTGGGACAACTAGGGCCAGGCTGCCGAACACGAGGTCCGGCCTGCGGACAACGGGTCTACCCCAGGCATCGGGGACACCAAGTCTACCCAGTGGATGGGCTGTCTAAGGCGTTCCTGGCCCAGATAAAAGGTCTACCCCAGGGGTTTGGGAAAACCGATATACCGTGTGGATGGGTGGCCTAATGCAGTCCTGGCCTGGACAACAAGTCTACCCAAAGGGGTTTGGGACAACAGGTCTACCCCATGGGCCGAGGACACAAGGTCTACGCCACGGGCCTGGGACAACAGGTCTACCTCAGGCCTCTGGATAACAGGTCTACCCTGAATGGGCTGCTTAATGAGAAGACCAGGACAACAGGTCTACCTCAGGGGCCTGGGAGAACAGGTCTACCCTCGGGCCATGCTGCCGATCTCGAGGTCCGGCATGGGGAACACAGGTCTACCCAAGGTATCAGGAACACCAGGCCTCCCCTGTGAATGGGCTGCTAATATGAAGACCAGGACAACAGGTCTACACCAGGGGCCTTGGACAACAGGTCTACCGTGTGGATGGGCTGCCTAATGCCAAGTCCTGGCCTGGACAACAGGTCTACCCCATGGGTTTGGGACAACAGGTCTACCCCATGGGC
Source organism: Molothrus aeneus (assembly GCF_037042795.1). Taxonomy (NCBI): domain Eukaryota; kingdom Metazoa; phylum Chordata; class Aves; order Passeriformes; family Icteridae; genus Molothrus; species Molothrus aeneus. The sequence continues at coordinate 776,106 of NW_027099133.1, read as the reverse complement.
CGGGGACACAAGGTCTACCCCACGGGCCTGGGACAACAGGTCTACCTCAGGCCTCTGGATAACAGGTCTACCCTGAATGGGCTGCTTAATGAGAAGACCAGGACAACAGGTCTACCCCAGGGGCCTGGGAGAACAGGTCTACCCTCGGGCCAGGCTGCCGAACTCGAGGTCCGGCATGGGGAACACAGGTCTACCCAAGGTATCGGGGACACCAGGTCTCCCCTGTGAATGGGCTGCTTAATACGAAGACCAGGACAACAGGTCTACACCAGGGGCCTGGGACAACAGGTCTACCCTGTGGATGGGCTGCCTAATGCCAAGTCCTGGCCTGGACAACAGGTCTACCCCATGGGTTTGGGACAACAGGTCTAACCCAGGGGCCTGGGACAACTAGGGCCAGGCTGCCGAACACGAGGTCCGGCCTGCGGACAACGGGTCTACCCCAGGCATCGGGGACACCAAGTCTACCCAGTGGATGGGCTGTCTAAGGCGTTCCTGGCCCAGATAAAAGGTCTACCCCAGGGGTTTGGGAAAACCGATATACCGTGTGGATGGGTGGCCTAATGCAGTCCTGGCCTGGACAACAAGTCTACCCAAGGGGTTTGGGACAACAGGTCTACCCCATGGGCCGAGGACACAAGGTCTACCCCACAGGCCTGGGACAACAGGTCTACCTCAGGCCTCTGGATAACAGGTCTACCCTGAATGGGCTGCTTAATGAGAAGACCAGGACAACAGGTCTACCCCAGGGGCCTGGGAGAACAGGTCTACCCCAGGTCCATGCTGCCGAACTCGAGGTCCGACATGGGGAACACAGGTCTACCCAAGGTATCGGGGACACCAGGTCTCCCCTGTGAATGGGCTGCTTAATACGAAGACCAGGACAACAGGTCTACACCAGGGGCCTGGGACAATCGGTCTACCCTGTGGATGGGCTGCCTAATGCCAAGTCCTGGCCTGGACAACAGGTCTACCCCATGGGTTTGGGACAACAGGTCTAACCCAGGGGCCTGGGACAACTAGGGCCAGGCTGCCGAACACGAGGTCCGGCCTGCGGACAACGGGTCTACCTCAGGCATCGGGGACACCAGGTCTTCCCAGTGGATGGGCTATCTAAGGCGTTCCTGGCCCAGATAAAGGTCTACCCCAGGGGTTTGTGAAAACCGATCTACCGTGTGGATGGGTGGCCTAATGCCAAGTCCTGGCCTGGACAACAGGTCTACCCCAGGGGTTTGGGACAACAGGTCTACCCCATGGGCCGGGGACACAAGGTCTACCCCACGGGCCTGGGACAACAGGTCTACCTCAGGCCTCTGGATAACAGGTCTACCCTGAATGGGCTGCTTAATGAGAAGACCTGGACAACAGGTCTACCCCAGGGGCCTGGGAGAACAGGTCTACCCTCGGGCCAGGCTGCCGAACTCGAGGTCCGGCATGGGGAACACAGGTCTACCCAAGGTATCGGGGACACCAGGTCTCCCCTGTGAATGGGCTGCTTAATACGAAGACCAGGACAACAGGTCTACACCAGGGGCCTGGGACAACAGGTCTACCCTGTGGATGGGCTGCCTAATGCCAAGTCCTGGCCTGGACAACAGGTCTACCCCATGGGTTTGGGACAACAGGTCTAACCCAGGGGCCTGGGACAACTAGGGCCAGGCTGCCGAACACGAGGTCCGGCCTGCGGACAACGGGTCTACCCCAGGCATCGGGGACACCAAGTCTACCCAGTGGATGGGCTGTCTAAGGCGTTCCTGGCCCAGATAAAGGTCTACCCCAGGGGTTTGGGAAAACCGATCTACCGTGTGGATGGGTGGCCTAATGCAGTCCTGGCCTGGACAGGAAGTCTACCCAAGGGGTTTGGGACAACAGGTCTACCCCATGGGCCGAGGACACAAGGTCTACGCCACGGGCCTGGGACAACAGGTCTACCTCAGGCCTCTGGATAACAGGTCTACCCTGAATGGGCTGCTTAATGAGAAGACCAGGACAACAGGTCTAACCCCGGGGCCAGGGAGAAACAGGTCTACCCTCGGGCCAGGCTGCCGAACTCGAGGTCCGGCATGTGGAACACAGGTCTACCCAAGGTATCAGGGACACCAGGCCTCCCCTGTGAAAGGGCTGCTTAATACGAAGACCAGGACAACAGGTCTACACCAGGGGCCTGGGACAATAGGTCTACCCTGTGGATGGGCTGCCTAATGCCAAGTCCTGGCCTGGACAACAGGTCTACCCCATGGGTTTGGGACAACAGGTCTAACCCAGGGGCCTGGGACAACTAGGGCCAGGCTGCCGAAAACGAGGTCCGGCCTGCGGACAACGGGTCTACCCCAGGCATCGGGGACACCAAGTCTACCCAGTGGATGGGCTGTCTAAGGCGTTCCTGGCCCAGATAAAAGGTCTACCCCAGGGGTTTGGGAAAACCGATCTACCGTGTGGATGGGTGGCCTAATGCAGTCCTGGCCTGGACAACAAGTCTACCCAAAGGGGTTTGGGACAACAGGTCTACCCCATGGGCCGAGGACACAAGGTCTACGCCACGGGCCTGGGACAACAGGTCTACCTCAGGCCTCTGGATAACAGGTCTACCCTGAATGGGCTGCTTAATGAGAAGACCAGGACAACAGGTCTACCCCAGGGGCCTGGGAGAACAGGTCTACCCTCGGGCCATGCTGCCGATCTCGAGGTCCGGCATGGGGAACACAGGTCTACCCAAGGTATCAGGAACACCAGGCCTCCCCTGTGAATGGGCTGCTAATATGAAGACCAGGACAACAGGTCTACACCAGGGGCCTTGGACAACAGGTCTACCGTGTGGATGGGCTGCCTAATGCCAAGTCCTGGCCTGGACAACAGGTCTACCCCATGGGTTTGGGACAACAGGTCTACCCCATGGGCCGGGGACACAAGGTCTACCCCACGGGCCTGGGACAACAGGTCTACCTCAGGCCTCTGGATAACAGGTCTACCCTGAATGGGCTGCTTAATGAGAAGACCAGGACAACAGGTCTACCCCAGGGGCCTGGGAGAACAGGTCTACCCTCGGGCCAGGCTGCCGAACTCGAGGTCCGGCATGGGGAACACAGGTCTACCCAAGGTATCGGGGACACCAGGTCTCCCCTGTGAATGGGCTGCTTAATACGAAGACCAGGACAACAGGTCTACACCAGGGGCCTGGGACAACAGGTCTACCCTGTGGATGGGCTGCCTAATGCCAAGTCCTGGCCTGGACAACAGGTCTACCCCATGGGTTTGGGACAACAGGTCTAACCCAGGGGCCTGGGACAACTAGGGCCAGGCTGCCGAACACGAGGTCCGGCCTGCGGACAACGGGTCTACCCCAGGCATCGGGGACACCAAGTCTACCCAGTGGATGGGCTGTCTAAGGCGTTCCTGGCCCAGATAAAAGGTCTACCCCAGGGGTTTGGGAAAACCGATATACCGTGTGGATGGGTGGCCTAATGCAGTCCTGGCCTGGACAACAAGTCTACCCAAGGGGTTTGGGACAACAGGTCTACCCCATGGGCCGAGGACACAAGGTCTACCCCACAGGCCTGGGACAACAGGTCTACCTCAGGCCTCTGGATAACAGGTCTACCCTGAATGGGCTGCTTAATGAGAAGACCAGGACAACAGGTCTACCCCAGGGGCCTGGGAGAACAGGTCTACCCCAGGGCCATGCTGCCGAACTCGAGGTCCGACATGGGGAACACAGGTCTACCCAAGGTATCGGGGACACCAGGTCTCCCCTGTGAATGGGCTGCTTAATACGAAGACCAGGACAACAGGTCTACACCAGGGGCCTGGGACAATCGGTCTACCCTGTGGATGGGCTGCCTAATGCCAAGTCCTGGCCTGGACAACAGGTCTACCCCATGGGTTTGGGACAACAGGTCTAACCCAGGGGCCTGGGACAACTAGGGCCAGGCTGCCGAACACGAGGTCCGGCCTGCGGACAACGGGTCTACCTCAGGCATCGGGGACACCAGGTCTTCCCAGTGGATGGGCTATCTAAGGCGTTCCTGGCCCAGATAAAGGTCTACCCCAGGGGTTTGTGAAAACCGATCTACCGTGTGGATGGGTGGCCTAATGCCAAGTCCTGGCCTGGACAACAGGTCTACCCCAGGGGTTTGGGACAACAGGTCTACCCCATGGGCCGGGGACACAAGGTCTACCCCACGGGCCTGGGACAACAGGTCTACCTCAGGCCTCTGGATAACAGGTCTACCCTGAATGGGCTGCTTAATGAGAAGACCTGGAAAACAGGTCTACCCCAGGGGCCTGGGAGAACAGGTCTACCCTCGGGCCAGGCTGCCGAACTCGAGGTCCGGCATGGGGAACACAGGTCTACCCAAGGTATCGGGGACACCAGGTCTCCCCTGTGAATGGGCTGCTTAATACGAAGACCAGGACAACAGGTCTACACCAGGGGCCTGGGACAACAGGTCTACCCTGTGGATGGGCTGCCTAATGCCAAGTCCTGGCCTGGACAACAGGTCTACCCCATGGGTTTGGGACAACAGGTCTAACCCAGGGGCCTGGGACAACTAGGGCCAGGCTGCCGAACACGAGGTCCGGCCTGCGGACAACGGGTCTACCCCAGGCATCGGGGACACCAAGTCTACCCAGTGGATGGGCTGTCTAAGGCGTTCCTGGCCCAGATAAAAGGTCTACCCCAGGGGTTTGGGAAAACCGATCTACCGTGTGGATGGGTGGCCTAATGCAGTCCTGGCCTGGACAACAAGTCTACCCAAGGGGTTTGGGACAACAGGTCTACCCCATGGGCCGAGGACACAAGGTCTACGCCACGGGCCTGGGACAACAGGTCTACCTCAGGCCTCTGGATAACAGGTCTACCCTGAATGGGCTGCTTAATGAGAAGACCAGGACAACAGGTCTACCCCAGGGGCCTGGGAGAACAGGTCTACCCTCGGGCCAGGCTGCCGAACTCGAGGTCCGGCATGGGGAACACAGGTCTACCCAAGGTATCGGGGACACCAGGTCTCCCCTGTGAATGGGCTGCTTAATACGAAGACCAGGACAACAGGTCTACACCAGGGGCCTGGGACAATAGGTCTACCCTGTGGATGGGCTGCCTAATGCCAAGTCCTGGCCTGGACAACAGGTCTACCCCATGGGTTTGGGACAACAGGTCTAACCCAGGGGCCTGGGACAACTAGGGCCAGGCTGCCGAACACGAGGTCCGGCCTGCGGACAACGGGTCTACCCCAGGCATCGGGGACACCAAGTCTACCCAGTGGATGGGCTGTCTAAGGCGTTCCTGGCCCAGATAAAAGGTCTACCCCAGGGGTTTGGGAAAACCGATCTACCGTGTGGATGGGTGGCCTAATGCAGTCCTGGCCTGGACAACAAGTCTACCCAAGGGGTTTGGGACAACAGGTCTACCCCATGGGCCGAGGACACAAGGTCTACGCCACGGGCCTGGGACAACAGGTCTACCTCAGGCCTCTGGATAACAGGTCTACCCTGAATGGGCTGCTTAATGAGAAGACCAGGACAACAGGTCTACCCCAGGGGCCTGGGAGAACAGGTCTACCCTCGGGCCAGGCTGCCGAACTCGAGGTCCGGCATGGGGAACACAGGTCTACCCAAGGTATCGGGGACACCAGGTCTCCCCTGTGAATGGGCTGCTTAATACGAAGACCAGGACAACAGGTCTACACCAGGGGCCTGGGACAATAGGTCTACCCTGTGGATGGGCTGCCTAATGCCAAGTCCTGGCCTGGACAACAGGTCTACCCCATGGGTTTGGGACAACAGGTCTAACCCAGGGGCCTGGGACAACTAGGGCCAGGCTGCCGAACACGAGGTCCGGCCTGCGGACAACGGGTCTACCCCAGGCATCGGGGACACCAAGTCTACCCAGTGGATGGGCTGTCTAAGGCGTTCCTGGCCCAGATAAAAGGTCTACCCCAGGGGTTTGGGAAAACCGATATACCGTGTGGATGGGTGGCCTAATGCAGTCCTGGCCTGGACAACAAGTCTACCCAAGGGGTTTGGGACAACAGGTCTACCCCATGGGCCGAGGACACAAGGTCTACCCCACAGGCCTGGGACAACAGGTCTACCTCAGGCCTCTGGATAACAGGTCTACCCTGAATGGGCTGCTTAATGAGAAGACCAGGACAACAGGTCTACCCCAGGGGCCTGGGAGAACAGGTCTACCCTCGGGCCAGGCTGCCGAACTCGAGGTCCGGCATGGGGAACACAGGTCTACCCAAGGTATCGGGGACACCAGGTCTCCCCTGTGAATGGGCTGCTTAATACGAAGACCAGGACAACAGGTCTACACCATGGGCCTGGGACAATAGGTCTACCCTGTGGATGGGCTGCCTAATGCCAAGTCCTGGCCTGGACAACAGGTCTACCCCATGGGTTTGGGACAACAGGTCTAACCCAGGGGCCTGGGACAACTAGGGCCAGGCTGCCGAACACGAGGTCCGGCCTGCGGACAACGGGTCTACCCCAGGCATCGGGGACACCAAGTCTACCCAGTGGATGGGCTGTCTAAGGCGTTCCTGGCCCAGATAAAGGTCTACCCCAGGGGTTTGGGAAAACCGATATACCGTGTGGATGGGTGGCCTAATGCAGTCCTGGCCTGGACAGGAAGTCTACCCAAGGGGTTTGGGACAACAGGTCTACCCCATGGGCCGAGGACACAAGGTCTACCCCACAGGCCTGGGACAACAGGTCTACCTCAGGCCTCTGGATAACAGGTCTACCCTGAATGGGCTGCTTAATGAGAAGACCAGGACAACAGGTCTAACCCCGGGGCCAGGGAGAAACAGGTCTACCCTCGGGCCAGGCTGCCGAACTCGAGGTCCGGCATGTGGAACACAGGTCTACCCAAGGTATCAGGGACACCAGGCCTCCCCTGTGAAAGGGCTGCTTAATACGAAGACCAGGACAACAGGTCTACACCAGGGGCCTGGGACAATAGGTCTACCCTGTGGATGGGCTGCCTAATGCCAAGTCCTGGCCTGGACAACAGGTCTACCCCATGGGTTTGGGACAACAGGTCTAACCCAGGGGCCTGGGACAACTAGGGCCAGGCTGCCGAAAACGAGGTCCGGCCTGCGGACAACGGGTCTACCCCAGGCATCGGGGACACCAAGTCTACCCAGTGGATGGGCTGTCTAAGGCGTTCCTGGCCCAGATAAAAGGTCTACCCCAGGGGTTTGGGAAAACCGATCTACCGTGTGGATGGGTGGCCTAATGCAGTCCTGGCCTGGACAACAAGTCTACCCAAAGGGGTTTGGGACAACAGGTCTACCCCATGGGCCGAGGACACAAGGTCTACGCCACGGGCCTGGGACAACAGGTCTACCTCAGGCCTCTGGATAACAGGTCTACCCTGAATGGGCTGCTTAATGAGAAGACCTGGACAACAGGTCTACCCCAGGGGCCTGGGAGAACAGGTCTACCCTCGGGCCAGGCTGCCGAACTCGAGGTCCGGCATGGGGAACACAGGTCTACCCAAGGTATCGGGGACACCAGGTCTCCCCTGTGAATGGGCTGCTTAATACGAAGACCAGGACAACAGGTCTACACCAGGGGCCTGGGACAACAGGTCTACCCTGTGGATGGGCTGCCTAATGCCAAGTCCTGGCCTGGACAACAGGTCTACCCCATGGGTTTGGGACAACAGGTCTAACCCAGGGGCCTGGGACAACTAGGGCCAGGCTGCCGAACACGAGGTCCGGCCTGCGGACAACGGGTCTACCCCAGGCATCGGGGACACCAAGTCTACCCAGTGGATGGGCTGTCTAAGGCGTTCCTGGCCCAGATAAAAGGTCTACCCCAGGGGTTTGGGAAAACCGATATACCGTGTGGATGGGTGGCCTAATGCAGTCCTGGCCTGGACAACAAGTCTACCCAAGGGGTTTGGGACAACAGGTCTACCCCATGGGCCGAGGACACAAGGTCTACCCCACAGGCCTGGGACAACAGGTCTACCTCAGGCCTCTGGATAACAGGTCTACCCTGAATGGGCTGCTTAATGAGAAGACCAGGACAACAGGTCTACCCCAGGGGCCTGGGAGAACAGGTCTACCCCAGGGCCATGCTGCCGAACTCGAGGTCCGACATGGGGAACACAGGTCTACCCAAGGTATCGGGGACACCAGGTCTCCCCTGTGAATGGGCTGCTTAATACGAAGACCAGGACAACAGGTCTACACCAGGGGCCTGGGACAATCGGTCTACCCTGTGGATGGGCTGCCTAATGCCAAGTCCTGGCCTGGACAACAGGTCTACCCCATGGGTTTGGGACAACAGGTCTAACCCAGGGGCCTGGGACAACTAGGGCCAGGCTGCCGAACACGAGGTCCGGCCTGCGGACAACGGGTCTACCTCAGGCATCGGGGACACCAGGTCTTCCCAGTGGATGGGCTATCTAAGGCGTTCCTGGCCCAGATAAAGGTCTACCCCAGGGGTTTGTGAAAACCGATCTACCGTGTGGATGGGTGGCCTAATGCCAAGTCCTGGCCTGGACAACAGGTCTACCCCATGGGTTTGGGACAACAGGTCTACCCCATGGGCCGGGGACACAAGGTCTACCCCACGGGCCTGGGACAACAGGTCTACCTCAGGCCTCTGGATAACAGGTCTACCCTGAATGGGCTGCTTAATGAGAAGACCTGGACAACAGGTCTACCCCAGGGGCCTGGGAGAACAGGTCTACCCTCGGGCCAGGCTGCCGAACTCGAGGTCCGGCATGGGGAACACAGGTCTACCCAAGGTATCGGGGACACCAGGTCTCCCCTGTGAATGGGCTGCTTAATACGAAGACCAGGACAACAGGTCTACACCAGGGGCCTGGGACAACAGGTCTACCCTGTGGATGGGCTGCCTAATGCCAAGTCCTGGCCTGGACAACAGGTCTACCCCATGGGTTTGGGACAACAGGTCTAACCCAGGGGCCTGGGACAACTAGGGCCAGGCTGCCGAACACGAGGTCCGGCCTGCGGACAACGGGTCTACCCCAGGCATCGGGGACACCAAGTCTACCCAGTGGATGGGCTGTCTAAGGCGTTCCTGGCCCAGATAAAAGGTCTACCCCAGGGGTTTGGGAAAACCGATCTACCGTGTGGATGGGTGGCCTAATGCAGTCCTGGCCTGGACAGGAAGTCTACCCAAGGGGTTTGGGACAACAGGTCTACCCCATGGGCCGAGGACACAAGGTCTACCCCACAGGCCTGGGACAACAGGTCTACCTCAGGCCTCTGGATAACAGGTCTACCCTGAATGGGCTGCTTAATGAGAAGACCAGGACAACAGGTCTACCCCAGGGGCCTGGGAGAACAGGTCTACCCCAGGGCCATGCTGCCGATCTCGAGGTCCGGCATGGGAACACAGGTCTACCCAAGGTATCAGGAACACCAGGCCTCCCCTGTGAATGGGCTGCTTAATATGAAGACCAGGACAACAAGTCTACACCAGGAGCCTTGGACAACTGGTCTACCGTGTGGATGGGCTGCCTAATGCCAAGTCCTGGCCTGGACAACAGGTCTACCCCATGGGTTTGGGACAACAGGTCTACCCCATGGGCCGGGGACACAAGGTCTACCCCACGGGCCTGGGACAACAGGTCTACCTCAGGCCTCTGGATAACAGGTCTACCCTGAATGGGCTGCTTAATGAGAAGACCAGGACAACAGGTCTAACCCCGGGGCCAGGGAGAAACAGGTCTACCCTCGGGCCAGGCTGCCGAACTCGAGGTCCGGCATGTGGAACACAGGTCTACCCAAGGTATCAGGGACACCAGGCCTCCCCTGTGAAAGGGCTGCTTAATACGAAGACCAGGACAACAGGTCTACACCAGGGGCCTGGGACAATAGGTCTACCCTGTGGATGGGCTGCCTAATGCCAAGTCCTGGCCTGGACAACAGGTCTACCCCATGGGTTTGGGACAACAGGTCTAACCCAGGGGCCTGGGACAACTAGGGCCAGGCTGCCGAACACGAGGTCCGGCCTGCGGACAACGGGTCTACCCCAGGCATCGGGGACACCAAGTCTACCCAGTGGATGGGCTATCTAAGGCGTTCCTGGCCCAGATAAAAGGTCTACCCCAGGGGTTTCGGAAAACCGATATACCGTGTGGATGGGTGGCCTAATGCAGTCCTGGCCTGGACAACAAGTCTACCCAAAGGGGTTTGGGACAACAGGTCTACCCCATGGGCCGAGGACACAAGGTCTACGCCACGGGCCTGGGACAAGAGGTCTACCTCAGGCCTCTGGATAACAGGTCTACCCTGAATGGGCTGCTTAATGAGAAGACCAGGACAACAGGTCTACCCCAGGGGCCTGGGAGAACAGGTCTACCCTCGGGCCATGCTGCCGATCTCGAGGTCCGGCATGGGAACACAGGTCTACCCAAGGTATCAGGAACACCAGGCCTCCCCTGTGAATGGGCTGCTAATATGAAGACCAGGACAACAGGTCTACACCAGGGGCCTTGGACAACAGGTCTACCGTGTGGATGGGCTGCCTAATGCCAAGTCCTGGCCTGGACAACAGGTCTACCCCATGGGTTTGGGACAACAGGTCTACCCCATGGGCCGGGGACACAAGGTCTACCCCACGGGCCTGGGACAACAGGTCTACCTCAGGCCTCTGGATAACAGGTCTACCCTGAATGGGCTGCTTAATGAGAAGACCAGGACAACAGGTCTACCCCAGGGGCCTGGGAGAACAGGTCTACCCTCGGGCCAGGCTGCCGAACTCGAGGTCCGGCATGGGGAACACAGGTCTACCCAAGGTATCGGGGACACCAGGTCTCCCCTGTGAATGGGCTGCTTAATACGAAGACCAGGACAACAGGTCTACACCAGGGGCCTGGGACAACAGGTCTACCCTGTGGATGGGCTGCCTAATGCCAAGTCCTGGCCTGGACAACAGGTCTACCCCATGGGTTTGGGACAACAGGTCTAACCCAGGGGCCTGGGACAACTAGGGCCAGGCTGCCGAACACGAGGTCCGGCCTGCGGACAACGGGTCTACCCCAGGCATCGGGGACACCAAGTCTACCCAGTGGATGGGCTGTCTAAGGCGTTCCTGGCCCAGATAAAAGGTCTACCCCAGGGGTTTGGGAAAACCGATATACCGTGTGGATGGGTGGCCTAATGCAGTCCTGGCCTGGACAACAAGTCTACCCAAGGGGTTTGGGACAACAGGTCTACCCCATGGGCCGAGGACACAAGGTCTACCCCACAGGCCTGGGACAACAGGTCTACCTCAGGCCTCTGGATAACAGGTCTACCCTGAATGGGCTGCTTAATGAGAAGACCAGGACAACAGGTCTACCCCAGGGGCCTGGGAGAACAGGTCTACCCCAGGGCCATGCTGCCGAACTCGAGGTCCGACATGGGGAACACAGGTCTACCCAAGGTATCGGGGACACCAGGTCTCCCCTGTGAATGGGCTGCTTAATACGAAGACCAGGACAACAGGTCTACACCAGGGGCCTGGGACAATCGGTCTACCCTGTGGATGGGCTGCCTAATGCCAAGTCCTGGCCTGGACAACAGGTCTACCCCATGGGTTTGGGACAACAGGTCTAACCCAGGGGCCTGGGACAACTAGGGCCAGGCTGCCGAACACGAGGTCCGGCCTGCGGACAACGGGTCTACCTCAGGCATCGGGGACACCAGGTCTTCCCAGTGGATGGGCTATCTAAGGCGTTCCTGGCCCAGATAAAGGTCTACCCCAGGGGTTTGTGAAAACCGATCTACCGTGTGGATGGGTGGCCTAATGCCAAGTCCTGGCCTGGACAACAGGTCTACCCCACGGGTTTGGGACAACAGGTCTACCCCATGGGCCGGGGACACAAGGTCTACCCCACGGGCCTGGGACAACAGGTCTACCTCAGGCCTCTGGATAACAGGTCTACCCTGAATGGGCTGCTTAATGAGAAGACCTGGACAACAGGTCTACCCCAGGGGCCTGGGAGAACAGGTCTACCCTCGGGCCAGGCTGCCGAACTCGAGGTCCGGCATGGGGAACACAGGTCTACCCAAGGTATCGGGGACACCAGGTCTCCCCTGTGAATGGGCTGCTTAATACGAAGACCAGGACAACAGGTCTACACCAGGGGCCTGGGACAACAGGTCTACCCTGTGGATGGGCTGCCTAATGCCAAGTCCTGGCCTGGACAACAGGTCTACCCCATGGGTTTGGGACAACAGGTCTAACCCAGGGGCCTGGGACAACTAGGGCCAGGCTGCCGAACACGAGGTCCGGCCTGCGGACAACGGGTCTACCCCAGGCATCGGGGACACCAAGTCTACCCAGTGGATGGGCTGTCTAAGGCGTTCCTGGCCCAGATAAAAGGTCTACCCCAGGGGTTTGGGAAAACCGATATACCGTGTGGATGGGTGGCCTAATGCAGTCCTGGCCTGGACAACAAGTCTACCCAAGGGGTTTGGGACAACAGGTCTACCCCATGGGCCGAGGACACAAGGTCTACCCCACAGGCCTGGGACAACAGGTCTACCTCAGGCCTCTGGATAACAGGTCTACCCTGAATGGGCTGCTTAATGAGAAGACCAGGACAACAGGTCTACCCCAGGGGCCTGGGAGAACAGGTCTACCCCAGGGCCATGCTGCCGAACTCGAGGTCCGACATGGGGAACACAGGTCTACCCAAGGTATCGGGGACACCAGGTCTCCCCTGTGAATGGGCTGCTTAATACGAAGACCAGGACAACAGGTCTACACCAGGGGCCTGGGACAATCGGTCTACCCTGTGGATGGGCTGCCTAATGCCAAGTCCTGGCCTGGACAACAGGTCTACCCCATGGGTTTGGGACAACAGGTCTAACCCAGGGGCCTGGGACAACTAGGGCCAGGCTGCCGAACACGAGGTCCGGCCTGCGGACAACGGGTCTACCTCAGGCATCGGGGACACCAGGTCTTCCCAGTGGATGGGCTATCTAAGGCGTTCCTGGCCCAGATAAAGGTCTACCCCAGGGGTTTGTGAAAACCGATCTACCGTGTGGATGGGTGGCCTAATGCCAAGTCCTGGCCTGGACAACAGGTCTACCCCATGGGTTTGGGACAACAGGTCTACCCCATGGGCCGGGGACACAAGGTCTACCCCACGGGCCTGGGACAACAGGTCTACCTCAGGCCTCTGGATAACAGGTCTACCCTGAATGGGCTGCTTAATGAGAAGACCTGGACAACAGGTCTACCCCAGGGGCCTGGGAGAACAGGTCTACCCTCGGGCCAGGCTGCCGAACTCGAGGTCCGGCATGGGGAACACAGGTCTACCCAAGGTATCGGGGACACCAGGTCTCCCCTGTGAATGGGCTGCTTAATACGAAGACCAGGACAACAGGTCTACACCAGGGGCCTGGGACAACAGGTCTACCCTGTGGATGGGCTGCCTAATGCCAAGTCCTGGCCTGGACAACAGGTCTACCCCATGGGTTTGGGACAACAGGTCTAACCCAGGGGCCTGGGACAACTAGGGCCAGGCTGCCGAACACGAGGTCCGGCCTGCGGACAACGGGTCTACCCCAGGCATCGGGGACACCAAGTCTACCCAGTGGATGGGCTGTCTAAGGCGTTCCTGGCCCAGATAAAAGGTCTACCCCAGGGGTTTGGGAAAACCGATCTACCGTGTGGATGGGTGGCCTAATGCAGTCCTGGCCTGGACAGGAAGTCTACCCAAGGGGTTTGGGACAACAGGTCTACCCCATGGGCCGAGGACACAAGGTCTACCCCACAGGCCTGGGACAACAGGTCTACCTCAGGCCTCTGGATAACAGGTCTACCCTGAATGGGCTGCTTAATGAGAAGACCAGGACAACAGGTCTACCCCAGGGGCCTGGGAGAACAGGTCTACCCCAGGGCCATGCTGCCGATCTCGAGGTCCGGCATGGGAACACAGGTCTACCCAAGGTATCAGGAACACCAGGCCTCCCCTGTGAATGGGCTGCTTAATATGAAGACCAGGACAACAAGTCTACACCAGGGGCCTTGGACAACAGGTCTACCGTTTGGATGGGCTGCCTAATGCCAAGTCCTGGCCTGGACAACAGGTCTACCCCATGGGTTTGGGACAACAGGTCTACCCCATGGGCCGGGGACACAAGGTCTACCCCACGGGCCTGGGACAACAGGTCTACCTCAGGCCTCTGGATAACAGGTCTACCCTGAATGGGCTGCTTAATGAGAAGACCAGGACAACAGGTCTAACCCCGGGGCCAGGGAGAAACAGGTCTACCCTCGGGCCAGGCTGCCGAACTCGAGGTCCGGCATGTGGAACACAGGTCTACCCAAGGTATCAGGGACACCAGGCCTCCCCTGTGAAAGGGCTGCTTAATACGAAGACCAGGACAACAGGTCTACACCAGGGGCCTGGGACAATAGGTCTACCCTGTGGATGGGCTGCCTAATGCCAAGTCCTGGCCTGGACAACAGGTCTACCCCATGGGTTTGGGACAACAGGTCTAACCCAGGGGCCTGGGACAACTAGGGCCAGGCTGCCGAACACGAGGTCCGGCCTGCGGACAACGGGTCTACCCCAGGCATCGGGGACACCAAGTCTACCCAGTGGATGGGCTATCTAAGGCGTTCCTGGCCCAGATAAAAGGTCTACCCCAGGGGTTTCGGAAAACCGATATACCGTGTGGATGGGTGGCCTAATGCAGTCCTGGCCTGGACAACAAGTCTACCCAAAGGGGTTTGGGACAACAGGTCTACCCCATGGGCCGAGGACACAAGGTCTACGCCACGGGCCTGGGACAAGAGGTCTACCTCAGGCCTCTGGATAACAGGTCTACCCTGAATGGGCTGCTTAATGAGAAGACCAGGACAACAGGTCTACCCCAGGGGCCTGGGAGAACAGGTCTACCCTCGGGCCATGCTGCCGATCTCGAGGTCCGGCATGGGGAACACAGGTCTACCCAAGGTATCAGGAACACCAGGCCTCCCCTGTGAATGGGCTGCTAATATGAAGACCAGGACAACAGGTCTACACCAGGGGCCTTGGACAACAGGTCTACCGTGTGGATGGGCTGCCTAATGCCAAGTCCTGGCCTGGACAACAGGTCTACCCCATGGGTTTGGGACAACAGGTCTACCCCATGGGCCGGGGACACAAGGTCTACCCCACGGGCCTGGGACAACAGGTCTACCTCAGGCCTCTGGATAACAGGTCTACCCTGAATGGGCTGCTTAATGAGAAGACCAGGACAACAGGTCTACCCCAGGGGCCTGGGAGAACAGGTCTACCCTCGGGCCAGGCTGCCGAACTCGAGGTCCGGCATGGGGAACACAGGTCTACCCAAGGTATCGGGGACACCAGGTCTCCCCTGTGAATGGGCTGCTTAATACGAAGACCAGGACAACAGGTCTACACCAGGGGCCTGGGACAACAGGTCTACCCTGTGGATGGGCTGCCTAATGCCAAGTCCTGGCCTGGACAACAGGTCTACCCCATGGGTTTGGGACAACAGGTCTAACCCAGGGGCCTGGGACAACTAGGGCCAGGCTGCCGAACACGAGGTCCGGCCTGCGGACAACGGGTCTACCCCAGGCATCGGGGACACCAAGTCTACCCAGTGGATGGGCTGTCTAAGGCGTTCCTGGCCCAGATAAAAGGTCTACCCCAGGGGTTTGGGAAAACCGATATACCGTGTGGATGGGTGGCCTAATGCAGTCCTGGCCTGGACAACAAGTCTACCCAAGGGGTTTGGGACAACAGGTCTACCCCATGGGCCGAGGACACAAGGTCTACCCCACAGGCCTGGGACAACAGGTCTACCTCAGGCCTCTGGATAACAGGTCTACCCTGAATGGGCTGCTTAATGAGAAGACCAGGACAACAGGTCTACCCCAGGGGCCTGGGAGAACAGGTCTACCCCAGGGCCATGCTGCCGAACTCGAGGTCCGACATGGGGAACACAGGTCTACCCAAGGTATCGGGGACACCAGGTCTCCCCTGTGAATGGGCTGCTTAATACGAAGACCAGGACAACAGGTCTACACCAGGGGCCTGGGACAATCGGTCTACCCTGTGGATGGGCTGCCTAATGCCAAGTCCTGGCCTGGACAACAGGTCTACCCCATGGGTTTGGGACAACAGGTCTAACCCAGGGGCCTGGGACAACTAGGGCCAGGCTGCCGAACACGAGGTCCGGCCTGCGGACAACGGGTCTACCTCAGGCATCGGGGACACCAGGTCTTCCCAGTGGATGGGCTATCTAAGGCGTTCCTGGCCCAGATAAAGGTCTACCCCAGGGGTTTGTGAAAACCGATCTACCGTGTGGATGGGTGGCCTAATGCCAAGTCCTGGCCTGGACAACAGGTCTACCCCACGGGTTTGGGACAACAGGTCTACCCCATGGGCCGGGGACACAAGGTCTACCCCACGGGCCTGGGACAACAGGTCTACCTCAGGCCTCTGGATAACAGGTCTACCCTGAATGGGCTGCTTAATGAGAAGACCTGGACAACAGGTCTACCCCAGGGGCCTGGGAGAACAGGTCTACCCTCGGGCCAGGCTGCCGAACTCGAGGTCCGGCATGGGGAACACAGGTCTACCCAAGGTATCGGGGACACCAGGTCTCCCCTGTGAATGGGCTGCTTAATACGAAGACCAGGACAACAGGTCTACACCAGGGGCCTGGGACAACAGGTCTACCCTGTGGATGGGCTGCCTAATGCCAAGTCCTGGCCTGGACAACAGGTCTACCCCATGGGTTTGGGACAACAGGTCTAACCCAGGGGCCTGGGACAACTAGGGCCAGGCTGCCGAACACGAGGTCCGGCCTGCGGACAACGGGTCTACCCCAGGCATCGGGGACACCAAGTCTACCCAGTGGATGGGCTGTCTAAGGCGTTCCTGGCCCAGATAAAAGGTCTACCCCAGGGGTTTGGGAAAACCGATCTACCGTGTGGATGGGTGGCCTAATGCAGTCCTGGCCTGGACAACAAGTCTACCCAAGGGGTTTGGGACAACAGGTCTACCCCATGGGCCGAGGACACAAGGTCTACGCCACGGGCCTGGGACAACAGGTCTACCTCAGGCCTCTGGATAACAGGTCTACCCTGAATGGGCTGCTTAATGAGAAGACCAGGACAACAGGTCTACCCCAGGGGCCTGGGAGAACAGGTCTACCCTCGGGCCAGGCTGCCGAACTCGAGGTCCGGCATGGGGAACACAGGTCTACCCAAGGTATCGGGGACACCAGGTCTCCCCTGTGAATGGGCTGCTTAATACGAAGACCAGGACAACAGGTCTACACCAGGGGCCTGGGACAATAGGTCTACCCTGTGGATGGGCTGCCTAATGCCAAGTCCTGGCCTGGACAACAGGTCTACCCCATGGGTTTGGGACAACAGGTCTAACCCAGGGGCCTGGGACAACTAGGGCCAGGCTGCCGAACACGAGGTCCGGCCTGCGGACAACGGGTCTACCCCAGGCATCGGGGACACCAAGTCTACCCAGTGGATGGGCTGTCTAAGGCGTTCCTGGCCCAGATAAAAGGTCTACCCCAGGGGTTTGGGAAAACCGATCTACCGTGTGGATGGGTGGCCTAATGCAGTCCTGGCCTGGACAACAAGTCTACCCAAGGGGTTTGGGACAACAGGTCTACCCCATGGGCCGAGGACACAAGGTCTACCCCACAGGCCTGGGACAACAGGTCTACCTCAGGCCTCTGGATAACAGGTCTACCCTGAATGGGCTGCTTAATGAGAAGACCAGGACAACAGGTCTACCCCAGGGGCCTGGGAGAACAGGTCTACCCCAGGGCCATGCTGCCGATCTCGAGGTCCGGCATGGGGAACAAAGGTCTACCCAAGGTATCAGGAACACCAGGCCTCCCCTGTGAATGGGCTGCTAATATGAAGACCAGGACAACAGGTCTACACCAGGGGCCTTGGACAACAGGTCTACCGTGTGGATGGGCTGCCTAATGCCAAGTCCTGGCCTGGACAACAGGTCTACCCCATGGGTTTGGGACAACAGGTCTACCCCATGGGCCGAGGACACAAGGTCTACCCCACGGGCCTGGGACAACAGGTCTACCTCAGGCCTCTGGATAACAGGTCTACCCTGAATGGGCTGCTTAATGAGAAGACCAGGACAACAGGTCTACCCCAGGGGCCTGGGAGAACAGGTCTACCCTCGGGCCAGGCTGCCGAACTCGAGGTCCGGCATGGGGAACACAGGTCTACCCAAGGTATCGGGGACACCAGGTCTCCCCTGTGAATGGGCTGCTTAATACGAAGACCAGGACAACAGGTCTACACCAGGGGCCTGGGACAACAGGTCTACCCTGTGGATGGGCTGCCTAATGCCAAGTCCTGGCCTGGACAACAGGTCTACCCCATGGGTTTGGGACAACAGGTCTAACCCAGGGGCCTGGGACAACTAGGGCCAGGCTGCCGAACACGAGGTCCGGCCTGCGGACAACGGGTCTACCCCAGGCTTCGGGGACACCAAGTCTACCCAGTGGATGGGCTGTCTAAGGCGTTCCTGGCCCCGATAAAAGGTCTACCCCAGGGGTTTGGGAAAACCGATCTACCGTGTGGATGGGTGGCCTAATGCAGTCCTGGCCTGGACAACAAGTCTACCCAAGGGGTTTGGGACAACAGGTCTACCCCATGGGCCGAGGACACAAGGTCTACCCCACAGGCCTGGGACAACAGGTCTACCTCAGGCCTCTGGATAACAGGTCTACCCTGAATGGGCTGCTTAATGAGAAGACCAGGACAACAGGTCTACCCCAGGGGCCTGGGAGAACAGGTCTACCCTCGGGCCAGGCTGCCGAACTCGAGGTCCGGCATGGGGAACACAGGTCTACCCAAGGTATCGGGGACACCAGGTCTCCCCTGTGAATGGGCTGCTTAATACGAAGACCAGGACAACAGGTCTACACCAGGGGCCTGGGACAATAGGTCTACCCTGTGGATGGGCTGCCTAATGCCAAGTCCTGGCCTGGACAACAGGTCTACCCCATGGGTTTGGGACAACAGGTCTAACCCCGGGGGCCTGGGACAACTAGGGCCATGCTGCCGAACACGAGGTCCGGCCTGCGGACAACGGGTCTACCCCAGGCATCGGGGACACCAAGTCTACCCAGTGGATGGGCTGTCTAAGGCGTTCCTGGCCCAGATAAAGGTCTACCCCAGGGGTTTGGGAAAACCGATATACCGTGTGGATGGGTGGCCTAATGCAGTCCTGGCCTGGACAGGAAGTCTACCCAAGGGGTTTGGGACAACAGGTCTACCCCATGGGCCGAGGACACAAGGTCTACCCCACAGGCCTGGGACAACAGGTCTACCTCAGGCCTCTGGATAACAGGTCTACCCTGAATGGGCTGCTTAATGAGAAGACCAGGACAACAGGTCTACCCCAGGGGCCTGGGAGAACAGGTCTACCCTCGGGCCAGGCTGCCGAACTCGAGGTCCGGCATGGGGAACACAGGTCTACCCAAGGTATCGGGGACACCAGGTCTCCCCTGTGAATGGGCTGCTTAATACGAAGACCAGGACAACAGGTCTACACCAGGGGCCTGGGACAATAGGTCTACCCTGTGGATGGGCTGCCTAATGCCAAGTCCTGGCCTGGACAACAGGTCTACCCCATGGGTTTGGGACAACAGGTCTAACCCAGGGGCCTGGGACAACTAGGGCCAGGCTGCCGAACACGAGGTCCGGCCTGCGGACAACGGGTCTACCCCAGGCATCGGGGACACCAAGTCTACCCAGTGGATGGGCTGTCTAAGGCGTTCCTGGCCCAGATAAAAGGTCTACCCCAGGGGTTTGGGAAAACCGATCTACCGTGTGGATGGGTGGCCTAATGCAGTCCTGGCCTGGACAACAAGTCTACCCAAGGGGTTTGGGACAACAGGTCTACCCCATGGGCCGAGGACACAAGGTCTACCCCACAGGCCTGGGACAACAGGTCTACCTCAGGCCTCTGGATAACAGGTCTACCCTGAATGGGCTGCTTAATGAGAAGACCAGGACAACAGGTCTACCCCAGGGGCCTGGGAGAACAGGTCTACCCCAGGGCCATGCTGCCGATCTCGAGGTCCGGCATGGGGAACAAAGGTCTACCCAAGGTATCAGGAACACCAGGCCTCCCCTGTGAATGGGCTGCTAATATGAAGACCAGGACAACAGGTCTACACCAGGGGCCTTGGACAACAGGTCTACCGTGTGGATGGGCTGCCTAATGCCAAGTCCTGGCCTGGACAACAGGTCTACCCCATGGGTTTGGGACAACAGGTCTACCCCATGGGCCGAGGACACAAGGTCTACCCCACGGGCCTGGGACAACAGGTCTACCTCAGGCCTCTGGATAACAGGTCTACCCTGAATGGGCTGCTTAATGAGAAGACCAGGACAACAGGTCTACCCCAGGGGCCTGGGAGAACAGGTCTACCCTCGGGCCAGGCTGCCGAACTCGAGGTCCGGCATGGGGAACACAGGTCTACCACAGGTATCGGGGACACCAGGTCTCCCCTGTGAATGGGCTGCTTAATACGAAGACCAGGACAACAGGTCTACACCAGGGGCCTGGGACAACAGGTCTACCCTGTGGATGGGCTGCCTAATGCCAAGTCCTGGCCTGGACAACAGGTCTACCCCATGGGTTTGGGACAACAGGTCTAACCCAGGGGCCTGGGACAACTAGGGCCAGGCTGCCGAACACGAGGTCCGGCCTGCGGACAACGGGTCTACCCCAGGCTTCGGGGACACCAAGTCTACCCAGTGGATGGGCTGTCTAAGGCGTTCCTGGCCCCGATAAAAGGTCTACCCCAGGGGTTTGGGAAAACCGATCTACCGTGTGGATGGGTGGCCTAATGCAGTCCTGGCCTGGACAACAAGTCTACCCAAGGGGTTTGGGACAACAGGTCTACCCCATGGGCCGAGGACACAAGGTCTACCCCACGGGCCTGGGACAACAGGTCTACCTCAGGCCTCTGGATAACAGGTCTACCCTGAATGGGCTGCTTAATGAGAAGACCAGGACAACAGGTCTACCCCAGGGGCCTGGGAGAACAGGTCTACCCTCGGGCCAGGCTGCCGAACTCGAGGTCCGGCATGGGGAACACAGGTCTACCCAAGGTATCGGGGACACCAGGTCTCCCCTGTGAATGGGCTGCTTAATACGAAGACCAGGACAACAGGTCTACACCAGGGGCCTGGGACAATAGGTCTACCCTGTGGATGGGCTGCCTAATGCCAAGTCCTGGCCTGGACAACAGGTCTACCCCATGGGTTTGGGACAACAGGTCTAACCCAGGGGCCTGGGACAACTAGGGCCAGGCTGCCGAACACGAGGTCCGGCCTGCGGACAACGGGTCTACCCCAGGCATCGGGGACACCAAGTCTACCCAGTGGATGGGCTGTCTAAGGCGTTCCTGGCCCAGATAAAGGTCTACCCCAGGGGTTTGGGAAAACCGATCTACCGTGTGGATGGGTGGCCTAATGCAGTCCTGGCCTGGACAGGAAGTCTACCCAAGGGGTTTGGGACAACAGGTCTACCCCATGGGCCGAGGACACAAGGTCTACCCCACAGGCCTGGGACAACAGGTCTACCTCAGGCCTCTGGATAACAG
The DNA here is from genome assembly GCF_037042795.1 of Molothrus aeneus. NCBI lineage: Eukaryota > Metazoa > Chordata > Aves > Passeriformes > Icteridae > Molothrus > Molothrus aeneus. The sequence continues at coordinate 754,501 of NW_027099133.1, read as the reverse complement.
GTCTACCCTGAATGGGCTGCTTAATGAGAAGACCAGGACAACAGGTCTAACCCCGGGGCCAGGGAGAAACAGGTCTGCCCTCGGGCCAGGCTGCCGAACTCGAGGTCCAGCATGTGGAACACAGGTCTACCCAAGGTATCAGGGACACCAGGCCTCCCCTGTGAAAGGGCTGCTTAATACGAAGACCAGGACAACAGGTCTACACCAGGGGCCTGGGACAATAGGTCTACCCTGTGGATGGGCTGCCTAATGCCAAGTCCTGGCCTGGACAACACGTCTACCCCATGGGTTTGGGACAACAGGTCTAACCCAGGGGCCTGGGACAACTAGGGCCAGGCTGCCGAACACGAGGTCCGGCCTGCGGACAACGGGTCTACCCCAGGCATCGGGGACACCAAGTCTACCCAGTGGATGGGCTGTCTAAGGCGTTCCTGGCCCAGATAAAAGGTCTACCCCAGGGGTTTGGGAAAACCGATCTACCGTGTGGATGGGTGGCCTAATGCAGTCCTGGCCTGGACAACAAGTCTACCCAAAGGGGTTTGGGACAACAGGTCTACCCCATGGGCCGAGGACACAAGGTCTACGCCACGGGCCTGGGACAACAGGTCTACCTCAGGCCTCTGGATAACAGGTCTACCCTGAATGGGCTGCTTAATGAGAAGACCAGGACAACAGGTCTACCCCAGGGGCCTGGGAGAACAGGTCTACCCTCGGGCCATGCTGCCGATCTCGAGGTCCGGCATGGGGAACACAGGTCTACCCAAGGTATCAGGAACACCAGGCCTCCCCTGTGAATGGGCTGCTAATATGAAGACCAGGACAACAGGTCTACACCAGGGGCCTTGGACAACAGGTCTACCGTGTGGATGGGCTGCCTAATGCCAAGTCCTGGCCTGGACAACAGGTCTACCCCATGGGTTTGGGACAACAGGTCTACCCCATGGGCCGGGGACACAAGGTCTACCCCACGGGCCTGGGACAACAGGTCTACCTCAGGCCTCTGGATAACAGGTCTACCCTGAATGGGCTGCTTAATGAGAAGACCAGGACAACAGGTCTACCCCAGGGGCCTGGGAGAACAGGTCTACCCTCGGGCCAGGCTGCCGAACTCGAGGTCCGGCATGGGGAACACAGGTCTACCCAAGGTATCGGGGACACCAGGTCTCCCCTGTGAATGGGCTGCTTAATACGAAGACCAGGACAACAGGTCTACACCAGGGGCCTGGGACAACAGGTCTACCCTGTGGATGGGCTGCCTAATGCCAAGTCCTGGCCTGGACAACAGGTCTACCCCATGGGTTTGGGACAACAGGTCTAACCCAGGGGCCTGGGACAACTAGGGCCAGGCTGCCGAACACGAGGTCCGGCCTGCGGACAACGGGTCTACCCCAGGCATCGGGGACACCAAGTCTACCCAGTGGATGGGCTGTCTAAGGCGTTCCTGGCCCAGATAAAAGGTCTACCCCAGGGGTTTGGGAAAACCGATCTACCGTGTGGATGGGTGGCCTAATGCAGTCCTGGCCTGGACAACAAGTCTACCCAAGGGGTTTGGGACAACAGGTCTACCCCATGGGCCGAGGACACAAGGTCTACCCCACAGGCCTGGGACAACAGGTCTACCTCAGGCCTCTGGATAACAGGTCTACCCTGAATGGGCTGCTTAATGAGAAGACCAGGACAACAGGTCTACCCCAGGGGCCTGGGAGAACAGGTCTACCCCAGGGCCATGCTGCCGAACTCGAGGTCCGACATGGGGAACACAGGTCTACCCAAGGTATCGGGGACACCAGGTCTCCCCTGTGAATGGGCTGCTTAATACGAAGACCAGGACAACAGGTCTACACCAGGGGCCTGGGACAATCGGTCTACCCTGTGGATGGGCTGCCTAATGCCAAGTCCTGGCCTGGACAACAGGTCTACCCCATGGGTTTGGGACAACAGGTCTAACCCAGGGGCCTGGGACAACTAGGGCCAGGCTGCCGAACACGAGGTCCGGCCTGCGGACAACGGGTCTACCTCAGGCATCGGGGACACCAGGTCTTCCCAGTGGATGGGCTATCTAAGGCGTTCCTGGCCCAGATAAAGGTCTACCCCAGGGGTTTGTGAAAACCGATCTACCGTGTGGATGGGTGGCCTAATGCCAAGTCCTGGCCTGGACAACAGGTCTACCCCAGGGGTTTGGGACAACAGGTCTACCCCATGGGCCGGGGACACAAGGTCTACCCCACGGGCCTGGGACAACAGGTCTACCTCAGGCCTCTGGATAACAGGTCTACCCTGAATGGGCTGCTTAATGAGAAGACCAGGACAACAGGTCTACACCAGGGGCCTTGGACAACAGGTCTACCGTGTGGATGGGCTGCCTAATGCCAAGTCCTGGCCTGGACAACAAGTCTACCCCATGGGTTTGGGACAACAGGTCTACCCCATGGGCCGGGGACACAAGGTCTACCCCACGGGCCTGGGACAACAGGTCTACCTCAGGCCTCTGGATAACAGGTCTACCCTGAATGGGCTGCTTAATGAGAAGACCAGGACAACAGGTCTACCCCAGGGGCCTGGGAGAACAGGTCTACCCTCGGGCCAGGCTGCCGAACTCGAGGTCCGGCATGGGGAACACAGGTCTACCCAAGGTATCGGGGACACCAGGTCTCCCCTGTGAATGGGCTGCTTAATACGAAGACCAGGACAACAGGTCTACACCAGGGGCCTGGGACAACAGGTCTACCCTGTGGATGGGCTGCCTAATGCCAAGTCCTGGCCTGGACAACAGGTCTACCCCATGGGTTTGGGACAACAGGTCTAACCCAGGGGCCTGGGACAACTAGGGCCAGGCTGCCGAACACGAGGTCCGGCCTGCGGACAACGGGTCTACCCCAGGCATCGGGGACACCAAGTCTACCCAGTGGATGGGCTGTCTAAGGCGTTCCTGGCCCAGATAAAAGGTCTACCCCAGGGGTTTGGGAAAACCGATCTACCGTGTGGATGGGTGGCCTAATGCAGTCCTGGCCTGGACAACAAGTCTACCCAAGGGGTTTGGGACAACAGGTCTACCCCATGGGCCGAGGACACAAGGTCTACCCCACAGGCCTGGGACAACAGGTCTACCTCAGGCCTCTGGATAACAGGTCTACCCTGAATGGGCTGCTTAATGAGAAGACCAGGACAACAGGTCTACCCCAGGGGCCTGGGAGAACAGGTCTACCCTCGGGCCAGGCTGCCGAACTCGAGGTCCGGCATGGGGAACACAGGTCTACCCAAGGTATCGGGGACACCAGGTCTCCCCTGTGAATGGGCTGCTTAATACGAAGACCAGGACAACAGGTCTACACCAGGGGCCTGGGACAATAGGTCTACCCTGTGGATGGGCTGCCTAATGCCAAGTCCTGGCCTGGACAACAGGTCTACCCCATGGGTTTGGGACAACAGGTCTAACCCAGGGGCCTGGGACAACTAGGGCCAGGCTGCCGAACACGAGGTCCGGCCTGCGGACAACGGGTCTACCCCAGGCATCGGGGACACCAAGTCTACCCAGTGGATGGGCTGTCTAAGGCGTTCCTGGCCCAGATAAAGGTCTACCCCAGGGGTTTGGGAAAACCGATCTACCGTGTGGATGGGTGGCCTAATGCAGTCCTGGCCTGGACAGGAAGTCTACCCAAGGGGTTTGGGACAACAGGTCTACCCCATGGGCCGAGGACACAAGGTCTACCCCACAGGCCTGGGACAACAGGTCTACCTCAGGCCTCTGGATAACAGGTCTACCCTGAATGGGCTGCTTAATGAGAAGACCAGGACAACAGGTCTACCCCAGGGGCCTGGGAGAACAGGTCTACCCTCGGGCCAGGCTGCCGAACTCGAGGTCCGGCATGGGGAACACAGGTCTACCCAAGGTATCGGGGACACCAGGTCTCCCCTGTGAATGGGCTGCTTAATACGAAGACCAGGACAACAGGTCTACACCAGGGGCCTGGGACAATAGGTCTACCCTGTGGATGGGCTGCCTAATGCAAAGTCCTGGCCTGGACAACAGGTCTACCCCATGGGTTTGGGACAACAGGTCTAACCCAGGGGCCTGGGACAACTAGGGCCAGGCTGCCGAACACGAGGTCCGGCCTGCGGACAACGGGTCTACCCCAGGCATCGGGGACACCAAGTCTACCCAGTGGATAGGCTGTCTAAGGCGTTCCTGGCCCAGATAAAGGTCTACCCCAGGGGTTTGGGAAAACCGATCTACCGTGTGGATGGGTGGCCTAATGCAGTCCTGGCCTGGACAACACGTCTACCCAAGGGGTTTGGGACAACAGGTCTACCCCATGGGCCGAGGACACAAGGTCTACCCCACGGGCCTGGGACAACAGGTCTACCTCAGGCCTCTGGATAACAGGTCTACCCTGAATGGGCTGCTTAATGAGAAGACCAGGACAACAGGTCTACCCCAGGGGCCTGGGAGAACAGGTCTACCCCAGGGCCATGCTGCCGAACTCGAGGTCCGGCATGGGGAACACAGGTCTACCCAAGGTATCAGGAACACCAGGTCTCCCCTGTCAATGGGCTGCTAATATGAAGACCAGGACAACAGGTCTACACCAGGGGCCTGGGACAACAGGTCTACCATGTGGATGGGCTGCCTAATGCAAAGTCCTGGCCTGGACAACAGGTCTACCCCATGGGTTTGGGACAACAGGTCTACCCCATGGGCCGGGGACACAAGGTCTACCCCACGGGCCTGGGACAACAGGTCTACCTCAGGCCTCTGGATAACAGGTCTACCCTGAATGGGCTGCTTAATGAGAAGACCAGGACAACAGGTCTACCCCCGGGGCCAGGGAGAAACAGGTCTACCCTCGGGCCAGGCTGCCGAACTCGAGGTCCGGCATGGGGAACACAGGTCTACCCAAGGTATCGGGGACACCAGGTCTCCCCTGTGAATGGGCTGCTTAATACGAAGACCAGGACAACAGGTCTACACCAGGGGCCTGGGACAATAGGTCTACCCTGTGGATGGGCTGCCTAATGCCAAGTCCTGGCCTGGACAACAGGTCTACCCCATGGGTTTGGGACAACAGGTCTAACCCAGGGGCCTGGGACAACTAGGGCCAGGCTGCCGAACACGAGGTCCGGCCTGCGGACAACGGGTCTACCCCAGGCATCGGGGACACCAGGTCTTCCCAGTGGATGGGCTGTCTAAGGCCTTCCTGGCCCAGATAAAGGTCTACCCCAGGGGTTTGGGAAAACCGATCTACCGTGTGCATGGGTGGCCTAATGCAGTCCTGGCCTGGACAACAGGTCTACCCCAGGGGTTTGGGACAACAGGTCTACCCCATGGGCCGAGGACACAAGGTCTACCCCACGGGCCTGGGACAACAGGTCTACCTCAGGCCTCTGGATAACAGGTCTACCCTGAATGGGCTGCTTAATGAGAAGACCAGGACAACAGGTCTACCCCAGGGGCCTGGGAGAACAGGTCTACCCCAGGGCCATGCTGCCGAACTCGAGGTCCGGCATGGGGAACACAGGTCTACCCAAGGTATCAGGAACACCAGGCCTCCCCTGTGAATGGGCTGCTTAATACGAAGACCAGGACAACAGGTCTACACCAGGGGCCTGGGACAACAGGTCTACCGTGTGGATGGGCTGCCTAATGCCAAGTCCTGGCCTGGACAACAGGTCTACCCCATGGGTTTGGGACAACAGGTCTACCCCATGGGCCGGGGACACAAGGTCTACCCCCACGGGCCTGGGACAACAGGTCTACCTCAGGCCTCTGGATAACAGGTCTACCCTGAATGGGCTGCTTAATGAGAAGACCAGGACAACAGGTCTACCCCAGGGGCCTGGGAGAACAGGTCTACCCTCGGGCCAGGCTGCCGAACTCGAGGTCCGGCATGGGGAACACAGGTCTACCCAAGGTATCAGGGACACCAGGCCTCCCCTGTGAAAGGGCTGCTTAATACGAAGACCAGGACAACAGGTCTACACCAGGGGCCTGGGACAATAGGTCTACCGTGTGGATGGGCTGCCTAATGCCAAGTCCTGGCCTGGACAACAGGTCTACCCCATGGGTTTGGGACAACAGGTCTAACCCAGGGGCCTGGGACAACTAGGGCCAGGCTGCCGAACACGAGGTCCGGCCTGCGGACAACGGGTCTACCCCAGGCATCGGGGACACCAAGTCTACCCAGTGGATGGGCTGTCTTAGGCGTTCCTGGCCCAGATAAAAGGTCTACCCCAGGGGTTTGGGAAAACCGATCTACCGTGTGGATGGGTGGCCTAATGCAGTCCTGGCCTGGACAACAAGTCTACCCAAGGGGTTTGGGACAACAGGTCTACCCCATGGGCCGAGGACACAAGGTCTACGCCACGGGCCTGGGACAACAGGTCTACCTCAGGCCTCTGGATAACAGGTCTACCCTGAATGGGCTGCTTAATGAGAAGACCAGGACAACAGGTCTACCCCAGGGGCCTGGGAGAACAGGTCTACCCCAGGGCCATGCTGCCGAACTCGAGGTCCGGCATGGGGAACACAGGTCTACCCAAGGTATCAGGAACACCAGGCCTCCCCTGTGAATGGGCTGCTAGTATGAAGAGCAGGACAACAGGTCTACACCAGGGGCCTTGGACAACAGGTCTACCGTGTGGATGGGCTGCCTAATGCCAAGTCCTGGCCTGGACAACAGGTCTACCCCATGGGTTTGGGACAACAGGTCTACCCCATGGGCCGAGGACACAAGGTCTACCCCACGGGCCTGGGACAACAGGTCTACCTCAGACCTCTGCATAACAGGTCTACCCTGAATGGGCTGCTTAATGAGAAGACCAGGACAACAGGTCTACCCCAGGGGCCTGGGAGAACAGGTCTACCCTCGGGCCAGGCTGCCGAACTCGAGGTCCGGCATGGGGAACACAGGTCTACCCAAGGTATCGGGGACACCAGGTCTCCCCTGTGAATGGGCTGCTTAATACGAAGACCAGGACAACAGGTCTACACCAAGGGCCTGGGACAACAGGTCTACCCTGTGGATGGGCTGCCTAATGCCAAGTCCTGGCCTGGACAACAGGTCTACCCCATGGGTTTGGGACAACAGGTCTAACCCAGGGGCCTGGGACAACTAGGGCCAGGCTGCCGAACACGAGGTCCGGCCTGCGGACAACGGGTCTACCCCAGGCATCGGGGACACCAAGTCTACCCAGTGGATGGGCTGTCAAAGGCGTTCCTGGCCCAGATAAAAGGTCTACCCCAGGGGTTTGGGAAAACCGATCTACCGTGTGGATGGGTGGCCTAATGCAGTCCTGGCCTGGACAACAGGTCTACCCCATGGGTTTGGGACAACAGGTCTACCCCATGGGCCGGGGACACAAGGTCTACCCCCACGGGCCTGGGACAACAGGTCTACCTCAGGCCTCTGGATAACAGGTCTACCCTGAATGGGCTGCTTAATGAGAAGACCAGGACAACAGGTCTACCCCAGGGGCCTGGGAGAACAGGTCTACCCTCGGGCCAGGCTGCCGAACTCGAGGTCCGGCATGGGGAACACAGGTCTACCCAAGGTATCAGGGACACCAGGCCTCCCCTGTGAAAGGGCTGCTTAATACGAAGACCAGGACAACAGGTCTACACCAGGGGCCTGGGACAATAGGTCTACCGTGTGGATGGGCTGCCTAATGCCAAGTCCTGGCCTGGACAACAGGTCTACCCCATGGGTTTGGGACAACAGGTCTAACCCAGGGGCCTGGGACAACTAGGGCCAGGCTGCCGAACACGAGGTCCGGCCTGCGGACAACGGGTCTACCCCAGGCATCGGGGACACCAAGTCTACCCAGTGGATGGGCTGTCTTAGGCGTTCCTGGCCCAGATAAAAGGTCTACCCCAGGGGTTTGGGAAAACCGATCTACCGTGTGGATGGGTGGCCTAATGCAGTCCTGGCCTGGACAACAAGTCTACCCAAGGGGTTTGGGACAACAGGTCTACCCCATGGGCCGAGGACACAAGGTCTACGCCACGGGCCTGGGACAACAGGTCTACCTCAGGCCTCTGGATAACAGGTCTACCCTGAATGGGCTGCTTAATGAGAAGACCAGGACAACAGGTCTACCCCAGGGGCCTGGGAGAACAGGTCTACCCCAGGGCCATGCTGCCGAACTCGAGGTCCGGCATGGGGAACACAGGTCTACCCAAGGTATCAGGAACACCAGGCCTCCCCTGTGAATGGGCTGCTAGTATGAAGAGCAGGACAACAGGTCTACACCAGGGGCCTTGGACAACAGGTCTACCGTGTGGATGGGCTGCCTAATGCCAAGTCCTGGCCTGGACAACAGGTCTACCCCATGGGTTTGGGACAACAGGTCTACCCCATGGGCCGAGGACACAAGGTCTACCCCACGGGCCTGGGACAACAGGTCTACCTCAGACCTCTGCATAACAGGTCTACCCTGAATGGGCTGCTTAATGAGAAGACCAGGACAACAGGTCTACCCCAGGGGCCTGGGAGAACAGGTCTACCCTCGGGCCAGGCTGCCGAACTCGAGGTCCGGCATGGGGAACACAGGTCTACCCAAGGTATCGGGGACACCAGGTCTCCCCTGTGAATGGGCTGCTTAATACGAAGACCAGGACAACAGGTCTACACCAAGGGCCTGGGACAACAGGTCTACCCTGTGGATGGGCTGCCTAATGCCAAGTCCTGGCCTGGACAACAGGTCTACCCCATGGGTTTGGGACAACAGGTCTAACCCAGGGGCCTGGGACAACTAGGGCCAGGCTGCCGAACACGAGGTCCGGCCTGCGGACAACGGGTCTACCCCAGGCATCGGGGACACCAAGTCTACCCAGTGGATGGGCTGTCAAAGGCGTTCCTGGCCCAGATAAAAGGTCTACCCCAGGGGTTTGGGAAAACCGATATACCGTGTGGATGGGTGGCCTAATGCAGTCCTGGCCTGGACAACAAGTCTACCCAAGGGGTTTGGGACAACAGGTCTACCCCATGGGCCGAGGACACAAGGTCTACCCCACAGGCCTGGGACAACAGGTCTACCTCAGGCCTCTGGATAACAGGTCTACCCTGAATGGGCTGCTTAATGAGAAGACCAGGACAACAGGTCTACCCCAGGGGCCTGGGAGAACAGGTCTACCCTCGGGCCAGGCTGCCGAACTCGAGGTCCGGCATGGGAACACAGGTCTACCCAAGGTGTCGGGGACACCAGGTCTTCCCTGTGAATGGGCTGCTTAATACGAAGACCAGGACAACAGGTCTACACCAGGGGCCTGGGACAACAGGTCTACCCTGTGGATGGGCTGCCTAATGCCAAGTCCTGGCCTGGACAACAGGTCTACCCCATGGGTTTGGGACAACAGGTCTAACCCAGGGGCCTGGGACAACTAGGGCCAGGCTGCCGAACACGAGGTCCGGCCTGCGGACAACGGGTCTACCCCAGGCATCGGGGACACCAAGTCTACCCAGTGGATGGGCTGTCTAAGGCGTTCCTGGCCCAGATAAAGGTCTACCCCAGGGGTTTGGGAAAACCGATCTACCGTGTGGATGGGTGGCCTAATGCAGTCCTGGCCTGGACAGGAAGTCTACCCAAGGGGTTTGGGACAACAGGTCTACCCCATGGGCCGAGGACACAAGGTCTACCCCACAGGCCTGGGACAACAGGTCTACCTCAGGCCTCTGGATAACAGGTCTACCCTGAATGGGCTGCTTAATGAGAAGACCAGGACAACAGGTCTACCCCAGGGGCCTGGGAGAACAGGTCTACCCCAGGGCCATGCTGCCGATCTCGAGGTCCGGCATGGGAACACAGGTCTACCCAAGGTATCAGGAACACCAGGCCTCCCCTGTGAATGGGCTGCTTAATATGAAGACCAGGACAACAAGTCTACACCAGGAGCCTTGGACAACTGGTCTACCGTGTGGATGGGCTGCCTAATGCCAAGTCCTGGCCTGGACAACAGGTCTACCCCATGGGTTTGGGACAACAGGTCTACCCCATGGGCCGGGGACACAAGGTCTACCCCACGGGCCTGGGACAACAGGTCTACCTCAGGCCTCTGGATAACAGGTCTACCCTGAATGGGCTGCTTAATGAGAAGACCAGGACAACAGGTCTAACCCCGGGGCCTGGGAGAAACAGGTCTACCCTCGGGCCAGGCTGCCGAACTCGAGGTCCGGCATGTGGAACACAGGTCTACCCAAGGTATCAGGGACACCAGGCCTCCCCTGTGAAAGGGCTGCTTAATACGAAGACCAGGACAACAGGTCTACACCAGGGGCCTGGGACAATAGGTCTACCCTGTGGATGGGCTGCCTAATGCCAAGTCCTGGCCTGGACAACAGGTCTACCCCATCGGTTTGGGACAACAGGTCTAACCCAGGGGCCTGGGACAACTAGGGCCAGGCTGCCGAACACGAGGTCCGGCCTGCGGACAACGGGTCTACCCCAGGCATCGGGGACACCAAGTCTACCCAGTGGATGGGCTGTCTAAGGCGTTCCTGGCCCAGATAAAAGGTCTACCCCAGGGGTTTGGGAAAACCGATATACCGTGTGGATGGGTGGCCTAATGCAGTCCTGGCCTGGACAACAAGTCTACCCAAAGGGGTTTGGGACAACAGGTCTACCCCATGGGCCGAGGACACAAGGTCTACCCCACAGGCCTGGGACAACAGGTCTACCTCAGGCCTCTGGATAACAGGTCTACCCTGAATGGGCTGCTTAATGAGAAGACCAGGACAACAGGTCTACCCCAGGGGCCTGGGAGAACAGGTCTACCCCAGGGCCATGCTGCCGAACTCGAGGTCCGACATGGGGAACACAGGTCTACCCAAGGTATCGGGGACACCAGGTCTCCCCTGTGAATGGGCTGCTTAATACGAAGACCAGGACAACAGGTCTACACCAGGGGCCTGGGACAATCGGTCTACCCTGTGGATGGGCTGCCTAATGCCAAGTCCTGGCCTGGACAACAGGTCTACCCCATGGGTTTGGGACAACAGGTCTAACCCAGGGGCCTGGGACAACTAGGGCCAGGCTGCCGAACACGAGGTCCGGCCTGCGGACAACGGGTCTACCTCAGGCATCGGGGACACCAGGTCTTCCCAGTGGATGGGCTATCTAAGGCGTTCCTGGCCCAGATAAAGGTCTACCCCAGGGGTTTGTGAAAACCGATCTACCGTGTGGATGGGTGGCCTAATGCCAAGTCCTGGCCTGGACAACAGGTCTACCCCATGGGTTTGGGACAACAGGTCTACCCCATGGGCCGGGGACACAAGGTCTACCCCACGGGCCTGGGACAACAGGTCTACCTCAGGCCTCTGGATAACAGGTCTACCCTGAATGGGCTGCTTAATGAGAAGACCTGGACAACAGGTCTACCCCAGGGGCCTGGGAGAACAGGTCTACCCTCGGGCCAGGCTGCCGAACTCGAGGTCCGGCATGGGGAACACAGGTCTACCCAAGGTATCGGGGACACCAGGTCTCCCCTGTGAATGGGCTGCTTAATACGAAGACCAGGACAACAGGTCTACACCAGGGGCCTGGGACAACAGGTCTACCCTGTGGATGGGCTGCCTAATGCCAAGTCCTGGCCTGGACAACAGGTCTACCCCATGGGTTTGGGACAACAGGTCTAACCCAGGGGCCTGGGACAACTAGGGCCAGGCTGCCGAACACGAGGTCCGGCCTGCGGACAACGGGTCTACCCCAGGCATCGGGGACACCAAGTCTACCCAGTGGATGGGCTGTCTAAGGCGTTCCTGGCCCAGATAAAAGGTCTACCCCAGGGGTTTGGGAAAACCGATCTACCGTGTGGATGGGTGGCCTAATGCAGTCCTGGCCTGGACAGGAAGTCTACCCAAGGGGTTTGGGACAACAGGTCTACCCCATGGGCCGAGGACACAAGGTCTACCCCACAGGCCTGGGACAACAGGTCTACCTCAGGCCTCTGGATAACAGGTCTACCCTGAATGGGCTGCTTAATGAGAAGACCAGGACAACAGGTCTACCCCAGGGGCCTGGGAGAACAGGTCTACCCCAGGGCCATGCTGCCGATCTCGAGGTCCGGCATGGGAACACAGGTCTACCCAAGGTATCAGGAACACCAGGCCTCCCCTGTGAATGGGCTGCTTAATATGAAGACCAGGACAACAAGTCTACACCAGGAGCCTTGGACAACTGGTCTACCGTGTGGATGGGCTGCCTAATGCCAAGTCCTGGCCTGGACAACAGGTCTACCCCATGGGTTTGGGACAACAGGTCTACCCCATGGGCCGGGGACACAAGGTCTACCCCACGGGCCTGGGACAACAGGTCTACCTCAGGCCTCTGGATAACAGGTCTACCCTGAATGGGCTGCTTAATGAGAAGACCAGGACAACAGGTCTAACCCCGGGGCCAGGGAGAAACAGGTCTACCCTCGGGCCAGGCTGCCGAACTCGAGGTCCGGCATGTGGAACACAGGTCTACCCAAGGTATCAGGGACACCAGGCCTCCCCTGTGAAAGGGCTGCTTAATACGAAGACCAGGACAACAGGTCTACACCAGGGGCCTGGGACAATAGGTCTACCCTGTGGATGGGCTGCCTAATGCCAAGTCCTGGCCTGGACAACAGGTCTACCCCATGGGTTTGGGACAACAGGTCTAACCCAGGGGCCTGGGACAACTAGGGCCAGGCTGCCGAACACGAGGTCCGGCCTGCGGACAACGGGTCTACCCCAGGCATCGGGGACACCAAGTCTACCCAGTGGATGGGCTATCTAAGGCGTTCCTGGCCCAGATAAAAGGTCTACCCCAGGGGTTTCGGAAAACCGATATACCGTGTGGATGGGTGGCCTAATGCAGTCCTGGCCTGGACAACAAGTCTACCCAAAGGGGTTTGGGACAACAGGTCTACCCCATGGGCCGAGGACACAAGGTCTACGCCACGGGCCTGGGACAAGAGGTCTACCTCAGGCCTCTGGATAACAGGTCTACCCTGAATGGGCTGCTTAATGAGAAGACCAGGACAACAGGTCTACCCCAGGGGCCTGGGAGAACAGGTCTACCCTCGGGCCATGCTGCCGATCTCGAGGTCCGGCATGGGGAACACAGGTCTACCCAAGGTATCAGGAACACCAGGCCTCCCCTGTGAATGGGCTGCTAATATGAAGACCAGGACAACAGGTCTACACCAGGGGCCTTGGACAACAGGTCTACCGTGTGGATGGGCTGCCTAATGCCAAGTCCTGGCCTGGACAACAGGTCTACCCCATGGGTTTGGGACAACAGGTCTACCCCATGGGCCGGGGACACAAGGTCTACCCCACGGGCCTGGGACAACAGGTCTACCTCAGGCCTCTGGATAACAGGTCTACCCTGAATGGGCTGCTTAATGAGAAGACCAGGACAACAGGTCTACCCCAGGGGCCTGGGAGAACAGGTCTACCCTCGGGCCAGGCTGCCGAACTCGAGGTCCGGCATGGGGAACACAGGTCTACCCAAGGTATCGGGGACACCAGGTCTCCCCTGTGAATGGGCTGCTTAATACGAAGACCAGGACAACAGGTCTACACCTGGGGCCTGGGACAACAGGTCTACCCTGTGGATGGGCTGCCTAATGCCAAGTCCTGGCCTGGACAACAGGTCTACCCCATGGGTTTGGGACAACAGGTCTAACCCAGGGGCCTGGGACAACTAGGGCCAGGCTGCCGAACACGAGGTCCGGCCTGCGGACAACGGGTCTACCCCAGGCATCGGGGACACCAAGTCTACCCAGTGGATGGGCTGTCTAAGGCGTTCCTGGCCCAGATAAAAGGTCTACCCCAGGGGTTTGGGAAAACCGATATACCGTGTGGATGGGTGGCCTAATGCAGTCCTGGCCTGGACAACAAGTCTACCCAAGGGGTTTGGGACAACAGGTCTACCCCATGGGCCGAGGACACAAGGTCTACCCCACAGGCCTGGGACAACAGGTCTACCTCAGGCCTCTGGATAACAGGTCTACCCTGAATGGGCTGCTTAATGAGAAGACCAGGACAACAGGTCTACCCCAGGGGCCTGGGAGAACAGGTCTACCCCAGGGCCATGCTGCCGAACTCGAGGTCCGACATGGGGAACACAGGTCTACCCAAGGTATCGGGGACACCAGGTCTCCCCTGTGAATGGGCTGCTTAATACGAAGACCAGGACAACAGGTCTACACCAGGGGCCTGGGACAATCGGTCTACCCTGTGGATGGGCTGCCTAATGCCAAGTCCTGGCCTGGACAACAGGTCTACCCCATGGGTTTGGGACAACAGGTCTAACCCAGGGGCCTGGGACAACTAGGGCCAGGCTGCCGAACACGAGGTCCGGCCTGCGGACAACGGGTCTACCTCAGGCATCGGGGACACCAGGTCTTCCCAGTGGATGGGCTATCTAAGGCGTTCCTGGCCCAGATAAAGGTCTACCCCAGGGGTTTGTGAAAACCGATCTACCGTGTGGATGGGTGGCCTAATGCCAAGTCCTGGCCTGGACAACAGGTCTACCCCACGGGTTTGGGACAACAGGTCTACCCCATGGGCCGGGGACACAAGGTCTACCCCACGGGCCTGGGACAACAGGTCTACCTCAGGCCTCTGGATAACAGGTCTACCCTGAATGGGCTGCTTAATGAGAAGACCTGGACAACAGGTCTACCCCAGGGGCCTGGGAGAACAGGTCTACCCTCGGGCCAGGCTGCCGAACTCGAGGTCCGGCATGGGGAACACAGGTCTACCCAAGGTATCGGGGACACCAGGTCTCCCCTGTGAATGGGCTGCTTAATACGAAGACCAGGACAACAGGTCTACACCAGGGGCCTGGGACAACAGGTCTACCCTGTGGATGGGCTGCCTAATGCCAAGTCCTGGCCTGGACAACAGGTCTACCCCATGGGTTTGGGACAACAGGTCTAACCCAGGGGCCTGGGACAACTAGGGCCAGGCTGCCGAACACGAGGTCCGGCCTGCGGACAACGGGTCTACCCCAGGCATCGGGGACACCAAGTCTACCCAGTGGATGGGCTGTCTAAGGCGTTCCTGGCCCAGATAAAAGGTCTACCCCAGGGGTTTGGGAAAACCGATCTACCGTGTGGATGGGTGGCCTAATGCAGTCCTGGCCTGGACAACAAGTCTACCCAAGGGGTTTGGGACAACAGGTCTACCCCATGGGCCGAGGACACAAGGTCTACGCCACGGGCCTGGGACAACAGGTCTACCTCAGGCCTCTGGATAACAGGTCTACCCTGAATGGGCTGCTTAATGAGAAGACCAGGACAACAGGTCTACCCCAGGGGCCTGGGAGAACAGGTCTACCCTCGGGCCAGGCTGCCGAACTCGAGGTCCGGCATGGGGAACACAGGTCTACCCAAGGTATCGGGGACACCAGGTCTCCCCTGTGAATGGGCTGCTTAATACGAAGACCAGGACAACAGGTCTACACCAGGGGCCTGGGACAATAGGTCTACCCTGTGGATGGGCTGCCTAATGCCAAGTCCTGGCCTGGACAACAGGTCTACCCCATGGGTTTGGGACAACAGGTCTAACCCAGGGGCCTGGGACAACTAGGGCCAGGCTGCCGAACACGAGGTCCGGCCTGCGGACAACGGGTCTACCCCAGGCATCGGGGACACCAAGTCTACCCAGTGGATGGGCTGTCTAAGGCGTTCCTGGCCCAGATAAAAGGTCTACCCCAGGGGTTTGGGAAAACCGATCTACCGTGTGGATGGGTGGCCTAATGCAGTCCTGGCCTGGACAACAAGTCTACCCAAGGGGTTTGGGACAACAGGTCTACCCCATGGGCCGAGGACACAAGGTCTACCCCACAGGCCTGGGACAACAGGTCTACCTCAGGCCTCTGGATAACAGGTCTACCCTGAATGGGCTGCTTAATGAGAAGACCAGGACAACAGGTCTACCCCAGGGGCCTGGGAGAACAGGTCTACCCCAGGGCCATGCTGCCGATCTCGAGGTCCGGCATGGGGAACAAAGGTCTACCCAAGGTATCAGGAACACCAGGCCTCCCCTGTGAATGGGCTGCTAATATGAAGACCAGGACAACAGGTCTACACCAGGGGCCTTGGACAACAGGTCTACCGTGTGGATGGGCTGCCTAATGCCAAGTCCTGGCCTGGACAACAGGTCTACCCCATGGGTTTGGGACAACAGGTCTACCCCATGGGCCGAGGACACAAGGTCTACCCCACGGGCCTGGGACAACAGGTCTACCTCAGGCCTCTGGATAACAGGTCTACCCTGAATGGGCTGCTTAATGAGAAGACCAGGACAACAGGTCTACCCCAGGGGCCTGGGAGAACAGGTCTACCCTCGGGCCAGGCTGCCGAACTCGAGGTCCGGCATGGGGAACACAGGTCTACCCAAGGTATCGGGGACACCAGGTCTCCCCTGTGAATGGGCTGCTTAATACGAAGACCAGGACAACAGGTCTACACCAGGGGCCTGGGACAACAGGTCTACCCTGTGGATGGGCTGCCTAATGCCAAGTCCTGGCCTGGACAACAGGTCTACCCCATGGGTTTGGGACAACAGGTCTAACCCAGGGGCCTGGGACAACTAGGGCCAGGCTGCCGAACACGAGGTCCGGCCTGCGGACAACGGGTCTACCCCAGGCTTCGGGGACACCAAGTCTACCCAGTGGATGGGCTGTCTAAGGCGTTCCTGGCCCCGATAAAAGGTCTACCCCAGGGGTTTGGGAAAACCGATCTACCGTGTGGATGGGTGGCCTAATGCAGTCCTGGCCTGGACAACAAGTCTACCCAAGGGGTTTGGGACAACAGGTCTACCCCATGGGCCGAGGACACAAGGTCTACCCCACAGGCCTGGGACAACAGGTCTACCTCAGGCCTCTGGATAACAGGTCTACCCTGAATGGGCTGCTTAATGAGAAGACCAGGACAACAGGTCTACCCCAGGGGCCTGGGAGAACAGGTCTACCCTCGGGCCAGGCTGCCGAACTCGAGGTCCGGCATGGGGAACACAGGTCTACCCAAGGTATCGGGGACACCAGGTCTCCCCTGTGAATGGGCTGCTTAATACGAAGACCAGGACAACAGGTCTACACCAGGGGCCTGGGACAATAGGTCTACCCTGTGGATGGGCTGCCTAATGCCAAGTCCTGGCCTGGACAACAGGTCTACCCCATGGGTTTGGGACAACAGGTCTAACCCCGGGGGCCTGGGACAACTAGGGCCATGCTGCCGAACACGAGGTCCGGCCTGCGGACAACGGGTCTACCCCAGGCATCGGGGACACCAAGTCTACCCAGTGGATGGGCTGTCTAAGGCGTTCCTGGCCCAGATAAAGGTCTACCCCAGGGGTTTGGGAAAACCGATATACCGTGTGGATGGGTGGCCTAATGCAGTCCTGGCCTGGACAGGAAGTCTACCCAAGGGGTTTGGGACAACAGGTCTACCCCATGGGCCGAGGACACAAGGTCTACCCCACAGGCCTGGGACAACAGGTCTACCTCAGGCCTCTGGATAACAGGTCTACCCTGAATGGGCTGCTTAATGAGAAGACCAGGACAACAGGTCTACCCCAGGGGCCTGGGAGAACAGGTCTACCCTCGGGCCAGGCTGCCGAACTCGAGGTCCGGCATGGGGAACACAGGTCTACCCAAGGTATCGGGGACACCAGGTCTCCCCTGTGAATGGGCTGCTTAATACGAAGACCAGGACAACAGGTCTACACCAGGGGCCTGGGACAATAGGTCTACCCTGTGGATGGGCTGCCTAATGCCAAGTCCTGGCCTGGACAACAGGTCTACCCCATGGGTTTGGGACAACAGGTCTAACCCAGGGGCCTGGGACAACTAGGGCCAGGCTGCCGAACACGAGGTCCGGCCTGCGGACAACGGGTCTACCCCAGGCATCGGGGACACCAAGTCTACCCAGTGGATGGGCTGTCTAAGGCGTTCCTGGCCCAGATAAAAGGTCTACCCCAGGGGTTTGGGAAAACCGATATACCGTGTGGATGGGTGGCCTAATGCAGTCCTGGCCTGGACAACAAGTCTACCCAAGGGGTTTGGGACAACAGGTCTACCCCATGGGCCGAGGACACAAGGTCTACCCCACAGGCCTGGGACAACAGGTCTACCTCAGGCCTCTGGATAACAGGTCTACCCTGAATGGGCTGCTTAATGAGAAGACCAGGACAACAGGTCTACCCCAGGGGCCTGGGAGAACAGGTCTACCCCAGGGCCATGCTGCCGATCTCGAGGTCCGGCATGGGGAACAAAGGTCTACCCAAGGTATCAGGAACACCAGGCCTCCCCTGTGAATGGGCTGCTAATATGAAGACCAGGACAACAGGTCTACACCAGGGGCCTTGGACAACAGGTCTACCGTGTGGATGGGCTGCCTAATGCCAAGTCCTGGCCTGGACAACAGGTCTACCCCATGGGTTTGGGACAACAGGTCTACCCCATGGGCCGAGGACACAAGGTCTACCCCACGGGCCTGGGACAACAGGTCTACCTCAGGCCTCTGGATAACAGGTCTACCCTGAATGGGCTGCTTAATGAGAAGACCAGGACAACAGGTCTACCCCAGGGGCCTGGGAGAACAGGTCTACCCTCGGGCCAGGCTGCCGAACTCGAGGTCCGGCATGGGGAACACAGGTCTACCCAAGGTATCGGGGACACCAGGTCTCCCCTGTGAATGGGCTGCTTAATACGAAGTCCAGGACAACAGGTCTACACCAGGGGCCTGGGACAACAGGTCTACCCTGTGGATGGGCTGCCTAATGCCAAGTCCTGGCCTGGACAACAGGTCTACCCCATGGGTTTGGGACAACAGGTCTAACCCAGGGGCCTGGGACAACTAGGGCCAGGCTGCCGAACACGAGGTCCGGCCTGCGGACAACGGGTCTACCCCAGGCTTCGGGGACACCAAGTCTACCCAGTGGATGGGCTGTCTAAGGCGTTCCTGGCCCCGATAAAAGGTCTACCCCAGGGGTTTGGGAAAACCGATCTACCGTGTGGATGGGTGGCCTAATGCAGTCCTGGCCTGGACAACAAGTCTACCCAAGGGGTTTGGGACAACAGGTCTACCCCATGGGCCGAGGACACAAGGTCTACCCCACGGGCCTGGGACAACAGGTCTACCTCAGGCCTCTGGATAACAGGTCTACCCTGAATGGGCTGCTTAATGAGAAGACCAGGACAACAGGTCTACCCCAGGGGCCTGGGAGAACAGGTCTACCCTCGGGCCAGGCTGCCGAACTCGAGGTCCGGCATGGGGAACACAGGTCTACCCAAGGTATCGGGGACACCAGGTCTCCCCTGTGAATGGGCTGCTTAATACGAAGACCAGGACAACAGGTCTACACCAGGGGCCTGGGACAATAGGTCTACCCTGTGGATGGGCTGCCTAATGCCAAGTCCTGGCCTGGACAACAGGTCTACCCCATGGGTTTGGGACAACAGGTCTAACCCAGGGGCCTGGGACAACTAGGGCCAGGCTGCCGAACACGAGGTCCGGCCTGCGGACAACGGGTCTACCCCAGGCATCGGGGACACCAAGTCTACCCAGTGGATGGGCTGTCTAAGGCGTTCCTGGCCCAGATAAAGGTCTACCCCAGGGGTTTGGGAAAACCGATCTACCGTGTGGATGGGTGGCCTAATGCAGTCCTGGCCTGGACAGGAAGTCTACCCAAGGGGTTTGGGACAACAGGTCTACCCCATGGGCCGAGGACACAAGGTCTACCCCACAGGCCTGGGACAACAGGTCTACCTCAGGCCTCTGGATAACAGGTCTACCCTGAATGGGCTGCTTAATGAGAAGACCAGGACAACAGGTCTAACCCCGGGGCCAGGGAGAAACAGGTCTGCCCTCGGGCCAGGCTGCCGAACTCGAGGTCCAGCATGTGGAACACAGGTCTACCCAAGGTATCAGGGACACCAGGCCTCCCCTGTGAAAGGGCTGCTTAATACGAAGACCAGGACAACAGGTCTACACCAGGGGCCTGGGACAATAGGTCTACCCTGTGGATGGGCTGCCTAATGCCAAGTCCTGGCCTGGACAACAGGTCTACCCCATGGGTTTGGGACAACAGGTCTAACCCAGGGGCCTGGGACAACTAGGGCCAGGCTGCCGAACACGAGGTCCGGCCTGCGGACAACGGGTCTACCCCAGGCATCGGGGACACCAAGTCTACCCAGTGGATGGGCTGTCTAAGGCGTTCCTGGCCCAGATAAAAGGTCTACCCCAGGGGTTTGGGAAAACCGATCTACCGTGTGGATGGGTGGCCTAATGCAGTCCTGGCCTGGACAACAAGTCTACCCAAAGGGGTTTGGGACAACAGGTCTACCCCATGGGCCGAGGACACAAGGTCTACGCCACGGGCCTGGGACAACAGGTCTACCTCAGGCCTCTGGATAACAGGTCTACCCTGAATGGGCTGCTTAATGAGAAGACCAGGACAACAGGTCTACCCCAGGGGCCTGGGAGAACAGGTCTACCCTCGGGCCATGCTGCCGATCTCGAGGTCCGGCATGGGGAACACAGGTCTACCCAAGGTATCAGGAACACCAGGCCTCCCCTGTGAATGGGCTGCTAATATGAAGACCAGGACAACAGGTCTACACCAGGGGCCTTGGACAACAGGTCTACCGTGTGGATGGGCTGCCTAATGCCAAGTCCTGGCCTGGACAACAGGTCTACCCCATGGGTTTGGGACAACAGGTCTACCCCATGGGCCGGGGACACAAGGTCTACCCCACGGGCCTGGGACAACAGGTCTACCTCAGGCCTCTGGATAACAGGTCTACCCTGAATGGGCTGCTTAATGAGAAGACCAGGACAACAGGTCTACCCCAGGGGCCTGGGAGAACAGGTCTACCCTCGGGCCAGGCTGCCGAACTCGAGGTCCGGCATGGGGAACACAGGTCTACCCAAGGTATCGGGGACACCAGGTCTCCCCTGTGAATGGGCTGCTTAATACGAAGACCAGGACAACAGGTCTACACCAGGGGCCTGGGACAACAGGTCTACCCTGTGGATGGGCTGCCTAATGCCAAGTCCTGGCCTGGACAACAGGTCTACCCCATGGGTTTGGGACAACAGGTCTAACCCAGGGGCCTGGGACAACTAGGGCCAGGCTGCCGAACACGAGGTCCGGCCTGCGGACAACGGGTCTACCCCAGGCATCGGGGACACCAAGTCTACCCAGTGGATGGGCTGTCTAAGGCGTTCCTGGCCCAGATAAAAGGTCTACCCCAGGGGTTTGGGAAAACCGATCTACCGTGTGGATGGGTGGCCTAATGCAGTCCTGGCCTGGACAACAAGTCTACCCAAGGGGTTTGGGACAACAGGTCTACCCCATGGGCCGAGGACACAAGGTCTACCCCACAGGCCTGGGACAACAGGTCTACCTCAGGCCTCTGGATAACAGGTCTACCCTGAATGGGCTGCTTAATGAGAAGACCAGGACAACAGGTCTACCCCAGGGGCCTGGGAGAACAGGTCTACCCCAGGGCCATGCTGCCGAACTCGAGGTCCGACATGGGGAACACAGGTCTACCCAAGGTATCGGGGACACCAGGTCTCCCCTGTGAATGGGCTGCTTAATACGAAGACCAGGACAACAGGTCTACACCAGGGGCCTGGGACAATCGGTCTACCCTGTGGATGGGCTGCCTAATGCCAAGTCCTGGCCTGGACAACAGGTCTACCCCATGGGTTTGGGACAACAGGTCTAACCCAGGGGCCTGGGACAACTAGGGCCAGGCTGCCGAACACGAGGTCCGGCCTGCGGACAACGGGTCTACCTCAGGCATCGGGGACACCAGGTCTTCCCAGTGGATGGGCTATCTAAGGCGTTCCTGGCCCAGATAAAGGTCTACCCCAGGGGTTTGTGAAAACCGATCTACCGTGTGGATGGGTGGCCTAATGCCAAGTCCTGGCCTGGACAACAGGTCTACCCCAGGGGTTTGGGACAACAGGTCTACCCCATGGGCCGGGGACACAAGGTCTACCCCACGGGCCTGGGACAACAGGTCTACCTCAGGCCTCTGGATAACAGGTCTACCCTGAATGGGCTGCTTAATGAGAAGATCAGGACAACAGGTCTACACCAGGGGCCTTGGACAACAGGTCTACCGTGTGGATGGGCTGCCTAATGCCAAGTCCTGGCCTGGACAACAAGTCTACCCCATGGGTTTGGGACAACAGGTCTACCCCATGGGCCGGGGACACAAGGTCTACCCCACGGGCCTGGGACAACAGGTCTACCTCAGGCCTCTGGATAACAGGTCTACCCTGAATGGGCTGCTTAATGAGAAGACCAGGACAACAGGTCTACCCCAGGGGCCTGGGAGAACAGGTCTACCCTCGGGCCAGGCTGCCGAACTCGAGGTCCGGCATGGGGAACACAGGTCTACCCAAGGTATCGGGGACACCAGGTCTCCCCTGTGAATGGGCTGCTTAATACGAAGACCAGGACAACAGGTCTACACCAGGGGCCTGGGACAACAGGTCTACCCTGTGGATGGGCTGCCTAATGCCAAGTCCTGGCCTGGACAACAGGTCTACCCCATGGGTTTGGGACAACAGGTCTGACCCAGGGGCCTGGGACAACTAGGGCCAGGCTGCCGAACACGAGGTCCGGCCTGCGGACAACGGGTCTACCCCAGGCATCGGGGACACCAAGTCTACCCAGTGGATGGGCTGTCTAAGGCGTTCCTGGCCCAGATAAAAGGTCTACCCCAGGGGTTTGGGAAAACCGATCTACCGTGTGGATGGGTGGCCTAATGCAGTCCTGGCCTGGACAACAAGTCTACCCAAGGGGTTTGGGACAACAGGTCTACCCCATGGGCCGAGGACACAAGGTCTACCCCACAGGCCTGGGACAACAGGTCTACCTCAGGCCTCTGGATAACAGGTCTACCCTGAATGGGCTGCTTAATGAGAAGACCAGGACAACAGGTCTACCCCAGGGGCCTGGGAGAACAGGTCTACCCTCGGGCCAGGCTGCCGAACTCGAGGTCCGGCATGGGGAACACAGGTCTACCCAAGGTATCGGGGACACCAGGTCTCCCCTGTGAATGGGCTGCTTAATACGAAGACCAGGACAACAGGTCTACACCAGGGGCCTGGGACAATAGGTCTACCCTGTGGATGGGCTGCCTAATGCCAAGTCCTGGCCTGGACAACAGGTCTACCCCATGGGTTTGGGACAACAGGTCTAACCCAGGGGCCTGGGACAACTAGGGCCAGGCTGCCGAACACGAGGTCCGGCCTGCGGACAACGGGTCTACCCCAGGCATCGGGGACACCAAGTCTACCCAGTGGATGGGCTGTCTAAGGCGTTCCTGGCCCAGATAAAAGGTCTACCCCAGGGGTTTGGGAAAACCGATCTACCGTGTGGATGGGTGGCCTAATGCAGTCCTGGCCTGGACAGGAAGTCTACCCAAGGGGTTTGGGACAACAGGTCTACCCCATGGGCCGAGGACACAAGGTCTACCCCACAGGCCTGGGACAACAGGTCTACCTCAGGCCTCTGGATAACAGGTCTACCCTGAATGGGCTGCTTAATGAGAAGACCAGGACAACAGGTCTACCCCAGGGGCCTGGGAGAACAGGTCTACCCTCGGGCCAGGCTGCCGAACTCGAGGTCCGGCATGGGGAACACAGGTCTACCCAAGGTATCGGGGACACCAGGTCTCCCCTGTGAATGGGCTGCTTAATACGAAGACCAGGACAACAGGTCTACACCAGGGGCCTGGGACAATAGGTCTACCCTGTGGATGGGCTGCCTAATGCAAAGTCCTGGCCTGGACAACAGGTCTACCCCATGGGTTTGGGACAACAGGTCTAACCCAGGGGCCTGGGACAACTAGGGCCAGGCTGCCGAACACGAGGTCCGGCCTGCGGACAACGGGTCTACCCCAG
The DNA here is from genome assembly GCF_037042795.1 of Molothrus aeneus. Classification (NCBI taxonomy): domain Eukaryota; kingdom Metazoa; phylum Chordata; class Aves; order Passeriformes; family Icteridae; genus Molothrus; species Molothrus aeneus. The sequence continues at coordinate 730,602 of NW_027099133.1, read as the reverse complement.
GCATCGGGGACACCAAGTCTACCCAGTGGATAGGCTGTCTAAGGCGTTCCTGGCCCAGATAAAGGTCTACCCCAGGGGTTTGGGAAAACCGATCTACCGTGTGGATGGGTGGCCTAATGCAGTCCTGGCCTGGACAACACGTCTACCCAAGGGGTTTGGGACAACAGGTCTACCCCATGGGCCGAGGACACAAGGTCTACCCCACGGGCCTGGGACAACAGGTCTACCTCAGGCCTCTGGATAACAGGTCTACCCTGAATGGGCTGCTTAATGAGAAGACCAGGACAACAGGTCTACCCCAGGGGCCTGGGAGAACAGGTCTACCCCAGGGCCATGCTGCCGAACTCGAGGTCCGGCATGGGGAACACAGGTCTACCCAAGGTATCAGGAACACCAGGCCTCCCCTGTCAATGGGCTGCTAATATGAAGACCAGGACAACAGGTCTACACCAGGGGCCTGGGACAACAGGTCTACCATGTGGATGGGCTGCCTAATGCAAAGTCCTGGCCTGGACAACAGGTCTACCCCATGGGTTTGGGACAACAGGTCTACCCCATGGGCCGGGGACACAAGGTCTACCCCACGGGCCTGGGACAACAGGTCTACCTCAGGCCTCTGGATAACAGGTCTACCCTGAATGGGCTGCTTAATGAGAAGACCAGGACAACAGGTCTACCCCCGGGGCCAGGGAGAAACAGGTCTACCCTCGGGCCAGGCTGCCGAACTCGAGGTCCGGCATGGGGAACACAGGTCTACCCAAGGTATCGGGGACACCAGGTCTCCCCTGTGAATGGGCTGCTTAATACGAAGACCAGGACAACAGGTCTACACCAGGGGCCTGGGACAATAGGTCTACCCTGTGGATGGGCTGCCTAATGCCAAGTCCTGGCCTGGACAACAGGTCTACCCCATGGGTTTGGGACAACAGGTCTAACCCAGGGGCCTGGGACAACTAGGGCCAGGCTGCCGAACACGAGGTCCGGCCTGCGGACAACGGGTCTACCCCAGGCATCGGGGACACCAGGTCTTCCCAGTGGATGGGCTGTCTAAGGCCTTCCTGGCCCAGATAAAGGTCTACCCCAGGGGTTTGGGAAAACCGATCTACCGTGTGCATGGGTGGCCTAATGCAGTCCTGGCCTGGACAACAGGTCTACCCCAGGGGTTTGGGACAACAGGTCTACCCCATGGGCCGAGGACACAAGGTCTACCCCACGGGCCTGGGACAACAGGTCTACCTCAGGCCTCTGGATAACAGGTCTACCCTGAATGGGCTGCTTAATGAGAAGACCAGGACAACAGGTCTACCCCAGGGGCCTGGGAGAACAGGTCTACCCCAGGGCCATGCTGCCGAACTCGAGGTCCGGCATGGGGAACACAGGTCTACCCAAGGTATCAGGAACACCAGGCCTCCCCTGTGAATGGGCTGCTTAATACGAAGACCAGGACAACAGGTCTACACCAGGGGCCTGGGACAACAGGTCTACCGTGTGGATGGGCTGCCTAATGCCAAGTCCTGGCCTGGACAACAGGTCTACCCCATGGGTTTGGGACAACAGGTCTACCCCATGGGCCGGGGACACAAGGTCTACCCCCACGGGCCTGGGACAACAGGTCTACCTCAGGCCTCTGGATAACAGGTCTACCCTGAATGGGCTGCTTAATGAGAAGACCAGGACAACAGGTCTACCCCAGGGGCCTGGGAGAACAGGTCTACCCTCGGGCCAGGCTGCCGAACTCGAGGTCCGGCATGGGGAACACAGGTCTACCCAAGGTATCAGGGACACCAGGCCTCCCCTGTGAAAGGGCTGCTTAATACGAAGACCAGGACAACAGGTCTACACCAGGGGCCTGGGACAATAGGTCTACCGTGTGGATGGGCTGCCTAATGCCAAGTCCTGGCCTGGACAACAGGTCTACCCCATGGGTTTGGGACAACAGGTCTAACCCAGGGGCCTGGGACAACTAGGGCCAGGCTGCCGAACACGAGGTCCGGCCTGCGGACAACGGGTCTACCCCAGGCATCGGGGACACCAAGTCTACCCAGTGGATGGGCTGTCTTAGGCGTTCCTGGCCCAGATAAAAGGTCTACCCCAGGGGTTTGGGAAAACCGATCTACCGTGTGGATGGGTGGCCTAATGCAGTCCTGGCCTGGACAACAAGTCTACCCAAGGGGTTTGGGACAACAGGTCTACCCCATGGGCCGAGGACACAAGGTCTACGCCACGGGCCTGGGACAACAGGTCTACCTCAGGCCTCTGGATAACAGGTCTACCCTGAATGGGCTGCTTAATGAGAAGACCAGGACAACAGGTCTACCCCAGGGGCCTGGGAGAACAGGTCTACCCCAGGGCCATGCTGCCGAACTCGAGGTCCGGCATGGGGAACACAGGTCTACCCAAGGTATCAGGAACACCAGGCCTCCCCTGTGAATGGGCTGCTAGTATGAAGAGCAGGACAACAGGTCTACACCAGGGGCCTTGGACAACAGGTCTACCGTGTGGATGGGCTGCCTAATGCCAAGTCCTGGCCTGGACAACAGGTCTACCCCATGGGTTTGGGACAACAGGTCTACCCCATGGGCCGAGGACACAAGGTCTACCCCACGGGCCTGGGACAACAGGTCTACCTCAGACCTCTGCATAACAGGTCTACCCTGAATGGGCTGCTTAATGAGAAGACCAGGACAACAGGTCTACCCCAGGGGCCTGGGAGAACAGGTCTACCCTCGGGCCAGGCTGCCGAACTCGAGGTCCGGCATGGGGAACACAGGTCTACCCAAGGTATCGGGGACACCAGGTCTCCCCTGTGAATGGGCTGCTTAATACGAAGACCAGGACAACAGGTCTACACCAAGGGCCTGGGACAACAGGTCTACCCTGTGGATGGGCTGCCTAATGCCAAGTCCTGGCCTGGACAACAGGTCTACCCCATGGGTTTGGGACAACAGGTCTAACCCAGGGGCCTGGGACAACTAGGGCCAGGCTGCCGAACACGAGGTCCGGCCTGCGGACAACGGGTCTACCCCAGGCATCGGGGACACCAAGTCTACCCAGTGGATGGGCTGTCAAAGGCGTTCCTGGCCCAGATAAAAGGTCTACCCCAGGGGTTTGGGAAAACCGATATACCGTGTGGATGGGTGGCCTAATGCAGTCCTGGCCTGGACAACAAGTCTACCCAAGGGGTTTGGGACAACAGGTCTACCCCATGGGCCGAGGACACAAGGTCTACCCCACAGGCCTGGGACAACAGGTCTACCTCAGGCCTCTGGATAACAGGTCTACCCTGAATGGGCTGCTTAATGAGAAGACCAGGACAACAGGTCTACCCCAGGGGCCTGGGAGAACAGGTCTACCCTCGGGCCAGGCTGCCGAACTCGAGGTCCGGCATGGGAACACAGGTCTACCCAAGGTGTCGGGGACACCAGGTCTTCCCTGTGAATGGGCTGCTTAATACGAAGACCAGGACAACAGGTCTACACCAGGGGCCTGGGACAACAGGTCTACCCTGTGGATGGGCTGCCTAATGCCAAGTCCTGGCCTGGACAACAGGTCTACCCCATGGGTTTGGGACAACAGGTCTAACCCAGGGGCCTGGGACAACTAGGGCCAGGCTGCCGAACACGAGGTCCGGCCTGCGGACAACGGGTCTACCCCAGGCATCGGGGACACCAAGTCTACCCAGTGGATGGGCTGTCTAAGGCGTTCCTGGCCCAGATAAAGGTCTACCCCAGGGGTTTGGGAAAACCGATCTACCGTGTGGATGGGTGGCCTAATGCAGTCCTGGCCTGGACAGGAAGTCTACCCAAGGGGTTTGGGACAACAGGTCTACCCCATGGGCCGAGGACACAAGGTCTACGCCACGGGCCTGGGACAACAGGTCTACCTCAGGCCTCTGGATAACAGGTCTACCCTGAATGGGCTGCTTAATGAGAAGACCAGGACAACAGGTCTACCCCAGGGGCCTGGGAGAACAGGTCTACCCCAGGGCCATGCTGCCGATCTCGAGGTCCGGCATGGGAACACAGGTCTACCCAAGGTATCAGGAACACCAGGCCTCCCCTGTGAATGGGCTGCTTAATATGAAGACCAGGACAACAAGTCTACACCAGGAGCCTTGGACAACTGGTCTACCGTGTGGATGGGCTGCCTAATGCCAAGTCCTGGCCTGGACAACAGGTCTACCCCATGGGTTTGGGACAACAGGTCTACCCCATGGGCCGGGGACACAAGGTCTACCCCACGGGCCTGGGACAACAGGTCTACCTCAGGCCTCTGGATAACAGGTCTACCCTGAATGGGCTGCTTAATGAGAAGACCAGGACAACAGGTCTAACCCCGGGGCCTGGGAGAAACAGGTCTACCCTCGGGCCAGGCTGCCGAACTCGAGGTCCGGCATGTGGAACACAGGTCTACCCAAGGTATCAGGGACACCAGGCCTCCCCTGTGAAAGGGCTGCTTAATACGAAGACCAGGACAACAGGTCTACACCAGGGGCCTGGGACAACAGGTCTACCCTGTGGATGGGCTGCCTAATGCCAAGTCCTGGCCTGGACAACAGGTCTACCCCATGGGTTTGGGACAACAGGTCTAACCCAGGGGCCTGGGACAACTAGGGCCAGGCTGCCGAACACGAGGTCCGGCCTGCGGACAACGGGTCTACCCCAGGCATCGGGGACACCAAGTCTACCCAGTGGATGGGCTGTCTAAGGCGTTCCTGGCCCAGATAAAAGGTCTACCCCAGGGGTTTGGGAAAACCGATATACCGTGTGGATGGGTGGCCTAATGCAGTCCTGGCCTGGACAACAAGTCTACCCAAAGGGGTTTGGGACAACAGGTCTACCCCATGGGCCGAGGACACAAGGTCTACCCCACAGGCCTGGGACAACAGGTCTACCTCAGGCCTCTGGATAACAGGTCTACCCTGAATGGGCTGCTTAATGAGAAGACCAGGACAACAGGTCTACCCCAGGGGCCTGGGAGAACAGGTCTACCCTCGGGCCATGCTGCCGATCTCGAGGTCCGGCATGGGGAACAAAGGTCTACCCAAGGTATCAGGAACACCAGGCCTCCCCTGTGAATGGGCTGCTAATATGAAGACCAGGACAACAGGTCTACACCAGGGGCCTTGGACAACAGGTCTACCGTGTGGATGGGCTGCCTAATGCCAAGTCCTGGCCTGGACAACAGGTCTACCCCATGGGTTTGGGACAACAGGTCTACCCCATGGGCCGGGGACACAAGGTCTACCCCACGGGCCTGGGACAACAGGTCTACCTCAGGCCTCTGGATAACAGGTCTACCCTGAATGGGCTGCTTAATGAGAAGACCAGGACAACAGGTCTACCCCAGGGGCCTGGGAGAACAGGTCTACCCTCGGGCCAGGCTGCCGAACTCGAGGTCCGGCATGGGGAACACAGGTCTACCCAAGGTATCGGGGACACCAGGTCTCCCCTGTGAATGGGCTGCTTAATACGAAGACCAGGACAACAGGTCTACACCAGGGGCCTGGGACAACAGGTCTACCCTGTGGATGGGCTGCCTAATGCAAAGTCCTGGCCTGGACAACAGGTCTACCCCATGGGTTTGGGACAACAGGTCTAACCCAGGGGCCTGGGACAACTAGGGCCAGGCTGCCGAACACGAGGTCCGGCCTGCGGACAACGGGTCTACCCCAGGCATCGGGGACACCAAGTCTACCCAGTGGATAGGCTGTCTAAGGCGTTCCTGGCCCAGATAAAGGTCTACCCCAGGGGTTTGGGAAAACCGATCTACCGTGTGGATGGGTGGCCTAATGCAGTCCTGGCCTGGACAACACGTCTACCCAAGGGGTTTGGGACAACAGGTCTACCCCATGGGCCGAGGACACAAGGTCTACCCCACGGGCCTGGGACAACAGGTCTACCTCAGGCCTCTGGATAACAGGTCTACCCTGAATGGGCTGCTTAATGAGAAGACCAGGACAACAGGTCTACCCCAGGGGCCTGGGAGAACAGGTCTACCCCAGGGCCATGCTGCCGAACTCGAGGTCCGGCATGGGGAACACAGGTCTACCCAAGGTATCAGGAACACCAGGCCTCCCCTGTCAATGGGCTGCTAATATGAAGACCAGGACAACAGGTCTACACCAGGGGCCTGGGACAACAGGTCTACCATGTGGATGGGCTGCCTAATGCAAAGTCCTGGCCTGGACAACAGGTCTACCCCATGGGTTTGGGACAACAGGTCTACCCCATGGGCCGGGGACACAAGGTCTACCCCACGGGCCTGGGACAACAGGTCTACCTCAGGCCTCTGGATAACAGGTCTACCCTGAATGGGCTGCTTAATGAGAAGACCAGGACAACAGGTCTACCCCCGGGGCCAGGGAGAAACAGGTCTACCCTCGGGCCAGGCTGCCGAACTCGAGGTCCGGCATGGGGAACACAGGTCTACCCAAGGTATCGGGGACACCAGGTCTCCCCTGTGAATGGGCTGCTTAATACGAAGACCAGGACAACAGGTCTACACCAGGGGCCTGGGACAATAGGTCTACCCTGTGGATGGGCTGCCTAATGCCAAGTCCTGGCCTGGACAACAGGTCTACCCCATGGGTTTGGGACAACAGGTCTAACCCAGGGGCCTGGGACAACTAGGGCCAGGCTGCCGAACACGAGGTCCGGCCTGCGGACAACGGGTCTACCCCAGGCATCGGGGACACCAGGTCTTCCCAGTGGATGGGCTGTCTAAGGCCTTCCTGGCCCAGATAAAGGTCTACCCCAGGGGTTTGGGAAAACCGATCTACCGTGTGCATGGGTGGCCTAATGCAGTCCTGGCCTGGACAACAGGTCTACCCCAGGGGTTTGGGACAACAGGTCTACCCCATGGGCCGAGGACACAAGGTCTACCCCACGGGCCTGGGACAACAGGTCTACCTCAGGCCTCTGGATAACAGGTCTACCCTGAATGGGCTGCTTAATGAGAAGACCAGGACAACAGGTCTACCCCAGGGGCCTGTGAGAACAGGTCTACCCCAGGGCCATGCTGCCGAACTCGAGGTCCGGCATGGGGAACACAGGTCTACCCAAGGTATCAGGAACACCAGGCCTCCCCTGTGAATGGGCTGCTTAATACGAAGACCAGGACAACAGGTCTACACCAGGGGCCTGGGACAACAGGTCTACCGTGTGGATGGGCTGCCTAATGCCAAGTCCTGGCCTGGACAACAGGTCTACCCCATGGGTTTGGGACAACAGGTCTACCCCATGGGCCGGGGACACAAGGTCTACCCCCACGGGCCTGGGACAACAGGTCTACCTCAGGCCTCTGGATAACAGGTCTACCCTGAATGGGCTGCTTAATGAGAAGACCAGGACAACAGGTCTACCCCAGGGGCCTGGGAGAACAGGTCTACCCTCGGGCCAGGCTGCCGAACTCGAGGTCCGGCATGGGGAACACAGGTCTACCCAAGGTATCAGGGACACCAGGCCTCCCCTGTGAAAGGGCTGCTTAATACGAAGACCAGGACAACAGGTCTACACCAGGGGCCTGGGACAATAGGTCTACCGTGTGGATGGGCTGCCTAATGCCAAGTCCTGGCCTGGACAACAGGTCTACCCCATGGGTTTGGGACAACAGGTCTAACCCAGGGGCCTGGGACAACTAGGGCCAGGCTGCCGAACACGAGGTCCGGCCTGCGGACAACGGGTCTACCCCAGGCATCGGGGACACCAAGTCTACCCAGTGGATGGGCTGTCTTAGGCGTTCCTGGCCCAGATAAAAGGTCTACCCCAGGGGTTTGGGAAAACCGATCTACCGTGTGGATGGGTGGCCTAATGCAGTCCTGGCCTGGACAACAAGTCTACCCAAGGGGTTTGGGACAACAGGTCTACCCCATGGGCCGAGGACACAAGGTCTACGCCACGGGCCTGGGACAACAGGTCTACCTCAGGCCTCTGGATAACAGGTCTACCCTGAATGGGCTGCTTAATGAGAAGACCAGGACAACAGGTCTACCCCAGGGGCCTGGGAGAACAGGTCTACCCCAGGGCCATGCTGCCGAACTCGAGGTCCGGCATGGGGAACACAGGTCTACCCAAGGTATCAGGAACACCAGGCCTCCCCTGTGAATGGGCTGCTAGTATGAAGAGCAGGACAACAGGTCTACACCAGGGGCCTTGGACAACAGGTCTACCGTGTGGATGGGCTGCCTAATGCCAAGTCCTGGCCTGGACAACAGGTCTACCCCATGGGTTTGGGACAACAGGTCTACCCCATGGGCCGAGGACACAAGGTCTACCCCACGGGCCTGGGACAACAGGTCTACCTCAGACCTCTGCATAACAGGTCTACCCTGAATGGGCTGCTTAATGAGAAGACCAGGACAACAGGTCTACCCCAGGGGCCTGGGAGAACAGGTCTACCCTCGGGCCAGGCTGCCGAACTCGAGGTCCGGCATGGGGAACACAGGTCTACCCAAGGTATCGGGGACACCAGGTCTCCCCTGTGAATGGGCTGCTTAATACGAAGACCAGGACAACAGGTCTACACCAAGGGCCTGGGACAACAGGTCTACCCTGTGGATGGGCTGCCTAATGCCAAGTCCTGGCCTGGACAACAGGTCTACCCCATGGGTTTGGGACAACAGGTCTAACCCAGGGGCCTGGGACAACTAGGGCCAGGCTGCCGAACACGAGGTCCGGCCTGCGGACAACGGGTCTACCCCAGGCATCGGGGACACCAAGTCTACCCAGTGGATGGGCTGTCAAAGGCGTTCCTGGCCCAGATAAAAGGTCTACCCCAGGGGTTTGGGAAAACCGATATACCGTGTGGATGGGTGGCCTAATGCAGTCCTGGCCTGGACAACAAGTCTACCCAAGGGGTTTGGGACAACAGGTCTACCCCATGGGCCGAGGACACAAGGTCTACCCCACAGGCCTGGGACAACAGGTCTACCTCAGGCCTCTGGATAACAGGTCTACCCTGAATGGGCTGCTTAATGAGAAGACCAGGACAACAGGTCTACCCCAGGGGCCTGGGAGAACAGGTCTACCCTCGGGCCAGGCTGCCGAACTCGAGGTCCGGCATGGGAACACAGGTCTACCCAAGGTGTCGGGGACACCAGGTCTTCCCTGTGAATGGGCTGCTTAATACGAAGACCAGGACAACAGGTCTACACCAGGGGCCTGGGACAACAGGTCTACCCTGTGGATGGGCTGCCTAATGCCAAGTCCTGGCCTGGACAACAGGTCTACCCCATGGGTTTGGGACAACAGGTCTAACCCAGGGGCCTGGGACAACTAGGGCCAGGCTGCCGAACACGAGGTCCGGCCTGCGGACAACGGGTCTACCCCAGGCATCGGGGACACCAAGTCTACCCAGTGGATGGGCTGTCTAAGGCGTTCCTGGCCCAGATAAAGGTCTACCCCAGGGGTTTGGGAAAACCGATCTACCGTGTGGATGGGTGGCCTAATGCAGTCCTGGCCTGGACAGGAAGTCTACCCAAGGGGTTTGGGACAACAGGTCTACCCCATGGGCCGAGGACACAAGGTCTACGCCACGGGCCTGGGACAACAGGTCTACCTCAGGCCTCTGGATAACAGGTCTACCCTGAATGGGCTGCTTAATGAGAAGACCAGGACAACAGGTCTACCCCAGGGGCCTGGGAGAACAGGTCTACCCCAGGGCCATGCTGCCGATCTCGAGGTCCGGCATGGGAACACAGGTCTACCCAAGGTATCAGGAACACCAGGCCTCCCCTGTGAATGGGCTGCTTAATATGAAGACCAGGACAACAAGTCTACACCAGGAGCCTTGGACAACTGGTCTACCGTGTGGATGGGCTGCCTAATGCCAAGTCCTGGCCTGGACAACAGGTCTACCCCATGGGTTTGGGACAACAGGTCTACCCCATGGGCCGGGGACACAAGGTCTACCCCACGGGCCTGGGACAACAGGTCTACCTCAGGCCTCTGGATAACAGGTCTACCCTGAATGGGCTGCTTAATGAGAAGACCAGGACAACAGGTCTAACCCCGGGGCCTGGGAGAAACAGGTCTACCCTCGGGCCAGGCTGCCGAACTCGAGGTCCGGCATGTGGAACACAGGTCTACCCAAGGTATCAGGGACACCAGGCCTCCCCTGTGAAAGGGCTGCTTAATACGAAGACCAGGACAACAGGTCTACACCAGGGGCCTGGGACAACAGGTCTACCCTGTGGATGGGCTGCCTAATGCCAAGTCCTGGCCTGGACAACAGGTCTACCCCATGGGTTTGGGACAACAGGTCTAACCCAGGGGCCTGGGACAACTAGGGCCAGGCTGCCGAACACGAGGTCCGGCCTGCGGACAACGGGTCTACCCCAGGCATCGGGGACACCAAGTCTACCCAGTGGATGGGCTGTCTAAGGCGTTCCTGGCCCAGATAAAAGGTCTACCCCAGGGGTTTGGGAAAACCGATATACCGTGTGGATGGGTGGCCTAATGCAGTCCTGGCCTGGACAACAAGTCTACCCAAAGGGGTTTGGGACAACAGGTCTACCCCATGGGCCGAGGACACAAGGTCTACCCCACAGGCCTGGGACAACAGGTCTACCTCAGGCCTCTGGATAACAGGTCTACCCTGAATGGGCTGCTTAATGAGAAGACCAGGACAACAGGTCTACCCCAGGGGCCTGGGAGAACAGGTCTACCCTCGGGCCATGCTGCCGATCTCGAGGTCCGGCATGGGGAACAAAGGTCTACCCAAGGTATCAGGAACACCAGGCCTCCCCTGTGAATGGGCTGCTAATATGAAGACCAGGACAACAGGTCTACACCAGGGGCCTTGGACAACAGGTCTACCGTGTGGATGGGCTGCCTAATGCCAAGTCCTGGCCTGGACAACAGGTCTACCCCATGGGTTTGGGACAACAGGTCTACCCCATGGGCCGGGGACACAAGGTCTACCCCACGGGCCTGGGACAACAGGTCTACCTCAGGCCTCTGGATAACAGGTCTACCCTGAATGGGCTGCTTAATGAGAAGACCAGGACAACAGGTCTACCCCAGGGGCCTGGGAGAACAGGTCTACCCTCGGGCCAGGCTGCCGAACTCGAGGTCCGGCATGGGGAACACAGGTCTACCCAAGGTATCGGGGACACCAGGTCTCCCCTGTGAATGGGCTGCTTAATACGAAGACCAGGACAACAGGTCTACACCAGGGGCCTGGGACAACAGGTCTACCCTGTGGATGGGCTGCCTAATGCCAAGTCCTGGCCTGGACAACAGGTCTACCCCATGGGTTTGGGACAACAGGTCTAACCCAGGGGCCTGGGACAACTAGGGCCAGGCTGCCGAACACGAGGTCCGGCCTGCGGACAACGGGTCTACCCCAGGCATCGGGGACACCAAGTCTACCCAGTGGATGGGCTGTCTAAGGCGTTCCTGGCCCAGATAAAAGGTCTACCCCAGGGGTTTGGGAAAACCGATATACCGTGTGGATGGGTGGCCTAATGCAGTCCTGGCCTGGACAACAAGTCTACCCAAGGGGTTTGGGACAACAGGTCTACCCCATGGGCCGAGGACACAAGGTCTACCCCACAGGCCTGGGACAACAGGTCTACCTCAGGCCTCTGGATAACAGGTCTACCCTGAATGGGCTGCTTAATGAGAAGACCAGGACAACAGGTCTACCCCAGGGGCCTGGGAGAACAGGTCTACCCCAGGTCCATGCTGCCGAACTCGAGGTCCGACATGGGGAACACAGGTCTACCCAAGGTATCGGGGACACCAGGTCTCCCCTGTGAATGGGCTGCTTAATACGAAGACCAGGACAACAGGTCTACACCAGGGGCCTGGGACTATAGGTCTACCCTGTGGATGGGCTGCCTAATGCCAAGTCCTGGCCTGGACAACAGGTCTACCCCATGGGTTTGGGACAACAGGTCTAACCCAGGGGCCTGGGACAACTAGGGCCAGGCTGCCGAACACGAGGTCCGGCCTGCGGACAACGGGTCTACCTCAGGCATCGGGGACACCAGGTCTTCCCAGTGGATGGGCTATCTAAGGCGTTCCTGGCCCAGATAAAGGTCTACCCCAGGGGTTTGTGAAAACCGATCTACCGTGTGGATGGGTGGCCTAATGCCAAGTCCTGGCCTGGACAACAGGTCTACCCCAGGGGTTTGGGACAACAGGTCTACCCCATGGGCCGGGGACACAAGGTCTACCCCACGGGCCTGGGACAACAGGTCTACCTCAGGCCTCTGGATAACAGGTCTACCCTGAATGGGCTGCTTAATGAGAAGACCTGGACAACAGGTCTACCCCAGGGGCCTGGGAGAACAGGTCTACCCTCGGGCCAGGCTGCCGAACTCGAGGTCCGGCATGGGGAACACAGGTCTACCCAAGGTATCGGGGACACCAGGTCTCCCCTGTGAATGGGCTGCTTAATACGAAGACCAGGACAACAGGTCTACACCAGGGGCCTGGGACAACAGGTCTACCCTGTGGATGGGCTGCCTAATGCCAAGTCCTGGCCTGGACAACAGGTCTACCCCATGGGTTTGGGACAACAGGTCTAACCCAGGGGCCTGGGACAACTAGGGCCAGGCTGCCGAACACGAGGTCCGGCCTGCGGACAACGGGTCTACCCCAGGCATCGGGGACACCAAGTCTACCCAGTGGATGGGCTGTCTAAGGCGTTCCTGGCCCAGATAAAAGGTCTACCCCAGGGGTTTGGGAAAACCGATCTACCGTGTGGATGGGTGGCCTAATGCAGTCCTGGCCTGGACAACAAGTCTACCCAAGGGGTTTGGGACAACAGGTCTACCCCATGGGCCGAGGACACAAGGTCTACGCCACGGGCCTGGGACAACAGGTCTACCTCAGGCCTCTGGATAACAGGTCTACCCTGAATGGGCTGCTTAATGAGAAGACCAGGACAACAGGTCTACCCCAGGGGCCTGGGAGAACAGGTCTACCCTCGGGCCAGGCTGCCGAACTCGAGGTCCGGCATGGGGAACACAGGTCTACCCAAGGTATCGGGGACACCAGGTCTCCCCTGTGAATGGGCTGCTTAATACGAAGACCAGGACAACAGGTCTACACCAGGGGCCTGGGACAATAGGTCTACCCTGTGGATGGGCTGCCTAATGCCAAGTCCTGGCCTGGACAACAGGTCTACCCCATGGGTTTGGGACAACAGGTCTAACCCAGGGGCCTGGGACAACTAGGGCCAGGCTGCCGAACACGAGGTCCGGCCTGCGGACAACGGGTCTACCCCAGGCATCGGGGACACCAAGTCTACCCAGTGGATGGGCTGTCTAAGGCGTTCCTGGCCCAGATAAAAGGTCTACCCCAGGGGTTTGGGAAAACCGATATACCGTGTGGATGGGTGGCCTAATGCAGTCCTGGCCTGGACAACAAGTCTACCCAAGGGGTTTGGGACAACAGGTCTACCCCTTGGGCCGAGGACACAAGGTCTACCCCACAGGCCTGGGACAACAGGTCTACCTCAGGCCTCTGGATAACAGGTCTACCCTGAATGGGCTGCTTAATGAGAAGACCAGGACAACAGGTCTACCCCAGGGGCCTGGGAGAACAGGTCTACCCCAGGGCCATGCTGCCGATCTCGAGGTCCGGCATGGGGAACAAAGGTCTACCCAAGGTATCAGGAACACCAGGCCTCCCCTGTGAATGGGCTGCTAATATGAAGACCAGGACAACAGGTCTACACCAGGGGCCTTGGACAACAGGTCTACCGTGTGGATGGGCTGCCTAATGCCAAGTCCTGGCCTGGACAACAGGTCTACCCCATGGGTTTGGGACAACAGGTCTACCCCATGGGCCGAGGACACAAGGTCTACCCCACGGGCCTGGGACAACAGGTCTACCTCAGGCCTCTGGATAACAGGTCTACCCTGAATGGGCTGCTTAATGAGAAGACCAGGACAACAGGTCTACCCCAGGGGCCTGGGAGAACAGGTCTACCCTCGGGCCAGGCTGCCGAACTCGAGGTCCGGCATGGGGAACACAGGTCTACCCAAGGTATCGGGGACACCAGGTCTCCCCTGTGAATGGGCTGCTTAATACGAAGACCAGGACAACAGGTCTACACCAGGGGCCTGGGACAACAGGTCTACCCTGTGGATGGGCTGCCTAATGCCAAGTCCTGGCCTGGACAACAGGTCTACCCCATGGGTTTGGGACAACAGGTCTAACCCAGGGGCCTGGGACAACTAGGGCCAGGCTGCCGAACACGAGGTCCGGCCTGCGGACAACGGGTCTACCCCAGGCATCGGGGACACCAAGTCTACCCAGTGGATGGGCTGTCTTAGGCGTTCCTGGCCCAGATAAAAGGTCTACCCCAGGGGTTTGGGAAAACCGATCTACCGTGTGGATGGGTGGCCTAATGCAGTCCTGGCCTGGACAACAAGTCTACCCAAGGGGTTTGGGACAACAGGTCTACCCCATGGGCCGAGGACACAAGGTCTACGCCACGGGCCTGGGACAACAGGTCTACCTCAGGCCTCTGGATAACAGGTCTACCCTGAATGGGCTGCTTAATGAGAAGACCAGGACAACAGGTCTACCCCAGGGGCCTGGGAGAACAGGTCTACCCCAGGGCCATGCTGCCGAACTCGAGGTCCGGCATGGGGAACACAGGTCTACCCAAGGTATCAGGAACACCAGGCCTCCCCTGTGAATGGGCTGCTAGTATGAAGAGCAGGACAACAGGTCTACACCAGGGGCCTTGGACAACAGGTCTACCGTGTGGATGGGCTGCCTAATGCCAAGTCCTGGCCTGGACAACAGGTCTACCCCATGGGTTTGGGACAACAGGTCTACCCCATGGGCCGAGGACACAAGGTCTACCCCACAGGCCTGGGACAACAGGTCTACCTCAGGCCTCTGGATAACAGGTCTACCCTGAATGGGCTGCTTAATGAGAAGACCAGGACAACAGGTCTACCCCAGGGGCCTGGGAGAACAGGTCTACCCTCGGGCCAGGCTGCCGAACTCGAGGTCCGGCATGGGGAACACAGGTCTACCCAAGGTATCGGGGACACCAGGTCTCCCCTGTGAATGGGCTGCTTAATACGAAGACCAGGACAACAGGTCTACACCAGGGGCCTGGGACAACAGGTCTACCCTGTGGATGGGCTGCCTAATGCCAAGTCCTGGCCTGGACAACAGGTCTACCCCATGGGTTTGGGACAACAGGTCTAACCCAGGGGCCTGGGACAACTAGGGCCAGGCTGCCGAACACGAGGTCCGGCCTGCGGACAACGGGTCTACCCCAGGCATCGGGGACACCAAGTCTACCCAGTGGATGGGCTGTCTTAGGCGTTCCTGGCCCAGATAAAAGGTCTACCCCAGGGGTTTGGGAAAACCGATCTACCGTGTGGATGGGTGGCCTAATGCAGTCCTGGCCTGGACAACAAGTCTACCCAAG
Source organism: Molothrus aeneus (assembly GCF_037042795.1). NCBI lineage: Eukaryota > Metazoa > Chordata > Aves > Passeriformes > Icteridae > Molothrus > Molothrus aeneus. Next base: position 715,194 of record NW_027099133.1, on the reverse strand, counting down.
GGGTTTGGGACAACAGGTCTACCCCATGGGCCGAGGACACAAGGTCTACGCCACGGGCCTGGGACAACAGGTCTACCTCAGGCCTCTGGATAACAGGTCTACCCTGAATGGGCTGCTTAATGAGAAGACCAGGACAACAGGTCTACCCCAGGGGCCTGGGAGAACAGGTCTACCCCAGGGCCATGCTGCCGAACTCGAGGTCCGGCATGGGGAACACAGGTCTACCCAAGGTATCAGGAACACCAGGCCTCCCCTGTGAATGGGCTGCTAGTATGAAGAGCAGGACAACAGGTCTACACCAGGGGCCTTGGACAACAGGTCTACCGTGTGGATGGGCTGCCTAATGCCAAGTCCTGGCCTGGACAACAGGTCTACCCCATGGGTTTGGGACAACAGGTCTACCCCATGGGCCGAGGACACAAGGTCTACCCCACGGGCCTGGGACAACAGGTCTACCTCAGACCTCTGCATAACAGGTCTACCCTGAATGGGCTGCTTAATGAGAAGACCAGGACAACAGGTCTACCCCAGGGGCCTGGGAGAACAGGTCTACCCTCGGGCCAGGCTGCCGAACTCGAGGTCCGGCATGGGGAACACAGGTCTACCCAAGGTATCGGGGACACCAGGTCTCCCCTGTGAATGGGCTGCTTAATACGAAGACCAGGACAACAGGTCTACACCAAGGGCCTGGGACAACAGGTCTACCCTGTGGATGGGCTGCCTAATGCCAAGTCCTGGCCTGGACAACAGGTCTACCCCATGGGTTTGGGACAACAGGTCTAACCCAGGGGCCTGGGACAACTAGGGCCAGGCTGCCGAACACGAGGTCCGGCCTGCGGACAACGGGTCTACCCCAGGCATCGGGGACACCAAGTCTACCCAGTGGATGGGCTGTCAAAGGCGTTCCTGGCCCAGATAAAAGGTCTACCCCAGGGGTTTGGGAAAACCGATATACCGTGTGGATGGGTGGCCTAATGCAGTCCTGGCCTGGACAACAAGTCTACCCAAGGGGTTTGGGACAACAGGTCTACCCCATGGGCCGAGGACACAAGGTCTACCCCACAGGCCTGGGACAACAGGTCTACCTCAGGCCTCTGGATAACAGGTCTACCCTGAATGGGCTGCTTAATGAGAAGACCAGGACAACAGGTCTACCCCAGGGGCCTGGGAGAACAGGTCTACCCTCGGGCCAGGCTGCCGAACTCGAGGTCCGGCATGGGAACACAGGTCTACCCAAGGTGTCGGGGACACCAGGTCTTCCCTGTGAATGGGCTGCTTAATACGAAGACCAGGACAACAGGTCTACACCAGGGGCCTGGGACAACAGGTCTACCCTGTGGATGGGCTGCCTAATGCCAAGTCCTGGCCTGGACAACAGGTCTACCCCATGGGTTTGGGACAACAGGTCTAACCCAGGGGCCTGGGACAACTAGGGCCAGGCTGCCGAACACGAGGTCCGGCCTGCGGACAACGGGTCTACCCCAGGCATCGGGGACACCAAGTCTACCCAGTGGATGGGCTGTCTAAGGCGTTCCTGGCCCAGATAAAGGTCTACCCCAGGGGTTTGGGAAAACCGATCTACCGTGTGGATGGGTGGCCTAATGCAGTCCTGGCCTGGACAGGAAGTCTACCCAAGGGGTTTGGGACAACAGGTCTACCCCATGGGCCGAGGACACAAGGTCTACCCCACAGGCCTGGGACAACAGGTCTACCTCAGGCCTCTGGATAACAGGTCTACCCTGAATGGGCTGCTTAATGAGAAGACCAGGACAACAGGTCTACCCCAGGGGCCTGGGAGAACAGGTCTACCCCAGGGCCATGCTGCCGATCTCGAGGTCCGGCATGGGAACACAGGTCTACCCAAGGTATCAGGAACACCAGGCCTCCCCTGTGAATGGGCTGCTTAATATGAAGACCAGGACAACAAGTCTACACCAGGAGCCTTGGACAACTGGTCTACCGTGTGGATGGGCTGCCTAATGCCAAGTCCTGGCCTGGACAACAGGTCTACCCCATGGGTTTGGGACAACAGGTCTACCCCATGGGCCGGGGACACAAGGTCTACCCCACGGGCCTGGGACAACAGGTCTACCTCAGGCCTCTGGATAACAGGTCTACCCTGAATGGGCTGCTTAATGAGAAGACCAGGACAACAGGTCTAACCCCGGGGCCTGGGAGAAACAGGTCTACCCTCGGGCCAGGCTGCCGAACTCGAGGTCCGGCATGTGGAACACAGGTCTACCCAAGGTATCAGGGACACCAGGCCTCCCCTGTGAAAGGGCTGCTTAATACGAAGACCAGGACAACAGGTCTACACCAGGGGCCTGGGACAATAGGTCTACCCTGTGGATGGGCTGCCTAATGCCAAGTCCTGGCCTGGACAACAGGTCTACCCCATGGGTTTGGGACAACAGGTCTAACCCAGGGGCCTGGGACAACTAGGGCCAGGCTGCCGAACACGAGGTCCGGCCTGCGGACAACGGGTCTACCCCAGGCATCGGGGACACCAAGTCTACCCAGTGGATGGGCTGTCTAAGGCGTTCCTGGCCCAGATAAAAGGTCTACCCCAGGGGTTTGGGAAAACCGATATACCGTGTGGATGGGTGGCCTAATGCAGTCCTGGCCTGGACAACAAGTCTACCCAAAGGGGTTTGGGACAACAGGTCTACCCCATGGGCCGAGGACACAAGGTCTACCCCACAGGCCTGGGACAACAGGTCTACCTCAGGCCTCTGGATAACAGGTCTACCCTGAATGGGCTGCTTAATGAGAAGACCAGGACAACAGGTCTACCCCAGGGGCCTGGGAGAACAGGTCTACCCCAGGGCCATGCTGCCGAACTCGAGGTCCGACATGGGGAACACAGGTCTACCCAAGGTATCGGGGACACCAGGTCTCCCCTGTGAATGGGCTGCTTAATACGAAGACCAGGACAACAGGTCTACACCAGGGGCCTGGGACAATCGGTCTACCCTGTGGATGGGCTGCCTAATGCCAAGTCCTGGCCTGGACAACAGGTCTACCCCATGGGTTTGGGACAACAGGTCTAACCCAGGGGCCTGGGACAACTAGGGCCAGGCTGCCGAACACGAGGTCCGGCCTGCGGACAACGGGTCTACCTCAGGCATCGGGGACACCAGGTCTTCCCAGTGGATGGGCTATCTAAGGCGTTCCTGGCCCAGATAAAGGTCTACCCCAGGGGTTTGTGAAAACCGATCTACCGTGTGGATGGGTGGCCTAATGCCATGTCCTGGCCTGGACAACAGGTCTACCCCAGGGGTTTGGGACAACAGGTCTACCCCATGGGCCGGGGACACAAGGTCTACCCCACGGGCCTGGGACAACAGGTCTACCTCAGGCCTCTGGATAACAGGTCTACCCTGAATGGGCTGCTTAATGAGAAGACCTGGACAACAGGTCTACCCCAGGGGCCTGGGAGAACAGGTCTACCCTCGGGCCAGGCTGCCGAACTCGAGGTCCGGCATGGGGAACACAGGTCTACCCAAGGTATCGGGGACACCAGGTCTCCCCTGTGAATGGGCTGCTTAATACGAAGACCAGGACAACAGGTCTACACCAGGGGCCTGGGACAACAGGTCTACCCTGTGGATGGGCTGCCTAATGCCAAGTCCTGGCCTGGACAACAGGTCTACCCCATGGGTTTGGGACAACAGGTCTAACCCAGGGGCCTGGGACAACTAGGGCCAGGCTGCCGAACACGAGGTCCGGCCTGCGGACAACGGGTCTACCCCAGGCATCGGGGACACCAAGTCTACCCAGTGGATGGGCTGTCTAAGGCGTTCCTGGCCCAGATAAAAGGTCTACCCCAGGGGTTTGGGAAAACCGATCTACCGTGTGGATGGGTGGCCTAATGCAGTCCTGGCCTGGACAACAAGTCTACCCAAGGGGTTTGGGACAACAGGTCTACCCCATGGGCCGAGGACACAAGGTCTACGCCACGGGCCTGGGACAACAGGTCTACCTCAGGCCTCTGGATAACAGGTCTACCCTGAATGGGCTGCTTAATGAGAAGACCAGGACAACAGGTCTACCCCAGGGGCCTGGGAGAACAGGTCTACCCTCGGGCCAGGCTGCCGAACTCGAGGTCCGGCATGGGGAACACAGGTCTACCCAAGGTATCGGGGACACCAGGTCTCCCCTGTGAATGGGCTGCTTAATACGAAGACCAGGACAACAGGTCTACACCAGGGGCCTGGGACAATAGGTCTACCCTGTGGATGGGCTGCCTAATGCCAAGTCCTGGCCTGGACAACAGGTCTACCCCATGGGTTTGGGACAACAGGTCTAACCCAGGGGCCTGGGACAACTAGGGCCATGCTGCCGAACACGAGGTCCGGCCTGCGGACAACGGGTCTACCCCAGGCATCGGGGACACCAAGTCTACCCAGTGGATGGGCTGTCTAAGGCGTTCCTGGCCCAGATAAAAGGTCTACCCCAGGGGTTTGGGAAAACCGATATACCGTGTGGATGGGTGGCCTAATGCAGTCCTGGCCTGGACAACAAGTCTACCCAAGGGGTTTGGGACAACAGGTCTACCCCTTGGGCCGAGGACACAAGGTCTACCCCACAGGCCTGGGACAACAGGTCTACCTCAGGCCTCTGGATAACAGGTCTACCCTGAATGGGCTGCTTAATGAGAAGACCAGGACAACAGGTCTACCCCAGGGGCCTGGGAGAACAGGTCTACCCCAGGGCCATGCTGCCGATCTCGAGGTCCGGCATGGGAACACAGGTCTACCCAAGGTATCAGGAACACCAGGCCTCCCCTGTGAATGGGCTGCTTAATATGAAGACCAGGACAACAAGTCTACACCAGGAGCCTTGGACAACTGGTCTACCGTGTGGATGGGCTGCCTAATGCCAAGTCCTGGCCTGGACAACAGGTCTACCCCATGGGTTTGGGACAACAGGTCTACCCCATGGGCCGGGGACACAAGGTCTACCCCACGGGCCTGGGACAACAGGTCTACCTCAGGCCTCTGGATAACAGGTCTACCCTGAATGGGCTGCTTAATGAGAAGACCAGGACAACAGGTCTAACCCCGGGGCCTGAGAGAAACAGGTCTACCCTCGGGCCAGGCTGCCGAACTCGAGGTCCGGCATGTGGAACACAGGTCTACCCAAGGTATCAGGGACACCAGGCCTCCCCTGTGAAAGGGCTGCTTAATACGAAGACCAGGACAACAGGTCTACACCAGGGGCCTGGGACAATAGGTCTACCCTGTGGATGGGCTGCCTAATGCCAAGTCCTGGCCTGGACAACAGGTCTACCCCATGGGTTTGGGACAACAGGTCTAACCCAGGGGCCTGGGACAACTAGGGCCAGGCTGCCGAACACGAGGTCCGGCCTGCGGACAACGGGTCTACCCCAGGCATCGGGGACACCAAGTCTACCCAGTGGATGGGCTGTCTAAGGCGTTCCTGGCCCAGATAAAAGGTCTACCCCAGGGGTTTGGGAAAACCGATATACCGTGTGGATGGGTGGCCTAATGCAGTCCTGGCCTGGACAACAAGTCTACCCAAAGGGGTTTGGGACAACAGGTCTACCCCATGGGCCGAGGACACAAGGTCTACGCCACGGGCCTGGGACAACAGGTCTACCTCAGGCCTCTGGATAACAGGTCTACCCTGAATGGGCTGCTTAATGAGAAGACCAGGACAACAGGTCTACCCCAGGGGCCTGGGAGAACAGGTCTACCCTCGGGCCATGCTGCCGATCTCGAGGTCCGGCATGGGGAACACAGGTCTACCCAAGGTATCAGGAACACCAGGCCTCCCCTGTGAATGGGCTGCTAATATGAAGACCAGGACAACAGGTCTACACCAGGGGCCTTGGACAACAGGTCTACCGTGTGGATGGGCTGCCTAATGCCAAGTCCTGGCCTGGACAACAGGTCTACCCCATGGGTTTGGGACAACAGGTCTACCCCATGGGCCGGGGACACAAGGTCTACCCCACGGGCCTGGGACAACAGGTCTACCTCAGGCCTCTGGATAACAGGTCTACCCTGAATGGGCTGCTTAATGAGAAGACCAGGACAACAGGTCTACCCCAGGGGCCTGGGAGAACAGGTCTACCCTCGGGCCAGGCTGCCGAACTCGAGGTCCGGCATGGGGAACACAGGTCTACCCAAGGTATCGGGGACACCAGGTCTCCCCTGTGAATGGGCTGCTTAATACGAAGACCAGGACAACAGGTCTACACCAGGGGCCTGGGACAACAGGTCTACCCTGTGGATGGGCTGCCTAATGCCAAGTCCTGGCCTGGACAACAGGTCTACCCCATGGGTTTGGGACAACAGGTCTAACCCAGGGGCCTGGGACAACTAGGGCCAGGCTGCCGAACACGAGGTCCGGCCTGCGGACAACGGGTCTACCCCAGGCATCGGGGACACCAAGTCTACCCAGTGGATGGGCTGTCTAAGGCGTTCCTGGCCCAGATAAAAGGTCTACCCCAGGGGTTTGGGAAAACCGATCTACCGTGTGGATGGGTGGCCTAATGCAGTCCTGGCCTGGACAACAAGTCTACCCAAGGGGTTTGGGACAACAGGTCTACCCCATGGGCCGAGGACACAAGGTCTACCCCACAGGCCTGGGACAACAGGTCTACCTCAGGCCTCTGGATAACAGGTCTACCCTGAATGGGCTGCTTAATGAGAAGACCAGGACAACAGGTCTACCCCAGGGGCCTGGGAGAACAGGTCTACCCCAGGTCCATGCTGCCGAACTCGAGGTCCGACATGGGGAACACAGGTCTACCCAAGGTATCGGGGACACCAGGTCTCCCCTGTGAATGGGCTGCTTAATACGAAGACCAGGACAACAGGTCTACACCAGGGGCCTGGGACAATCGGTCTACCCTGTGGATGGGCTGCCTAATGCCAAGTCCTGGCCTGGACAACAGGTCTACCCCATGGGTTTGGGACAACAGGTCTAACCCAGGGGCCTGGGACAACTAGGGCCAGGCTGCCGAACACGAGGTCCGGCCTGCGGACAACGGGTCTACCTCAGGCATCGGGGACACCAGGTCTTCCCAGTGGATGGGCTATCTAAGGCGTTCCTGGCCCAGATAAAGGTCTACCCCAGGGGTTTGTGAAAACCGATCTACCGTGTGGATGGGTGGCCTAATGCCAAGTCCTGGCCTGGACAACAGGTCTACCCCAGGGGTTTGGGACAACAGGTCTACCCCATGGGCCGGGGACACAAGGTCTACCCCACGGGCCTGGGACAACAGGTCTACCTCAGGCCTCTGGATAACAGGTCTACCCTGAATGGGCTGCTTAATGAGAAGACCTGGACAACAGGTCTACCCCAGGGGCCTGGGAGAACAGGTCTACCCTCGGGCCAGGCTGCCGAACTCGAGGTCCGGCATGGGGAACACAGGTCTACCCAAGGTATCGGGGACACCAGGTCTCCCCTGTGAATGGGCTGCTTAATACGAAGACCAGGACAACAGGTCTACACCAGGGGCCTGGGACAACAGGTCTACCCTGTGGATGGGCTGCCTAATGCCAAGTCCTGGCCTGGACAACAGGTCTACCCCATGGGTTTGGGACAACAGGTCTAACCCAGGGGCCTGGGACAACTAGGGCCAGGCTGCCGAACACGAGGTCCGGCCTGCGGACAACGGGTCTACCCCAGGCATCGGGGACACCAAGTCTACCCAGTGGATGGGCTGTCTAAGGCGTTCCTGGCCCAGATAAAAGGTCTACCCCAGGGGTTTGGGAAAACCGATCTACCGTGTGGATGGGTGGCCTAATGCAGTCCTGGCCTGGACAACAAGTCTACCCAAGGGGTTTGGGACAACAGGTCTACCCCATGGGCCGAGGACACAAGGTCTACGCCACGGGCCTGGGACAACAGGTCTACCTCAGGCCTCTGGATAACAGGTCTACCCTGAATGGGCTGCTTAATGAGAAGACCAGGACAACAGGTCTACCCCAGGGGCCTGGGAGAACAGGTCTACCCTCGGGCCAGGCTGCCGAACTCGAGGTCCGGCATGGGGAACACAGGTCTACCCAAGGTATCGGGGACACCAGGTCTCCCCTGTGAATGGGCTGCTTAATACGAAGACCAGGACAACAGGTCTACACCAGGGGCCTGGGACAATAGGTCTACCCTGTGGATGGGCTGCCTAATGCCAAGTCCTGGCCTGGACAACAGGTCTACCCCATGGGTTTGGGACAACAGGTCTAACCCAGGGGCCTGGGACAACTAGGGCCAGGCTGCCGAACACGAGGTCCGGCCTGCGGACAACGGGTCTACCCCAGGCATCGGGGACACCAAGTCTACCCAGTGGATGGGCTGTCTAAGGCGTTCCTGGCCCAGATAAAAGGTCTACCCCAGGGGTTTGGGAAAACCGATATACCGTGTGGATGGGTGGCCTAATGCAGTCCTGGCCTGGACAACAAGTCTACCCAAGGGGTTTGGGACAACAGGTCTACCCCTTGGGCCGAGGACACAAGGTCTACCCCACAGGCCTGGGACAACAGGTCTACCTCAGGCCTCTGGATAACAGGTCTACCCTGAATGGGCTGCTTAATGAGAAGACCAGGACAACAGGTCTACCCCAGGGGCCTGGGAGAACAGGTCTACCCCAGGGCCATGCTGCCGATCTCGAGGTCCGGCATGGGGAACAAAGGTCTACCCAAGGTATCAGGAACACCAGGCCTCCCCTGTGAATGGGCTGCTAATATGAAGACCAGGACAACAGGTCTACACCAGGGGCCTTGGACAACAGGTCTACCGTGTGGATGGGCTGCCTAATGCCAAGTCCTGGCCTGGACAACAGGTCTACCCCATGGGTTTGGGACAACAGGTCTACCCCATGGGCCGAGGACACAAGGTCTACCCCACGGGCCTGGGACAACAGGTCTACCTCAGGCCTCTGGATAACAGGTCTACCCTGAATGGGCTGCTTAATGAGAAGACCAGGACAACAGGTCTACCCCAGGGGCCTGGGAGAACAGGTCTACCCTCGGGCCAGGCTGCCGAACTCGAGGTCCGGCATGGGGAACACAGGTCTACCCAAGGTATCGGGGACACCAGGTCTCCCCTGTGAATGGGCTGCTTAATACGAAGACCAGGACAACAGGTCTACACCAGGGGCCTGGGACAACAGGTCTACCCTGTGGATGGGCTGCCTAATGCCAAGTCCTGGCCTGGACAACAGGTCTACCCCATGGGTTTGGGACAACAGGTCTAACCCAGGGGCCTGGGACAACTAGGGCCAGGCTGCCGAACACGAGGTCCGGCCTGCGGACAACGGGTCTACCCCAGGCTTCGGGGACACCAAGTCTACCCAGTGGATGGGCTGTCTAAGGCGTTCCTGGCCCCGATAAAAGGTCTACCCCAGGGGTTTGGGAAAACCGATCTACCGTGTGGATGGGTGGCCTAATGCAGTCCTGGCCTGGACAACAAGTCTACCCAAGGGGTTTGGGACAACAGGTCTACCCCATGGGCCGAGGACACAAGGTCTACCCCACAGGCCTGGGACAACAGGTCTACCTCAGGCCTCTGGATAACAGGTCTACCCTGAATGGGCTGCTTAATGAGAAGACCAGGACAACAGGTCTACCCCAGGGGCCTGGGAGAACAGGTCTACCCTCGGGCCAGGCTGCCGAACTCGAGGTCCGGCATGGGGAACACAGGTCTACCCAAGGTATCGGGGACACCAGGTCTCCCCTGTGAATGGGCTGCTTAATACGAAGACCAGGACAACAGGTCTACACCAGGGGCCTGGGACAATAGGTCTACCCTGTGGATGGGCTGCCTAATGCCAAGTCCTGGCCTGGACAACAGGTCTACCCCATGGGTTTGGGACAACAGGTCTAACCCAGGGGCCTGGGACAACTAGGGCCAGGCTGCCGAACACGAGGTCCGGCCTGCGGACAACGGGTCTACCCCAGGCATCGGGGACACCAAGTCTACCCAGTGGATGGGCTGTCTAAGGCGTTCCTGGCCCAGATAAAGGTCTACCCCAGGGGTTTGGGAAAACCGATATACCGTGTGGATGGGTGGCCTAATGCAGTCCTGGCCTGGACAGGAATTCTACCCAAGGGGTTTGGGACAACAGGTCTACCCCATGGGCCGAGGACACAAGGTCTACCCCACAGGCCTGGGACAACAGGTCTACCTCAGGCCTCTGGATAACAGGTCTACCCTGAATGGGCTGCTTAATGAGAAGACCAGGACAACAGGTCTAACCCCGGGGCCAGGGAGAAACAGGTCTACCCTCGGGCCAGGCTGCCGAACTCGAGGTCCGGCATGTGGAACACAGGTCTACCCAAGGTATCAGGGACACCAGGCCTCCCCTGTGAAAGGGCTGCTTAATACGAAGACCAGGACAACAGGTCTACACCAGGGGCCTGGGACAATAGGTCTACCCTGTGGATGGGCTGCCTAATGCCAAGTCCTGGCCTGGACAACAGGTCTACCCCATGGGTTTGGGACAACAGGTCTAACCCAGGGGCCTGGGACAACTAGGGCCAGGCTGCCGAAAACGAGGTCCGGCCTGCGGACAACGGGTCTACCCCAGGCATCGGGGACACCAAGTCTACCCAGTGGATGGGCTGTCTAAGGCGTTCCTGGCCCAGATAAAAGGTCTACCCCAGGGGTTTGGGAAAACCGATATACCGTGTGGATGGGTGGCCTAATGCAGTCCTGGCCTGGACAACAAGTCTACCCAAAGGGGTTTGGGACAACAGGTCTACCCCATGGGCCGAGGACACAAGGTCTACGCCACGGGCCTGGGACAACAGGTCTACCTCAGGCCTCTGGATAACAGGTCTACCCTGAATGGGCTGCTTAATGAGAAGACCAGGACAACAGGTCTACCCCAGGGGCCTGGGAGAACAGGTCTACCCTCGGGCCATGCTGCCGATCTCGAGGTCCGGCATGGGGAACACAGGTCTACCCAAGGTATCAGGAACACCAGGCCTCCCCTGTGAATGGGCTGCTAATATGAAGACCAGGACAACAGGTCTACACCAGGGGCCTTGGACAACAGGTCTACCGTGTGGATGGGCTGCCTAATGCCAAGTCCTGGCCTGGACAACAGGTCTACCCCATGGGTTTGGGACAACAGGTCTACCCCATGGGCCGGGGACACAAGGTCTACCCCACGGGCCTGGGACAACAGGTCTACCTCAGGCCTCTGGATAACAGGTCTACCCTGAATGGGCTGCTTAATGAGAAGACCAGGACAACAGGTCTACCCCAGGGGCCTGGGAGAACAGGTCTACCCTCGGGCCAGGCTGCCGAACTCGAGGTCCGGCATGGGGAACACAGGTCTACCCAAGGTATCGGGGACACCAGGTCTCCCCTGTGAATGGGCTGCTTAATACGAAGACCAGGACAACAGGTCTACACCAGGGGCCTGGGACAACAGGTCTACCCTGTGGATGGGCTGCCTAATGCCAAGTCCTGGCCTGGACAACAGGTCTACCCCATGGGTTTGGGACAACAGGTCTAACCCAGGGGCCTGGGACAACTAGGGCCAGGCTGCCGAACACGAGGTCCGGCCTGCGGACAACGGGTCTACCCCAGGCATCGGGGACACCAAGTCTACCCAGTGGATGGGCTGTCTAAGGCGTTCCTGGCCCAGATAAAAGGTCTACCCCAGGGGTTTGGGAAAACCGATATACCGTGTGGATGGGTGGCCTAATGCAGTCCTGGCCTGGACAACAAGTCTACCCAAGGGGTTTGGGACAACAGGTCTACCCCATGGGCCGAGGACACAAGGTCTACCCCACAGGCCTGGGACAACAGGTCTACCTCAGGCCTCTGGATAACAGGTCTACCCTGAATGGGCTGCTTAATGAGAAGACCAGGACAACAGGTCTACCCCAGGGGCCTGGGAGAACAGGTCTACCCCAGGGCCATGCTGCCGAACTCGAGGTCCGACATGGGGAACACAGGTCTACCCAAGGTATCGGGGACACCAGGTCTCCCCTGTGAATGGGCTGCTTAATACGAAGACCAGGACAACAGGTCTACACCAGGGGCCTGGGACAATCGGTCTACCCTGTGGATGGGCTGCCTAATGCCAAGTCCTGGCCTGGACAACAGGTCTACCCCATGGGTTTGGGACAACAGGTCTAACCCAGGGGCCTGGGACAACTAGGGCCAGGCTGCCGAACACGAGGTCCGGCCTGCGGACAACGGGTCTACCTCAGGCATCGGGGACACCAGGTCTTCCCAGTGGATGGGCTATCTAAGGCGTTCCTGGCCCAGATAAAGGTCTACCCCAGGGGTTTGTGAAAACCGATCTACCGTGTGGATGGGTGGCCTAATGCCAAGTCCTGGCCTGGACAACAGGTCTACCCCAGGGGTTTGGGACAACAGGTCTACCCCATGGGCCGGGGACACAAGGTCTACCCCACGGGCCTGGGACAACAGGTCTACCTCAGGCCTCTGGATAACAGGTCTACCCTGAATGGGCTGCTTAATGAGAAGACCTGGAAAACAGGTCTACCCCAGGGGCCTGGGAGAACAGGTCTACCCTCGGGCCAGGCTGCCGAACTCGAGGTCCGGCATGGGGAACACAGGTCTACCCAAGGTATCAGGGACACCAGGTCTCCCCTGTGAATGGGCTGCTTAATACGAAGACCAGGACAACAGGTCTACACCAGGGGCCTGGGACAACAGGTCTACCCTGTGGATGGGCTGCCTAATGCCAAGTCCTGGCCTGGACAACAGGTCTACCCCATGGGTTTGGGACAACAGGTCTAACCCAGGGGCCTGGGACAACTAGGGCCAGGCTGCCGAACACGAGGTCCGGCCTGCGGACAACGGGTCTACCCCAGGCATCGGGGACACCAAGTCTACCCAGTGGATGGGCTGTCTAAGGCGTTCCTGGCCCAGATAAAAGGTCTACCCCAGGGGTTTGGGAAAACCGATCTACCGTGTGGATGGGTGGCCTAATGCAGTCCTGGCCTGGACAACAAGTCTACCCAAGGGGTTTGGGACAACAGGTCTACCCCATGGGCCGAGGACACAAGGTCTACGCCACGGGCCTGGGACAACAGGTCTACCTCAGGCCTCTGGATAACAGGTCTACCCTGAATGGGCTGCTTAATGAGAAGACCAGGACAACAGGTCTACCCCAGGGGCCTGGGAGAACAGGTCTACCCTCGGGCCAGGCTGCCGAACTCGAGGTCCGGCATGGGGAACACAGGTCTACCCAAGGTATCGGGGACACCAGGTCTCCCCTGTGAATGGGCTGCTTAATACGAAGACCAGGACAACAGGTCTACACCAGGGGCCTGGGACAATAGGTCTACCCTGTGGATGGGCTGCCTAATGCCAAGTCCTGGCCTGGACAACAGGTCTACCCCATGGGTTTGGGACAACAGGTCTAACCCAGGGGCCTGGGACAACTAGGGCCAGGCTGCCGAACACGAGGTCCGGCCTGCGGACAACGGGTCTACCCCAGGCATCGGGGACACCAAGTCTACCCAGTGGATGGGCTGTCTAAGGCGTTCCTGGCCCAGATAAAAGGTCTACCCCAGGGGTTTGGGAAAACCGATATACCGTGTGGATGGGTGGCCTAATGCAGTCCTGGCCTGGACAACAAGTCTACCCAAGGGGTTTGGGACAACAGGTCTACCCCATGGGCCGAGGACACAAGGTCTACCCCACAGGCCTGGGACAACAGGTCTACCTCAGGCCTCTGGATAACAGGTCTACCCTGAATGGGCTGCTTAATGAGAAGACCAGGACAACTGGTCTACCCCAGGGGCCTGGGAGAACAGGTCTACCCTCGGGCCAGGTTGCCGAACTCGAGGTCCGGCATGGGGAACACAGGTCTACCCAAGGTATCGGGGACACCAGGTCTCCCCTGTGAATGGGCTGCTTAATACGAAGACCAGGACAACAGGTCTACACCAGGGGCCTGGGACAATAGGTCTACCCTGTGGATGGGCTGCCTAATGCCAAGTCCTGGCCTGGACAACAGGTCTACCCCATGGGTTTGGGACAACAGGTCTAACCCAGGGGCCTGGGACAACTAGGGCCAGGCTGCCGAACACGAGGTCCGGCCTGCGGACAACGGGTCTACCCCAGGCATCGGGGACACCAAGTCTACCCAGTGGATGGGCTGTCTAAGGCGTTCCTGGCCCAGATAAAGGTCTACCCCAGGGGTTTGGGAAAACCGATATACCGTGTGGATGGGTGGCCTAATGCAGTCCTGGCCTGGACAGGAAGTCTACCCAAGGGGTTTGGGACAACAGGTCTACCCCATGGGCCGAGGACACAAGGTCTACCCCACAGGCCTGGGACAACAGGTCTACCTCAGGCCTCTGGATAACAGGTCTACCCTGAATGGGCTGCTTAATGAGAAGACCAGGACAACAGGTCTAACCCCGGGGCCAGGGAGAAACAGGTCTACCCTCGGGCCAGGCTGCCGAACTCGAGGTCCGGCATGTGGAACACAGGTCTACCCAAGGTATCAGGGACACCAGGCCTCCCCTGTGAAAGGGCTGCTTAATACGAAGACCAGGACAACAGGTCTACACCAGGGGCCTGGGACAATAGGTCTACCCTGTGGATGGGCTGCCTAATGCCAAGTCCTGGCCTGGACAACAGGTCTACCCCATGGGTTTGGGACAACAGGTCTAACCCAGGGGCCTGGGACAACTAGGGCCAGGCTGCCGAAAACGAGGTCCGGCCTGCGGACAACGGGTCTACCCCAGGCATCGGGGACACCAAGTCTACCCAGTGGATGGGCTGTCTAAGGCGTTCCTGGCCCAGATAAAAGGTCTACCCCAGGGGTTTGGGAAAACCGATCTACCGTGTGGATGGGTGGCCTAATGCAGTCCTGGCCTGGACAACAAGTCTACCCAAAGGGGTTTGGGACAACAGGTCTACCCCATGGGCCGAGGACACAAGGTCTACGCCACGGGCCTGGGACAACAGGTCTACCTCAGGCCTCTGGATAACAGGTCTACCCTGAATGGGCTGCTTAATGAGAAGACCAGGACAACAGGTCTACCCCAGGGGCCTGGGAGAACAGGTCTACCCTCGGGCCATGCTGCCGATCTCGAGGTCCGGCATGGGGAACACAGGTCTACCCAAGGTATCAGGAACACCAGGCCTCCCCTGTGAATGGGCTGCTAATATGAAGACCAGGACAACAGGTCTACACCAGGGACCTTGGACAACAGGTCTACCGTGTGGATGGGCTGCCTAATGCCAAGTCCTGGCCTGGACAACAGGTCTACCCCATGGGTTTGGGACAACAGGTCTACCCCATGGGCCGGGGACACAAGGTCTACCCCACGGGCCTGGGACAACAGGTCTACCTCAGGCCTCTGGATAACAGGTCTACCCTGAATGGGCTGCTTAATGAGAAGACCAGGACAACAGGTCTACCCCAGGGGCCTGGGAGAACAGGTCTACCCTCGGGCCATGCTGCCGAACTCGAGGTCCGGCATGGGGAACACAGGTCTACCCAAGGTATCGGGGACACCAGGTCTCCCCTGTGAATGGGCTGCTTAATACGAAGACCAGGACAACAGGTCTACACCAGGGGCCTGGGACAACAGGTCTACCCTGTGGATGGGCTGCCTAATGCCAAGTCCTGGCCTGGACAACAGGTCTACCCCATGGGTTTGGGACAACAGGTCTAACCCAGGGGCCTGGGACAACTAGGGCCAGGCTGCCGAACACGAGGTCCGGCCTGCGGACAACGGGTCTACCCCAGGCATCGGGGACACCAAGTCTACCCAGTGGATGGGCTGTCTAAGGCGTTCCTGGCCCAGATAAAAGGTCTACCCCAGGGGTTTGGGAAAACCGATATACCGTGTGGATGGGTGGCCTAATGCAGTCCTGGCCTGGACAACAAGTCTACCCAAGGTGTTTGGGACAACAGGTCTACCCCATGGGCCGAGGACACAAGGTCTACCCCACAGGCCTGGGACAACAGGTCTACCTCAGGCCTCTGGATAACAGGTCTACCCTGAATGGGCTGCTTAATGAGAAGACCAGGACAACAGGTCTACCCCAGGGGCCTGGGAGAACAGGTCTACCCCAGGGCCATGCTGCCGAACTCGAGGTCCGACATGGGGAACACAGGTCTACCCAAGGTATCGGGGACACCAGGTCTCCCCTGTGAATGGGCTGCTTAATACGAAGACCAGGACAACAGGTCTACACCAGGGGCCTGGGACAATCGGTCTACCCTGTGGATGGGCTGCCTAATGCCAAGTCCTGGCCTGGACAACAGGTCTACCCCATGGGTTTGGGACAACAGGTCTAACCCAGGGGCCTGGGACAACTAGGGCCAGGCTGCCGAACACGAGGTCCGGCCTGCGGACAACGGGTCTACCTCAGGCATCGGGGACACCAGGTCTTCCCAGTGGATGGGCTATCTAAGGCGTTCCTGGCCCAGATAAAGGTCTACCCCAGGGGTTTGTGAAAACCGATCTACCGTGTGGATGGGTGGCCTAATGCCAAGTCCTGGCCTGGACAACAGGTCTACCCCAGGGGTTTGGGACAACAGGTCTACCCCATGGGCCGGGGACACAAGGTCTACACCACGGGCCTGGGACAACAGGTCTACCTCAGGCCTCTGGATAACAGGTCTACCCTGAATGGGCTGCTTAATGAGAAGACCTGGAAAACAGGTCTACCCCAGGGGCCTGGGAGAACAGGTCTACCCTCGGGCCAGGCTGCCGAACTCGAGGTCCGGCATGGGGAACACAGGTCTACCCAAGGTATCGGGGACACCAGGTCTCCCCTGTGAATGGGCTGCTTAATACGAAGACCAGGACAACAGGTCTACACCAGGGGCCTGGGACAACAGGTCTACCCTGTGGATGGGCTGCCTAATGCCAAGTCCTGGCCTGGACAACAGGTCTACCCCATGGGTTTGGGACAACAGGTCTAACCCAGGGGCCTGGGACAACTAGGGCCAGGCTGCCGAACACGAGGTCCGGCCTGCGGACAACGGGTCTACCCCAGGCATCGGGGACACCAAGTCTACCCAGTGGATGGGCTGTCTAAGGCGTTCCTGGCCCAGATAAAAGGTCTACCCCAGGGGTTTGGGAAAACCGATCTACCGTGTGGATGGGTGGCCTAATGCAGTCCTGGCCTGGACAACAAGTCTACCCAAGGGGTTTGGGACAACAGGTCTACCCCATGGGCCGAGGACACAAGGTCTACGCCACGGGCCTGGGACAAAAGGTCTACCTCAGGCCTCTGGATAACAGGTCTACCCTGAATGGGCTGCTTAATGAGAAGACCAGGACAACAGGTCTACCCCAGGGGCCTGGGAGAACAGGTCTACCCTCGGGCCAGGCTGCCGAACTCGAGGTCCGGCATGGGGAACACAGGTCTACCCAAGGTATCGGGGACACCAGGTCTCCCCTGTGAATGGGCTGCTTAATACGAAGACCAGGACAACAGGTCTACACCAGGGGCCTGGGACAATAGGTCTACCCTGTGGATGGGCTGCCTAATGCCAAGTCCTGGCCTGGACAACAGGTCTACCCCATGGGTTTGGGACAACAGGTCTAACCCAGGGGCCTGGGACAACTAGGGCCAGGCTGCCGAACACGAGGTCCGGCCTGCGGACAACGGGTCTACCCCAGGCATCGGGGACACCAAGTCTACCCAGTGGATGGGCTGTCTAAGGCGTTCCTGGCCCAGATAAAAGGTCTACCCCAGGGGTTTGGGAAAACCGATCTACCGTGTGGATGGGTGGCCTAATGCAGTCCTGGCCTGGACAACAAGTCTACCCAAGGGGTTTGGGACAACAGGTCTACCCCATGGGCCGAGGACACAAGGTCTACGCCACGGGCCTGGGACAACAGGTCTACCTCAGGCCTCTGGATAACAGGTCTACCCTGAATGGGCTGCTTAATGAGAAGACCAGGACAACAGGTCTACCCCAGGGGCCTGGGAGAACAGGTCTACCCCAGGGCCATGCTGCCGATCTCGAGGTCCGGCATGGGGAACAAAGGTCTACCCAAGGTATCAGGAACACCAGGCCTCCCCTGTGAATGGGCTGCTAATATGAAGACCAGGACAACAGGTCTACACCAGGGGCCTTGGACAACAGGTCTACCGTGTGGATGGGCTGCCTAATGCCAAGTCCTGGCCTGGACAACAGGTCTACCCCATGGGTTTGGGACAACAGGTCTACCCCATGGGCCGAGGACACAAGGTCTACCCCACGGGCCTGGGACAACAGGTCTACCTCAGGCCTCTGGATAACAGGTCTACCCTGAATGGGCTGCTTAATGAGAAGACCAGGACAACAGGTCTACCCCAGGGGCCTGGGAGAACAGGTCTACCCTCGGGCCAGGCTGCCGAACTCGAGGTCCGGCATGGGGAACACAGGTCTACCCAAGGTATCGGGGACACCAGGTCTCCCCTGTGAATGGGCTGCTTAATACGAAGACCAGGACAACAGGTCTACACCAGGGGCCTGGGACAACAGGTCTACCCTGTGGATGGGCTGCCTAATGCCAAGTCCTGGCCTGGACAACAGGTCTACCCCATGGGTTTGGGACAACAGGTCTAACCCAGGGGCCTGGGACAACTAGGGCCAGGCTGCCGAACACGAGGTCCGGCCTGCGGACAACGGGTCTACCCCAGGCTTCGGGGACACCAAGTCTACCCAGTGGATGGGCTGTCTAAGGCGTTCCTGGCCCCGATAAAAGGTCTACCCCAGGGGTTTGGGAAAACCGATCTACCGTGTGGATGGGTGGCCTAATGCAGTCCTGGCCTGGACAACAAGTCTACCCCATGGGTTTGGGACAACAGGTCTACCCCATGGGCCGGGGACACAAGGTCTACCCCACGGGCCTGGGACAACAGGTCTACCTCAGGCCTCTGGATAACAGGTCTACCCTGAATGGGCTGCTTAATGAGAAGACCAGGACAACAGGTCTACCCCAGGGGCCTGGGAGAACAGGTCTACCCCAGGGCCATGCTGCCGAACTCGAGGTCCGGCATGGGGAACACAGGTCTACCCAAGGTATCAGGAACACCAGGCCTCCCCTGTGAATGGGCTGCTAGTATGAAGAGCAGGACAACAGGTCTACACCAGGGGCCTTGGACAACAGGTCTACCGTGTGGATGGGCTGCCTAATGCCAAGTCCTGGCCTGGACAACAGGTCTACCCCATGGGTTTGGGACAACAGGTCTACCCCATGGGCCGAGGACACAAGGTCTACCCCACGGGCCTGGGACAACAGGTCTACCTCAGGCCTCTGGATAACAGGTCTACCCTGAATGGGCTGCTTAATGAGAAGACCAGGACAACAGGTCTACACCAGGGGCCTTGGACAACAGGTCTACCGTGTGGATGGGCTGCCTAATGCCAAGTCCTGGCCTGGACAACAGGTCTACCCCATGGGTTTGGGACAACAGGTCTACCCCATGGGCCGGGGACACAAGGTCTACCCCACGGGCCTGGGACAACAGGTCTACCTCAGGCCTCTGGATAACAGGTCTACCCTGAATGGGCTGCTTAATGAGAAGACCAGGACAACAGGTCTACCCCAGGGGCCTGGGAGAACAGGTCTACCCTCGGGCCAGGCTGCCGAACTCGAGGTCCGGCATGGGGAACACAGGTCTACCCAAGGTATCGGGGACACCAGGTCTCCCCTGTGAATGGGCTGCTTAATACGAAGACCAGGACAACAGGTCTACACCAGGGGCCTGGGACAACAGGTCTACCCTGTGGATGGGCTGCCTAATGCCAAGTCCTGGCCTGGACAACAGGTCTACCCCATGGGTTTGGGACAACAGGTCTAACCCAGGGGCCTGGGACAACTAGGGCCAGGCTGCCGAACACGAGGTCCGGCCTGCGGACAACGGGTCTACCCCAGGCATCGGGGACACCAAGTCTACCCAGTGGATGGGCTGTCTAAGGCGTTCCTGGCCCAGATAAAAGGTCTACCCCAGGGGTTTGGGAAAACCGATCTACCGTGTGGATGGGTGGCCTAATGCAGTCCTGGCCTGGACAACAAGTCTACCCAAGGGGTTTGGGACAACAGGTCTACCCCATGGGCCGAGGACACAAGGTCTACCCCACAGGCCTGGGACAACAGGTCTACCTCAGGCCTCTGGATAACAGGTCTACCCTGAATGGGCTGCTTAATGAGAAGACCAGGACAACAGGTCTACCCCAGGGGCCTGGGAGAACAGGTCTACCCTCGGGCCAGGCTGCCGAACTCGAGGTCCGGCATGGGGAACACAGGTCTACCCAAGGTATCGGGGACACCAGGTCTCCCCTGTGAATGGGCTGCTTAATACGAAGACCAGGACAACAGGTCTACACCAGGGGCCTGGGACAATAGGTCTACCCTGTGGATGGGCTGCCTAATGCCAAGTCCTGGCCTGGACAACAGGTCTACCCCATGGGTTTGGGACAACAGGTCTAACCCAGGGGCCTGGGACAACTAGGGCCAGGCTGCCGAACACGAGGTCCGGCCTGCGGACAACGGGTCTACCCCAGGCATCGGGGACACCAAGTCTACCCAGTGGATGGGCTGTCTAAGGCGTTCCTGGCCCAGATAAAGGTCTACCCCAGGGGTTTGGGAAAACCGATCTACCGTGTGGATGGGTGGCCTAATGCAGTCCTGGCCTGGACAGGAAGTCTACCCAAGGGGTTTGGGACAACAGGTCTACCCCATGGGCCGAGGACACAAGGTCTACCCCACAGGCCTGGGACAACAGGTCTACCTCAGGCCTCTGGATAACAGGTCTACCCTGAATGGGCTGCTTAATGAGAAGACCAGGACAACAGGTCTACCCCAGGGGCCTGGGAGAACAGGTCTACCCTCGGGCCAGGCTGCCGAACTCGAGGTCCGGCATGGGGAACACAGGTCTACCCAAGGTATCGGGGACACCAGGTCTCCCCTGTGAATGGGCTGCTTAATACGAAGACCAGGACAACAGGTCTACACCAGGGGCCTGGGACAATAGGTCTACCCTGTGGATGGGCTGCCTAATGCAAAGTCCTGGCCTGGACAACAGGTCTACCCCATGGGTTTGGGACAACAGGTCTAACCCAGGGGCCTGGGACAACTAGGGCCAGGCTGCCGAACACGAGGTCCGGCCTGCGGACAACGGGTCTACCCCAGGCATCGGGGACACCAAGTCTACCCAGTGGATAGGCTGTCTAAGGCGTTCCTGGCCCAGATAAAGGTCTACCCCAGGGGTTTGGGAAAACCGATCTACCGTGTGGATGGGTGGCCTAATGCAGTCCTGGCCTGGACAACACGTCTACCCAAGGGGTTTGGGACAACAGGTCTACCCCATGGGCCGAGGACACAAGGTCTACCCCACAGGCCTGGGACAACAGGTCTACCTCAGGCCTCTGGATAACAGGTCTACCCTGAATGGGCTGCTTAATGAGAAGACCAGGACAACAGGTCTACCCCAGGGGCCTGGGAGAACAGGTCTACCCCAGGGCCATGCTGCCGATCTCGAGGTCCGGCATGGGGAACAAAGGTCTACCCAAGGTATCAGGAACACCAGGCCTCCCCTGTGAATGGGCTGCTAATATGAAGACCAGGACAACAGGTCTACACCAGGGGCCTTGGACAACAGGTCTACCGTGTGGATGGGCTGCCTAATGCCAAGTCCTGGCCTGGACAACAGGTCTACCCCATGGGTTTGGGACAACAGGTCTACCCCATGGGCCGAGGACACAAGGTCTACCCCACGGGCCTGGGACAACAGGTCTACCTCAGGCCTCTGGATAACAGGTCTACCCTGAATGGGCTGCTTAATGAGAAGACCAGGACAACAGGTCTACCCCAGGGGCCTGGGAGAACAGGTCTACCCTCGGGCCAGGCTGCCGAACTCGAGGTCCGGCATGGGGAACACAGGTCTACCCAAGGTATCGGGGACACCAGGTCTCCCCTGTGAATGGGCTGCTTAATACGAAGACCAGGACAACAGGTCTACACCAGGGGCCTGGGACAACAGGTCTACCCTGTGGATGGGCTGCCTAATGCCAAGTCCTGGCCTGGACAACAGGTCTACCCCATGGGTTTGGGACAACAGGTCTAACCCAGGGGCCTGGGACAACTAGGGCCAGGCTGCCGAACACGAGGTCCGGCCTGCGGACAACGGGTCTACCCCAGGCTTCGGGGACACCAAGTCTACCCAGTGGATGGGCTGTCTAAGGCGTTCCTGGCCCCGATAAAAGGTCTACCCCAGGGGTTTGGGAAAACCGATCTACCGTGTGGATGGGTGGCCTAATGCAGTCCTGGCCTGGACAACAAGTCTACCCCATGGGTTTGGGACAACAGGTCTACCCCATGGGCCGGGGACACAAGGTCTACCCCACGGGCCTGGGACAACAGGTCTACCTCAGGCCTCTGGATAACAGGTCTACCCTGAATGGGCTGCTTAATGAGAAGACCAGGACAACAGGTCTACCCCAGGGGCCTGGGAGAACAGGTCTACCCCAGGGCCAGGCTGCCGAACTCGAGGTCCGGCATGGGGAACACAGGTCTACCCAAGGTATCAGGAACACCAGGCCTCCCCTGTGAATGGGCTGCTAGTATGAAGAGCAGGACAACAGGTCTACACCAGGGGCCTTGGACAACAGGTCTACCGTGTGGATGGGCTGCCTAATGCCAAGTCCTGGCCTGGACAACAGGTCTACCCCATGGGTTTGGGACAACAGGTCTACCCCATGGGCCGAGGACACAAGGTCTACCCCACGGGCCTGGGACAACAGGTCTACCTCAGGCCTCTGGATAACAGGTCTACCCTGAATGGGCTGCTTAATGAGAAGACCAGGACAACAGGTCTACACCAGGGGCCTTGGACAACAGGTCTACCGTGTGGATGGGCTGCCTAATGCCAAGTCCTGGCCTGGACAACAGGTCTACCCCATGGGTTTGGGACAACAGGTCTACCCCATGGGCCGGGGACACAAGGTCTACCCCACGGGCCTGGGACAACAGGTCTACCTCAGGCCTCTGGATAACAGGTCTACCCTGAATGGGCTGCTTAATGAGAAGACCAGGACAACAGGTCTACCCCAGGGGCCTGGGAGAACAGGTCTACCCTCGGGCCAGGCTGCCGAACTCGAGGTCCGGCATGGGGAACACAGGTCTACCCAAGGTATCGGGGACACCAGGTCTCCCCTGTGAATGGGCTGCTTAATACGAAGACCAGGACAACAGGTCTACACCAGGGGCCTGGGACAACAGGTCTACCCTGTGGATGGGCTGCCTAATGCCAAGTCCTGGCCTGGACAACAGGTCTACCCCATGGGTTTGGGACAACAGGTCTAACCCAGGGGCCTGGGACAACTAGGGCCAGGCTGCCGAACACGAGGTCCGGCCTGCGGACAACGGGTCTACCCCAGGCATCGGGGACACCAAGTCTACCCAGTGGATGGGCTGTCTAAGGCGTTCCTGGCCCAGATAAAAGGTCTACCCCAGGGGTTTGGGAAAACCGATCTACCGTGTGGATGGGTGGCCTAATGCAGTCCTGGCCTGGACAACAAGTCTACCCAAGGGGTTTGGGACAACAGGTCTACCCCATGGGCCGAGGACACAAGGTCTACCCCACAGGCCTGGGACAACAGGTCTACCTCAGGCCTCTGGATAACAGGTCTACCCTGAATGGGCTGCTTAATGAGAAGACCAGGACAACAGGTCTACCCCAGGGGCCTGGGAGAACAGGTCTACCCTCGGGCCAGGCTGCCGAACTCGAGGTCCGGCATGGGGAACACAGGTCTACCCAAGGTATCGGGGACACCAGGTCTCCCCTGTGAATGGGCTGCTTAATACGAAGACCAGGACAACAGGTCTACACCAGGGGCCTGGGACAATAGGTCTACCCTGTGGATGGGCTGCCTAATGCCAAGTCCTGGCCTGGACAACAGGTCTACCCCATGGGTTTGGGACAACAGGTCTAACCCAGGGGCCTGGGACAACTAGGGCCAGGCTGCCGAACACGAGGTCCGGCCTGCGGACAACGGGTCTACCCCAGGCATCGGGGACACCAAGTCTACCCAGTGGATGGGCTGTCTAAGGCGTTCCTGGCCCAGATAAAGGTCTACCCCAGGGGTTTGGGAAAACCGATCTACCGTGTGGATGGGTGGCCTAATGCAGTCCTGGCCTGGACAGGAAGTCTACCCAAGGGGTTTGGGACAACAGGTCTACCCCATGGGCCGAGGACACAAGGTCTACCCCACAGGCCTGGGACAACAGGTCTACCTCAGGCCTCTGGATAACAGGTCTACCCTGAATGGGCTGCTTAATGAGAAGACCAGGACAACAGGTCTACCCCAGGGGCCTGGGAGAACAGGTCTACCCTCGGGCCAGGCTGCCGAACTCGAGGTCCGGCATGGGGAACACAGGTCTACCCAAGGTATCGGGGACACCAGGTCTCCCCTGTGAATGGGCTGCTTAATACGAAGACCAGGACAACAGGTCTACACCAGGGGCCTGGGACAATAGGTCTACCCTGTGGATGGGCTGCCTAATGCAAAGTCCTGGCCTGGACAACAGGTCTACCCCATGGGTTTGGGACAACAGGTCTAACCCAGGGGCCTGGGACAACTAGGGCCAGGCTGCCGAACACGAGGTCCGGCCTGCGGACAACGGGTCTACCCCAGGCATCGGGGACACCAAGTCTACCCAGTGGATAGGCTGTCTAAGGCGTTCCTGGCCCAGATAAAGGTCTACCCCAGGGGTTTGGGAAAACCGATCTACCGTGTGGATGGGTGGCCTAATGCAGTCCTGGCCTGGACAACACGTCTACCCAAGGGGTTTGGGACAACAGGTCTACCCCATGGGCCGAGGACACAAGGTCTACCCCACGGGCCTGGGACAACAGGTCTACCTCAGGCCTCTGGATAACAGGTCTACCCTGAATGGGCTGCTTAATGAGAAGACCAGGACAACAGGTCTACCCCAGGGGCCTGGGAGAACAGGTCTACCCCAGGGCCATGCTGCCGAACTCGAGGTCCGGCATGGGGAACACAGGTCTACCCAAGGTATCAGGAACACCAGGCCTCCCCTGTCAATGGGCTGCTAATATGAAGACCAGGACAACAGGTCTACACCAGGGGCCTGGGACAACAGGTCTACCATGTGGATGGGCTGCCTAATGCAAAGTCCTGGCCTGGACAACAGGTCTACCCCATGGGTTTGGGACAACAGGTCTACCCCATGGGCCGGGGACACAAGGTCTACCCCACGGGCCTGGGACAACAGGTCTACCTCAGGCCTCTGGATAACAGGTCTACCCTGAATGGGCTGCTTAATGAGAAGACCAGGACAACAGGTCTACCCCCGGGGCCAGGGAGAAACAGGTCTACCCTCGGGCCAGGCTGCCGAACTCGAGGTCCGGCATGGGGAACACAGGTCTACCCAAGGTATCGGGGACACCAGGTCTCCCCTGTGAATGGGCTGCTTAATACGAAGACCAGGACAACAGGTCTACACCAGGGGCCTGGGACAATAGGTCTACCCTGTGGATGGGCTGCCTAATGCCAAGTCCTGGCCTGGACAACAGGTCTACCCCATGGGTTTGGGACAACAGGTCTAACCCAGGGGCCTGGGACAACTAGGGCCAGGCTGCCGAACACGAGGTCCGGCCTGCGGACAACGGGTCTACCCCAGGCATCGGGGACACCAGGTCTTCCCAGTGGATGGGCTGTCTAAGGCCTTCCTGGCCCAGATAAAGGTCTACCCCAGGGGTTTGGGAAAACCGATCTACCGTGTGGATGGGTGGCCTAATGCCAAGTCCTGGCCTGGACAACAGGTCTACCCAAGGGGTTTGGGACAACAGGTCTACCCCATGGGCCGAGGACACAAGGTCTACCCCACGGGCCTGGGACAACAGGTCTACCTCAGGCCTCTGGATAACAGGTCTACCCTGAATGGGCTGCTTAATGAGAAGACCAGGACAACAGGTCTACCCCAGGGGCCTGTGAGAACAGGTCTACCCCAGGGCCATGCTGCCGAACTCGAGGTCCGGCATGGGGAACACAGGTCTACCCAAGGTATCAGGAACACCAGGTCTCCCCTGTGAATGGGCTGCTTAATACGAAGACCAGGACAACAGGTCTACACCAGGGGCCTGGGACAACAGGTCTACCGTGTGGATGGGCTGCCTAATGCCAAGTCCTGGCCTGGACAACAGGTCTACCCCATGGGTTTGGGACAACAGGTCTACCCCATGGGCCGGGGACACAAGGTCTACCCCCACGGGCCTGGGACAACAGGTCTACCTCAGGCCTCTGGATAACAGGTCTACCCTGAATGGGCTGCTTAATGAGAAGACCAGGACAACAGGTCTACCCCAGGGGCCTGGGAGAACAGGTCTACCCTCGGGCCAGGCTGCCGAACTCGAGGTCCGGCATGGGGAACACAGGTCTACCCAAGGTATCAGGGACACCAGGCCTCCCCTGTGAAAGGGCTGCTTAATACGAAGACCAGGACAACAGGTCTACACCAGGGGCCTGGGACAATAGGTCTACCGTGTGGATGGGCTGCCTAATGCCAAGTCCTGGCCTGGACAACAGGTCTACCCCATGGGTTTGGGACAACAGGTCTAACCCAGGGGCCTGGGACAACTAGGGCCAGGCTGCCGAACACGAGGTCCGGCCTGCGGACAACGGGTCTACCCCAGGCATCGGGGACACCAAGTCTACCCAGTGGATGGGCTGTCTTAGGCGTTCCTTGCCCAGATAAAAGGTCTACCCCAGGGGTTTGGGAAAACCGATCTACCGTGTGGATGGGTGGCCTAATGCAGTCCTGGCCTGGACAACAAGTCTACCCAAGGGGTTTGGGACAACAGGTCTACCCCATGGGCCGAGGACACAAGGTCTACGCCACGGGCCTGGGACAACAGGTCTACCTCAGGCCTCTGGATAACAGGTCTACCCTGAATGGGCTGCTTAATGAGAAGACCAGGACAACAGGTCTACCCCAGGGGCCTGGGAGAACAGGTCTACCCCAGGGCCATGCTGCCGAACTCGAGGTCCGGCATGGGGAACACAGGTCTACCCAAGGTATCAGGAACACCAGGCCTCCCCTGTGAATGGGCTGCTAGTATGAAGAGCAGGACAACAGGTCTACACCAGGGGCCTTGGACAACAGGTCTACCGTGTGGATGGGCTGCCTAATGCCAAGTCCTGGCCTGGACAACAGGTCTACCCCATGGGTTTGGGACAACAGGTCTACCCCATGGGCCGAGGACACAAGGTCTACCCCACAGGCCTGGGACAACAGGTCTACCTCAGACCTCTGCATAACAGGTCTACCCTGAATGGGCTGCTTAATGAGAAGACCAGGACAACAGGTCTACCCCAGGGGCCTGGGAGAACAGGTCTACCCTCGGGCCAGGCTGCCGAACTCGAGGTCCGGCATGGGGAACACAGGTCTACCCAAGGTATCGGGGACACCAGGTCTCCCCTGTGAATGGGCTGCTTAATACGAAGACCAGGGCAACAGGTCTACACCAAGGGCCTGGGACAACAGGTCTACCCTGTGGATGGGCTGCCTAATGCCAAGTCCTGGCCTGGACAACAGGTCTACCCCATGGGTTTGGGACAACAGGTCTAACCCAGGGGCCTGGGACAACTAGGGCCAGGCTGCCGAACACGAGGTCCGGCCTGCGGACAACGGGTCTACCCCAGGCATCGGGGACACCAGGTCTTCCCAGTGGATGGGCTGTCTAAGGCCTTCCTGGCCCAGATAAAGGTCTACCGCAGGGGTTTGGGAAAACCGATCTACCGTGTGGATGGGTGGCCTAATGCAGTCCTGGCCTGGACAACAGGTCTACCCCAGGGGTTTGGGACAACAGGTCTACCCCATGGGCCGAGGACACAAGGTCTACCCCACGGGCCTGGGACAACAGGTCTACCTCAGGCCTCTGGATAACAGGTCTACCCTGAATGGGCTGCTTAATGAGAAGACCAGGACAACAGGTCTACCCCAGGGGCCTGTGAGAACAGGTCTACCCCAGGGCCATGCTGCCGAACTCGAGGTCCGGCATGGGGAACACAGGTCTACCCAAGGTATCAGGAACACCAGGCCTCCCCTGTGAATGGGCTGCTTAATACGAAGACCAGGACAACAGGTCTACACCAGGGGCCTGGGACAACAGGTCTACCGTGTGGATGGGCTGCCTAATGCCAAGTCCTGGCCTGGACAACAGGTCTACCCCATGGGTTTGGGACAACAGGTCTACCCCATGGGCCGGGGACACAAGGTCTACCCCCACGGGCCTGGGACAACAGGTCTACCTCAGGCCTCTGGATAACAGGTCTACCCTGAATGGGCTGCTTAATGAGAAGACCAGGACAACAGGTCTACCCCAGGGGCCTGGGAGAACAGGTCTACCCTCGGGCCAGGCTGCCGAACTCGAGGTCCGGCATGGGGAACACAGGTCTACCCAAGGTATCGGGGACACCAGGCCTCCCCTGTGAAAGGGCTGCTTAATACGAAGACCAGGACAACAGGTCTACACCAGGGGCCTGGGACAATAGGTCTACCGTGTGGATGGGCTGCCTAATGCCAAGTCCTGGCCTGGACAACAGGTCTACCCCATGGGTTTGGGACAACAGGTCTAACCCAGGGGCCTGGGACAACTAGGGCCAGGCTGCCGAACACGAGGTCCGGCCTGCGGACAACGGGTCTACCCCAGGCATCGGGGACACCAAGTCTACCCAGTGGATGGGCTGTCTTAGGCGTTCCTGGCCCAGATAAAAGGTCTACCCCAGGGGTTTGGGAAAACCGATCTACCGTGTGGATGGGTGGCCTAATGCAGTCCTGGCCTGGACAACAAGTCTACCCAAGGGGTTTGGGACAACAGGTCTACCCCATGGGCCGAGGACACAAGGTCTACGCCACGGGCCTGGGACAACAGGTCTACCTCAGGCCTCTGGATAACAGGTCTACCCTGAATGGGCTGCTTAATGAGAAGACCAGGACAACAGGTCTACCCCAGGGGCCTGGGAGAACAGGTCTACCCCAGGGCCATGCTGCCGAACTCGAGGTCCGGCATGGGGAACACAGGTCTACCCAAGGTATCAGGAACACCAGGCCTCCCCTGTGAATGGGCTGCTAGTATGAAGAGCAGGACAACAGGTCTACACCAGGGGCCTTGGACAACAGGTCTACCGTGTGGATGGGCTGCCTAATGCCAAGTCCTGGCCTGGACAACAGGTCTACCCCATGGGTTTGGGACAACAGGTCTACCCCATGGGCCGAGGACACAAGGTCTACCCCACGGGCCTGGGACAACAGGTCTACCTCAGACCTCTGCATAACAGGTCTACCCTGAATGGGCTGCTTAATGAGAAGACCAGGACAACAGGTCTACCCCAGGGGCCTGGGAGAACAGGTCTACCCTCGGGCCAGGCTGCCGAACTCGAGGTCCGGCATGGGGAACACAGGTCTACCCAAGGTATCGGGGACACCAGGTCTCCCCTGTGAATGGGCTGCTTAATACGAAGACCAGGACAACAGGTCTACACCAAGGGCCTGGGACAACAGGTCTACCCTGTGGATGGGCTGCCTAATGCCAAGTCCTGGCCTGGACAACAGGTCTACCCCATGGGTTTGGGACAACAGGTCTAACCCAGGGGCCTGGGACAACTAGGGCCAGGCTGCCGAACACGAGGTCCGGCCTGCGGACAACGGGTCTACCCCAGGCATCGGGGACACCAAGTCTACCCAGTGGATGGGCTGTCAAAGGCGTTCCTGGCCCAGATAAAAGGTCTACCCCAGGGGTTTGGGAAAACCGATATACCGTGTGGATGGGTGGCCTAATGCAGTCCTGGCCTGGACAACAAGTCTACCCAAGGGGTTTGGGACAACAGGTCTACCCCATGGGCCGAGGACACAAGGTCTACCCCACAGGCCTGGGACAACAGGTCTACCTCAGGCCTCTGGATAACAGGTCTACCCTGAATGGGCTGCTTAATGAGAAGACCAGGACAACAGGTCTACCCCAGGGGCCTGGGAGAACAGGTCTACCCTCGGGCCAGGCTGCCGAACTCGAGGTCCGGCATGGGAACACAGGTCTACCCAAGGTATCGGGGACACCAGGTCTTCCCTGTGAATGGGCTGCTTAATACGAAGACCAGGACAACAGGTCTACACCAGGGGCCTGGGACAACAGGTCTACCCTGTGGATGGGCTGCCTAATGCCAAGTCCTGGCCTGGACAACAGGTCTACCCCATGGGTTTGGGACAACAGGTCTAACCCAGGGGCCTGGGACAACTAGGGCCAGGCTGCCGAACACGAGGTCCGGCCTGCGGACAACGGGTCTACCCCAGGCATCGGGGACACCAAGTCTACCCAGTGGATGGGCTGTCTAAGGCGTTCCTGGCCCAGATAAAGGTCTACCCCAGGGGTTTGGGAAAACCGATATACCGTGTGGATGGGTGGCCTAATGCAGTCCTGGCCTGGACAACAAGTCTACCCAAGGGGTTTGGGACAACAGGTCTACCCCATGGGCCGAGGACACAAGGTCTACCCCACAGGCCTGGGACAACAGGTCTACCTCAGGCCTCTGGATAACAGGTCTACCCTGAATGGGCTGCTTAATGAGAAGACCAGGACAACAGGTCTACCCCAGGGGCCTGGGAGAACAGGTCTACCCTCGGGCCAGGCTGCCGAACTCGAGGTCCGGCATGGGGAACACAGGTCTACCCAAGGTATCGGGGACACCAGGTCTCCCCTGTGAATGGGCTGCTTAATACGAAGACCAGGACAACAGGTCTACACCAGGGGCCTGGGACAATAGGTCTACCCTGTGGATGGGCTGCCTAATGCCAAGTCCTGGCCTGGACAACAGGTCTACCCCATGGGTTTGGGACAACAGGTCTAACCCAGGGGCCTGGGACAACTAGGGCCAGGCTGCCGAACACGAGGTCCGGCCTGCGGACAACGGGTCTACCCCAGGCATCGGGGACACCAAGTCTACCCAGTGGATGGGCTGTCTAAGGCGTTCCTGGCCCAGATAAAGGTCTACCCCAGGGGTTTGGGAAAACCGATATACCGTGTGGATGGGTGGCCTAATGCAGTCCTGGCCTGGACAACAAGTCTACCCAAGGGGTTTGGGACAACAGGTCTACCCCATGGGCCGAGGACACAAGGTCTACCCCACAGGCCTGGGACAACAGGTCTACCTCAGGCCTCTGGATAACAGGTCTACCCTGAATGGGCTGCTTAATGAGAAGACCAGGACAACAGGTCTACCCCAGGGGCCTGGGAGAACAGGTCTACCCCAGGGCCATGCTGCCGATCTCGAGGTCCGGCATGGGGAACAAAGGTCTACCCAAGGTATCAGGAACACCAGGCCTCCCCTGTGAATGGGCTGCTAATATGAAGACCAGGACAACAGGTCTACACCAGGGGCCTTGGACAACAGGTCTACCGTGTGGATGGGCTGCCTAATGCCAAGTCCTGGCCTGGACAACAGGTCTACCCCATGGGTTTGGGACAACAGGTCTACCCCATGGGCCGAGGACACAAGGTCTACCCCACGGGCCTGGGACAACAGGTCTACCTCAGGCCTCTGGATAACAGGTCTACCCTGAATGGGCTGCTTAATGAGAAGACCAGGACAACAGGTCTACCCCAGGGGCCTGGGAGAACAGGTCTACCCTCGGGCCAGGCTGCCGAACTCGAGGTCCGGCATGGGGAACACAGGTCTACCCAAGGTATCGGGGACACCAGGTCTCCCCTGTGAATGGGCTGCTTAATACGAAGACCAGGACAACAGGTCTACACCAGGGGCCTGGGACAACAGGTCTACCCTGTGGATGGGCTGCCTAATGCCAAGTCCTGGCCTGGACAACAGGTCTACCCCATGGGTTTGGGACAACAGGTCTAACCCAGGGGCCTGGGACAACTAGGGCCAGGCTGCCGAACACGAGGTCCGGCCTGCGGACAACGGGTCTACCCCAGGCTTCGGGGACACCAAGTCTACCCAGTGGATGGGCTGTCTAAGGCGTTCCTGGCCCCGATAAAAGGTCTACCCCAGGGGTTTGGGAAAACCGATCTACCGTGTGGATGGGTGGCCTAATGCAGTCCTGGCCTGGACAACAAGTCTACCCAAGGGGTTTGGGACAACAGGTCTACCCCATGGGCCGAGGACACAAGGTCTACCCCACAGGCCTGGGACAACAGGTCTACCTCAGGCCTCTGGATAACAGGTCTACCCTGAATGGGCTGCTTAATGAGAAGACCAGGACAACAGGTCTACCCCAGGGGCCTGGGAGAACAGGTCTACCCTCGGGCCAGGCTGCCGAACTCGAGGTCCGGCATGGGGAACACAGGTCTACCCAAGGTATCGGGGACACCAGGTCTCCCCTGTGAATGGGCTGCTTAATACGAAGACCAGGACAACAGGTCTACACCAGGGGCCTGGGACAACAGGTCTACCCTGTGGATGGGCTGCCTAATGCCAAGTCCTGGCCTGGACAACAGGTCTACCCCATGGGTTTGGGACAACAGGTCTAACCCAGGGGCCTGGGACAACTAGGGCCAGGCTGCCGAACACGAGGTCCGGCCTGCGGACAACGGGTCTACCCCAGGCATCGGGGACACCAAGTCTACCCAGTGGATGGGCTGTCTAAGGCGTTCCTGGCCCAGATAAAGGTCTACCCCAGGGGTTTGGGAAAACCGATATACCGTGTGGATGGGTGGCCTAATGCAGTCCTGGCTTGGACAGGAAGTCTACCCAAGGGGTTTGGGACAACAGGTCTACCCCATGGGCCGAGGACACAAGGTCTACCCCACAGGCCTGGGACAACAGGTCTACCTCAGGCCTCTGGATAACAGGTCTACCCTGAATGGGCTGCTTAATGAGAAGACCAGGACAACAGGTCTACCCCAGGGGCCTGGGAGAACAGGTCTACCCTCGGGCCAGGCTGCCGAACTCGAGGTCCGGCATGGGGAACACAGGTCTACCCAAGGTATCGGGGACACCAGGTCTCCCCTGTGAATGGGCTGCTTAATACGAAGACCAGGACAACAGGTCTACACCAGGGGCCTGGGACAACAGGTCTACCCTGTGGATGGGCTGCCTAATGCCAAGTCCTGGCCTGGACAACAGGTCTACCCCATGGGTTTGGGACAACAGGTCTAACCCAGGGGCCTGGGACAACTAGGGCCAGGCTGCCGAACACGAGGTCCGGCCTGCGGACAACGGGTCTACCCCAGGCATCGGGGACACCAAGTCTACCCAGTGGATGGGCTGTCTAAGGCGTTCCTGGCCCAGGTAAAAGGTCTACCCCAGGGGTTTGGGAAAACCGATATACCGTGTGGATGGGTGGCCTAATGCAGTCCTGGCCTGGACAGGAAGTCTACCCAAGGGGTTTGGGACAACAGGTCTACCCCATGGGCCGAGGACACAAGGTCTACCCCACGGGCCTGGGACAACAGGTCTACCTCAGGCCTCTGGATAACAGGTCTACCCTGAATGGGCTGCTTAATGAGAAGACCAGGACAACAGGTCTACCCCAGGGGCCTGGGAGAACAGGTCTACCCCAGGGCCATGCTGCCGATCTCGAGGTCCGGCATGGGGAACACAGGTCTACCCAAGGTATCAGGAACACCAGGCCTCCCCTGTGAATGGGCTGCTTAATATGAAGACCAGGACAACAAGTCTACACCAGGAGCCTTGGACAACTGGTCTACCGTGTGGATGGGCTGCCTAATGCCAAGTCCTGGCCTGGACAACAGGTCTACCCCATGGGTTTGGGACAACAGGTCTACCCCATGGGCCGGGGACACAAGGTCTACCCCACGGGCCTGGGACAACAGGTCTACCTCAGGCCTCTGGATAACAGGTCTACCCTGAATGGGCTGCTTAATGAGAAGACCAGGACAACAGGTCTACCCCAGGGGCCTGGGAGAACAGGTCTACCCTCGGGCCAGGCTGCCGAACTCGAGGTCCGGCATGGGGAACACAGGTCTACCCAAGGTATCGGGGACACCAGGTCTCCCCTGTGAATGGGCTGCTTAATACGAAGACCAGGACAACAGGTCTACACCAGGGGCCTGGGACAATAGGTCTACCCTGTGGATGGGCTGCCTAATGCCAAGTCCTGGCCTGGACAACAGGTCTACCCCATGGGTTTGGGACAACAGGTCTAACCCAGGGGCCTGGGACAACTAGGGCCAGGCTGCCGAACACGAGGTCCGGCCTGCGGACAACGGGTCTACCCCAGGCATCGGGGACACCAAGTCTACCCAGTGGATGGGCTGTCTAAGGCGTTCCTGGCCCAGATAAAAGGTCTACCCCAGGGGTTTGGGAAAACCGATCTACCGTGTGGATGGGTGGCCTAATGCAGTCCTGGCCTGGACAGGAAGTCTACCCAAGGGGTTTGGGACAACAGGTCTACCCCATGGGCCGAGGACACAAGGTCTACCCCACAGGCCTGGGACAACAGGTCTACCTCAGGCCTCTGGATAACAGGTCTACCCTGAATGGGCTGCTTAATGAGAAGACCAGGACAACAGGTCTACCCCAGGGGCCTGGGAGAACAGGTCTACCCTCGGGCCAGGCTGCCGAACTCGAGGTCCGGCATGGGGAACACAGGTCTACCCAAGGTATCGGGGACACCAGGTCTCCCCTGTGAATGGGCTGCTTAATACGAAGACCAGGACAACAGGTCTACACCAGGGGCCTGGGACAATAGGTCTACCCCGTGGATGGGCTGCCTAATGCCAAGTCCTGGCCTGGACAACAGGTCTACCCCATGGGTTTGGGACAACAGGTCTAACCCAGGGGCCTGGGACAACTAGGGCCAGGCTGCCGAACACGAGGTCCGGCCTGCGGACAACGGGTCTACCCCAGGCATCGGGGACACCAAGTCTACCCAGTGGATGGGCTGTCTAAGGCGTTCCTGGCCCAGATAAAAGGTCTACCCCAGGGGTTTGGGAAAACCGATCTACCGTGTGGATGGGTGGCCTAATGCAGTCCTGGCCTGGACAGGAAGTCTACCCAAGGGGTTTGGGACAACAGGTCTACCCCATGGGCCGAGGACACAAGGTCTACCCCACGGGCCTGGGACAACAGGTCTACCTCAGGCCTCTGGATAACAGGTCTACCCTGAATGGGCTGCTTAATGAGAAGACCAGGACAACAGGTCTACACCAGGGGCCTTGGACAACAGGTCTACCGTGTGGATGGGCTGCCTAATGCCAAGTCCTGGCCTGGACAACAGGTCTACCCCATGGGTTTGGGACAACAGGTCTACCCCATGGGCCGGGGACACAAGGTCTACCCCACGGGCCTGGGACAACAGGTCTACCTCAGGCCTCTGGATAACAGGTCTACCCTGAATGGGCTGCTTAATGAGAAGACCAGGACAACAGGTCTACCCCAGGGGCCTGGGAGAACAGGTCTACCCTCGGGCCAGGCTGCCGAACTCGAGGTCCGGCATGGGGAACACAGGTCTACCCAAGGTATCGGGGACACCAGGTCTCCCCTGTGAATGGGCTGCTTAATACGAAGACCAGGACAACAGGTCTACACCAGGGGCCTGGGACAACAGGTCTACCCTGTGGATGGGCTGCCTAATGCCAAGTCCTGGCCTGGACAACAGGTCTACCCCATGGGTTTGGGACAACAGGTCTAACCCAGGGGCCTGGGACAACTAGGGCCAGGCTGCCGAACACGAGGTCCGGCCTGCGGACAACGGGTCT
The DNA here is from genome assembly GCF_037042795.1 of Molothrus aeneus. Lineage (NCBI taxonomy): Eukaryota > Metazoa > Chordata > Aves > Passeriformes > Icteridae > Molothrus > Molothrus aeneus. The sequence goes on along the minus strand of NW_027099133.1, from coordinate 679,515 downwards.
ACCCCAGGCATCGGGGACACCAAGTCTACCCAGTGGATGGGCTGTCTAAGGCGTTCCTGGCCCAGATAAAAGGTCTACCCCAGGGGTTTGGGAAAACCGATCTACCGTGTGGATGGGTGGCCTAATGCAGTCCTGGCCTGGACAACAAGTCTACCCAAGGGGTTTGGGACAACAGGTCTACCCCATGGGCCGAGGACACAAGGTCTACCCCACAGGCCTGGGACAACAGGTCTACCTCAGGCCTCTGGATAACAGGTCTACCCTGAATGGGCTGCTTAATGAGAAGACCAGGACAACAGGTCTACCCCAGGGGCCTGGGAGAACAGGTCTACCCTCGGGCCAGGCTGCCGAACTCGAGGTCCGGCATGGGGAACACAGGTCTACCCAAGGTATCGGGGACACCAGGTCTCCCCTGTGAATGGGCTGCTTAATACGAAGACCAGGACAACAGGTCTACACCAGGGGCCTGGGACAATAGGTCTACCCTGTGGATGGGCTGCCTAATGCCAAGTCCTGGCCTGGACAACAGGTCTACCCCATGGGTTTGGGACAACAGGTCTAACCCAGGGGCCTGGGACAACTAGGGCCAGGCTGCCGAACACGAGGTCCGGCCTGCGGACAACGGGTCTACCCCAGGCATCGGGGACACCAAGTCTACCCAGTGGATGGGCTGTCTAAGGCGTTCCTGGCCCAGGTAAAAGGTCTACCCCAGGGGTTTGGGAAAACCGATATACCGTGTGGATGGGTGGCCTAATGCAGTCCTGGCCTGGACAGGAAGTCTACCCAAGGGGTTTGGGACAACAGGTCTACCCTATGAGCCGAGGACACAAGGTCTACCCCACGGGCCTGGGACAACAGGTCTACCTCAGGCCTCTGGATAACAGGTCTACCCTGAATGGGCTGCTTAATGAGAAGACCAGGACAACAGGTCTACCCCAGGGGCCTGGGAGAACAGGTCTACCCCAGGGCCATGCTGCCGATCTCGAGGTCCGGCATGGGGAACACAGGTCTACCCAAGGTATCAGGAACACCAGGCCTCCCCTGTGAATGGGCTGCTTAATATGAAGACCAGGACAACAAGTCTACACCAGGAGCCTTGGACAACTGGTCTACCGTGTGGATGGGCTGCCTAATGCCAAGTCCTGGCCTGGACAACAGGTCTACCCCATGGGTTTGGGACAACAGGTCTACCCCATGGGCCGGGGACACAAGGTCTACCCCACGGGCCTGGGACAACAGGTCTACCTCAGGCCTCTGGATAACAGGTCTACCCTGAATGGGCTGCTTAATGAGAAGACCAGGACAACAGGTCTACCCCAGGGGCCTGGGAGAACAGGTCTACCCTCGGGCCAGGCTGCCGAACTCGAGGTCCGGCATGGGGAACACAGGTCTACCCAAGGTATCGGGGACACCAGGTCTCCCCTGTGAATGGGCTGCTTAATACGAAGACCAGGACAACAGGTCTACACCAGGGGCCTGGGACAACAGGTCTACCCTGTGGATGGGCTGCCTAATGCCAAGTCCTGGCCTGGACAACAGGTCTACCCCATGGGTTTGGGACAACAGGTCTAACCCAGGGGCCTGGGACAACTAGGGCCAGGCTGCCGAACACGAGGTCCGGCCTGCGGACAACGGGTCTACCCCAGGCATCGGGGACACCAAGTCTACCCAGTGGATGGGCTGTCTAAGGCGTTCCTGGCCCAGATAAAAGGTCTACCCCAGGGGTTTGGGAAAACCGATCTACCGTGTGGATGGGTGGCCTAATGCAGTCCTGGCCTGGACAACAAGTCTACCCAAGGGGTTTGGGACAACAGGTCTACCCCATGGGCCGAGGACACAAGGTCTACCCCACAGGCCTGGGACAACAGGTCTACCTCAGGCCTCTGGATAACAGGTCTACCCTGAATGGGCTGCTTAATGAGAAGACCAGGACAACAGGTCTACCCCAGGGGCCTGGGAGAACAGGTCTACCCTCGGGCCAGGCTGCCGAACTCGAGGTCCGGCATGGGGAACACAGGTCTACCCAAGGTATCGGGGACACCAGGTCTCCCCTGTGAATGGGCTGCTTAATACGAAGACCAGGACAACAGGTCTACACCAGGGGCCTGGGACAATAGGTCTACCCTGTGGATGGGCTGCCTAATGCCAAGTCCTGGCCTGGACAACAGGTCTACCCCATGGGTTTGGGACAACAGGTCTAACCCAGGGGCCTGGGACAACTAGGGCCAGGCTGCCGAACACGAGGTCCGGCCTGCGGACAACGGGTCTACCCCAGGCATCGGGGACACCAAGTCTACCCAGTGGATGGGCTGTCTAAGGCGTTCCTGGCCCAGGTAAAAGGTCTACCCCAGGGGTTTGGGAAAACCGATATACCGTGTGGATGGGTGGCCTAATGCAGTCCTGGCCTGGACAGGAAGTCTACCCAAGGGGTTTGGGACAACAGGTCTACCCCATGGGCCGAGGACACAAGGTCTACCCCACGGGCCTGGGACAACAGGTCTACCTCAGGCCTCTGGATAACAGGTCTACCCTGAATGGGCTGCTTAATGAGAAGACCAGGACAACAGGTCTACCCCAGGGGCCTGGGAGAACAGGTCTACCCCAGGGCCATGCTGCCGATCTCGAGGTCCGGCATGGGGAACACAGGTCTACCCAAGGTATCAGGAACACCAGGCCTCCCCTGTGAATGGGCTGCTTAATATGAAGACCAGGACAACAAGTCTACACCAGGAGCCTTGGACAACTGGTCTACCGTGTGGATGGGCTGCCTAATGCCAAGTCCTGGCCTGGACAACAGGTCTACCCCATGGGTTTGGGACAACAGGTCTACCCCATGGGCCGGGGACACAAGGTCTACCCCACGGGCCTGGGACAACAGGTCTACCTCAGGCCTCTGGATAACAGGTCTACCCTGAATGGGCTGCTTAATGAGAAGACCAGGACAACAGGTCTACCCCAGGGGCCTGGGAGAACAGGTCTACCCTCGGGCCAGGCTGCCGAACTCGAGGTCCGGCATGGGGAACACAGGTCTACCCAAGGTATCGGGGACACCAGGTCTCCCCTGTGAATGGGCTGCTTAATACGAAGACCAGGACAACAGGTCTACACCAGGGGCCTGGGACAATAGGTCTACCCTGTGGATGGGCTGCCTAATGCCAAGTCCTGGCCTGGACAACAGGTCTACCCCATGGGTTTGGGACAACAGGTCTAACCCAGGGGCCTGGGACAACTAGGGCCAGGCTGCCGAACACGAGGTCCGGCCTGCGGACAACGGGTCTACCCCAGGCATCGGGGACACCAAGTCTACCCAGTGGATGGGCTGTCTAAGGCGTTCCTGGCCCAGATAAAAGGTCTACCCCAGGGGTTTGGGAAAACCGATCTACCGTGTGGATGGGTGGCCTAATGCAGTCCTGGCCTGGACAGGAAGTCTACCCAAGGGGTTTGGGACAACAGGTCTACCCCATGGGCCGAGGACACAAGGTCTACCCCACAGGCCTGGGACAACAGGTCTACCTCAGGCCTCTGGATAACAGGTCTACCCTGAATGGGCTGCTTAATGAGAAGACCAGGACAACAGGTCTACCCCAGGGGCCTGGGAGAACAGGTCTACCCTCGGGCCAGGCTGCCGAACTCGAGGTCCGGCATGGGGAACACAGGTCTACCCAAGGTATCGGGGACACCAGGTCTCCCCTGTGAATGGGCTGCTTAATACGAAGACCAGGACAACAGGTCTACACCAGGGGCCTGGGACAATAGGTCTACCCCGTGGATGGGCTGCCTAATGCCAAGTCCTGGCCTGGACAACAGGTCTACCCCATGGGTTTGGGACAACAGGTCTAACCCAGGGGCCTGGGACAACTAGGGCCAGGCTGCCGAACACGAGGTCCGGCCTGCGGACAACGGGTCTACCCCAGGCATCGGGGACACCAAGTCTACCCAGTGGATGGGCTGTCTAAGGCGTTCCTGGCCCAGATAAAAGGTCTACCCCAGGGGTTTGGGAAAACCGATCTACCGTGTGGATGGGTGGCCTAATGCAGTCCTGGCCTGGACAGGAAGTCTACCCAAGGGGTTTGGGACAACAGGTCTACCCCATGGGCCGAGGACACAAGGTCTACCCCACGGGCCTGGGACAACAGGTCTACCTCAGGCCTCTGGATAACAGGTCTACCCTGAATGGGCTGCTTAATGAGAAGACCAGGACAACAGGTCTACACCAGGGGCCTTGGACAACAGGTCTACCGTGTGGATGGGCTGCCTAATGCCAAGTCCTGGCCTGGACAACAGGTCTACCCCATGGGTTTGGGACAACAGGTCTACCCCATGGGCCGGGGACACAAGGTCTACCCCACGGGCCTGGGACAACAGGTCTACCTCAGGCCTCTGGATAACAGGTCTACCCTGAATGGGCTGCTTAATGAGAAGACCAGGACAACAGGTCTACCCCAGGGGCCTGGGAGAACAGGTCTACCCTCGGGCCAGGCTGCCGAACTCGAGGTCCGGCATGGGGAACACAGGTCTACCCAAGGTATCGGGGACACCAGGTCTCCCCTGTGAATGGGCTGCTTAATACGAAGACCAGGACAACAGGTCTACACCAGGGGCCTGGGACAATAGGTCTACCCTGTGGATGGGCTGCCTAATGCCAAGTCCTGGCCTGGACAACAGGTCTACCCCATGGGTTTGGGACAACAGGTCTAACCCAGGGGCCTGGGACAACTAGGGCCAGGCTGCCGAACACGAGGTCCGGCCTGCGGACAACGGGTCTACCCCAGGCATCGGGGACACCAAGTCTACCCAGTGGATGGGCTGTCTAAGGCGTTCCTGGCCCAGATAAAAGGTCTACCCCAGGGGTTTGGGAAAACCGATCTACCGTGTGGATGGGTGGCCTAATGCAGTCCTGGCCTGGACAAGAAGTCTACCCAAGGGGTTTGGGACAACAGGTCTACCCCATGGGCCGAGGACACAAGGTCTACCCCACAGGCCTGGGACAACAGGTCTACCTCAGGCCTCTGGATAACAGGTCTACCCTGAATGGGCTGCTTAATGAGAAGACCAGGACAACAGGTCTACCCCAGGGGCCTGGGAGAACAGGTCTACCCTCGGGCCAGGCTGCCGAACTCGAGGTCCGGCATGGGGAACACAGGTCTACCCAAGGTATCGGGGACACCAGGTCTCCCCTGTGAATGGGCTGCTTAATACGAAGACCAGGACAACAGGTCTACACCAGGGGCCTGGGACAACAGGTCTACCCTGTGGATGGGCTGCCTAATGCCAAGTCCTGGCCTGGACAACAGGTCTACCCCATGGGTTTGGGACAACAGGTCTAACCCAGGGGCCTGGGACAACTAGGGCCAGGCTGCCGAACACGAGGTCCGGCCTGCGGACAACGGGTCTACCCCAGGCATCGGGGACACCAAGTCTACCCAGTGGATGGGCTGTCTAAGGCGTTCCTGGCCCAGGTAAAAGGTCTACCCCAGGGGTTTGGGAAAACCGATCTACCGTGTGGATGGGTGGCCTAATGCAGTCCTGGCCTGGACAGGAAGTCTACCCAAGGGGTTTGGGACAACAGGTCTACCCCATGGGCCGAGGACACAAGGTCTACCCCACGGGCCTGGGACAACAGGTCTACCTCAGGCCTCTGGATAACAGGTCTACCCTGAATGGGCTGCTTAATGAGAAGACCAGGACAACAGGTCTACCCCAGGGGCCTGGGAGAACAGGTCTACCCCAGGGCCATGCTGCCGATCTCGAGGTCCGGCATGGGGAACACAGGTCTACCCAAGGTATCAGGAACACCAGGCCTCCCCTGTGAATGGGCTGCTTAATATGAAGACCAGGACAACAAGTCTACACCAGGAGCCTTGGACAACTGGTCTACCGTGTGGATGGGCTGCCTAATGCCAAGTCCTGGCCTGGACAACAGGTCTACCCCATGGGTTTGGGACAACAGGTCTACCCCATGGGCCGGGGACACAAGGTCTACCCCACGGGCCTGGGACAACAGGTCTACCTCAGGCCTCTGGATAACAGGTCTACCCTGAATGGGCTGCTTAATGAGAAGACCAGGACAACAGGTCTACCCCAGGGGCCTGGGAGAACAGGTCTACCCTCGGGCCAGGCTGCCGAACTCGAGGTCCGGCATGGGGAACACAGGTCTACCCAAGGTATCGGGGACACCAGGTCTCCCCTGTGAATGGGCTGCTTAATACGAAGACCAGGACAACAGGTCTACACCAGGGGCCTGGGACAATAGGTCTACCCTGTGGATGGGCTGCCTAATGCCAAGTCCTGGCCTGGACAACAGGTCTACCCCATGGGTTTGGGACAACAGGTCTAACCCAGGGGCCTGGGACAACTAGGGCCAGGCTGCCGAACACGAGGTCCGGCCTGCGGACAACGGGTCTACCCCAGGCATCGGGGACACCAAGTCTACCCAGTGGATGGGCTGTCTAAGGCGTTCCTGGCCCAGATAAAGGTCTACCCCAGGGGTTTGGGGAAACCGATATACCGTGTGGATGGGTGGCCTAATGCAGTCCTGGCCTGGACAGGAAGTCTACCCAAGGGGTTTGGGACAACAGGTCTACCCCATGGGCCGAGGACACAAGGTCTACCCCACAGGCCTGGGACAACAGGTCTACCTCAGGCCTCTGGATAACAGGTCTACCCTGAATGGGCTGCTTAATGAGAAGACCAGGACAACAGGTCTACCCCAGGGGCCTGGGAGAACAGGTCTACCCTCGGGCCAGGCTGCCGAACTCGAGGTCCGGCATGGGGAACACAGGTCTACCCAAGGTATCGGGGACACTAGGTCTCCCCTGTGAATGGGCTGCTTAATACGAAGACCAGGACAACAGGTCTACACCAGGGGCCTGGGACAATAGGTCTACCCCGTGGATGGGCTGCCTAATGCCAAGTCCTGGCCTGGACAACAGGTCTACCCCATGGGTTTGGGACAACAGGTCTAACCCAGGGGCCTGGGACAACTAGGGCCAGGCTGCCGAACACGAGGTCCGGCCTGCGGACAACGGGTCTACCCCAGGCATCGGGGACACCAAGTCTACCCAGTGGATGGGCTGTCTAAGGCGTTCCTGGCCCAGATAAAAGGTCTACCCCAGGGGTTTGGGAAAACCGATCTACCGTGTGGATGGGTGGCCTAATGCAGTCCTGGCCTGGACAGGAAGTCTACCCAAGGGGTTTGGGACAACAGGTCTACCCCATGGGCCGAGGACACAAGGTCTACCCCACGGGCCTGGGACAACAGGTCTACCTCAGGCCTCTGGATAACAGGTCTACCCTGAATGGGCTGCTTAATGAGAAGACCAGGACAACAGGTCTACACCAGGGGCCTTGGACAACAGGTCTACCGTGTGGATGGGCTGCCTAATGCCAAGTCCTGGCCTGGACAACAGGTCTACCCCATGGGTTTGGGACAACAGGTCTACCCCATGGGCCGGGGACACAAGGTCTACCCCACGGGCCTGGGACAACAGGTCTACCTCAGGCCTCTGGATAACAGGTCTACCCTGAATGGGCTGCTTAATGAGAAGACCAGGACAACAGGTCTACCCCAGGGGCCTGGGAGAACAGGTCTACCCTCGGGCCAGGCTGCCGAACTCGAGGTCCGGCATGGGGAACACAGGTCTACCCAAGGTATCGGGGACACCAGGTCTCCCCTGTGAATGGGCTGCTTAATACGAAGACCAGGACAACAGGTCTACACCAGGGGCCTGGGACAACAGGTCTACCCTGTGGATGGGCTGCCTAATGCCAAGTCCTGGCCTGGACAACAGGTCTACCCCATGGGTTTGGGACAACAGGTCTAACCCAGGGGCCTGGGACAACTAGGGCCAGGCTGCCGAACACGAGGTCCGGCCTGCGGACAACGGGTCTACCCCAGGCATCGGGGACACCAAGTCTACCCAGTGGATGGGCTGTCTAAGGCGTTCCTGGCCCAGATAAAAGGTCTACCCCAGGGGTTTGGGAAAACCGATCTACCGTGTGGATGGGTGGCCTAATGCAGTCCTGGCCTGGACAACAAGTCTACCCAAGGGGTTTGGGACAACAGGTCTACCCCATGGGCCGAGGACACAAGGTCTACCCCACAGGCCTGGGACAACAGGTCTACCTCAGGCCTCTGGATAACAGGTCTACCCTGAATGGGCTGCTTAATGAGAAGACCAGGACAACAGGTCTACCCCAGGGGCCTGGGAGAACAGGTCTACCCTCGGGCCAGGCTGCCGAACTCGAGGTCCGGCATGGGGAACACAGGTCTACCCAAGGTATCGGGGACACCAGGTCTCCCCTGTGAATGGGCTGCTTAATACGAAGACCAGGACAACAGGTCTACACCAGGGGCCTGGGACAATAGGTCTACCCTGTGGATGGGCTGCCTAATGCCAAGTCCTGGCCTGGACAACAGGTCTACCCCATGGGTTTGGGACAACAGGTCTAACCCAGGGGCCTGGGACAACTAGGGCCAGGCTGCCGAACACGAGGTCCGGCCTGCGGACAACGGGTCTACCCCAGGCATCGGGGACACCAAGTCTACCCAGTGGATGGGCTGTCTAAGGCGTTCCTGGCCCAGATAAAAGGTCTACCCCAGGGGTTTGGGAAAACCGATCTACCGTGTGGATGGGTGGCCTAATGCAGTCCTGGCCTGGACAGGAACTCTACCCAAGGGGTTTGGGACAACAGGTCTACCCCATGGGCCGAGGACACAAGGTCTACCCCACAGGCCTGGGACAACAGGTCTACCTCAGGCCTCTGGATAACAGGTCTACCCTGAATGGGCTGCTTAATGAGAAGACCAGGACAACAGGTCTACCCCAGGGGCCTGGGAGAACAGGTCTACCCTCGGGCCAGGCTGCCGAACTCGAGGTCCGGCATGGGGAACACAGGTCTACCCAAGGTATCGGGGACACCAGGTCTCCCCTGTGAATGGGCTGCTTAATACGAAGACCAGGACAACAGGTCTACACCAGGGGCCTGGGACAATAGGTCTACCCTGTGGATGGGCTGCCTAATGCAAAGTCCTGGCCTGGACAACAGGTCTACCCCATGGGTTTGGGACAACAGGTCTAACCCAGGGGCCTGGGACAACTAGGGCCAGGCTGCCGAACACGAGGTCCGGCCTGCGGACAACGGGTCTACCCCAGGCATCGGGGACACCAAGTCTACCCAGTGGATGGGCTGTCTAAGGCGTTCCTGGCCCAGATAAAAGGTCTACCCCAGGGGTTTGGGAAAACCGATCTACCGTGTGGATGGGTGGCCTAATGCAGTCCTGGCCTGGACAAGAAGTCTACCCAAGGGGTTTGGGACAACAGGTCTACCCCATGGGCCGAGGACACAAGGTCTACCCCACAGGCCTGGGACAACAGGTCTACCTCAGGCCTCTGGATAACAGGTCTACCCTGAATGGGCTGCTTAATGAGAAGACCAGGACAACAGGTCTACCCCAGGGGCCTGGGAGAACAGGTCTACCCTCGGGCCAGGCTGCCGAACTCGAGGTCCGGCATGGGGAACACAGGTCTACCCAAGGTATCGGGGACACCAGGTCTCCCCTGTTAATGGGCTGCTTAATACGAAGACCAGGACAACAGGTCTACACCAGGGGCCTGGGACAATAGGTCTACCCTGTGGATGGGCTGCCTAATGCCAAGTCCTGGCCTGGACAACAGGTCTACCCCATGGGTTTGGGACAACAGGTCTAACCCAGGGGCCTGGGACAACTAGGGCCAGGCTGCCGAACACGAGGTCCGGCCTGCGGACAACGGGTCTACCCCAGGCATCGGGGACACCAAGTCTACCCAGTGGATGGGCTGTCTAAGGCGTTCCTGGCCCAGATAAAGGTCTACCCCAGGGGTTTGGGAAAACCGTTATACCGTGTGGATGGGTGGCCTAATGCAGTCCTGGCCTGGACAGGAAGTCTACCCAAGGGGTTTGGGACAACAGGTCTACCCCATGGGCCGAGGACACAAGGTCTACCCCACGGGCCTGGGACAACAGGTCTACCTCAGGCCTCTGGATAACAGGTCTACCCTGAATGGGCTGCTTAATGAGAAGACCAGGACAACAGGTCTACCCCAGGGGCCTGGGAGAACAGGTCTACCCTCGGGCCAGGCTGCCGAACTCGAGGTCCGGCATGGGGAACACAGGTCTACCCAAGGTATCGGGGACACCAGGTCTCCCCTGTGAATGGGCTGCTTAATACGAAGACCAGGACAACAGGTCTACACCAGGGGCCTGGGACAATAGGTCTACCCTGTGGATGGGCTGCCTAATGCCAAGTCCTGGCCTGGACAACAGGTCTACCCCATGGGTTTGGGACAACAGGTCTAACCCAGGGGCCTGGGACAACTAGGGCCAGGCTGCCGAACACGAGGTCCGGCCTGCGGACAACGGGTCTACCCCAGGCATCGGGGACACCAAGTCTACCCAGTGGATGGGCTGTCTAAGGCGTTCCTGGCCCAGATAAAAGGTCTACCCCAGGGGTTTGGGAAAACCGATCTACCGTGTGGATGGGTGGCCTAATGCAGTCCTGGCCTGGACAGGAAGTCTACCCAAGGGGTTTGGGACAACAGGTCTACCCCATGGGCCGAGGACACAAGGTCTACCCCACGGGCCTGGGACAACAGGTCTACCTCAGGCCTCTGGATAACAGGTCTACCCTGAATGGGCTGCTTAATGAGAAGACCAGGACAACAGGTCTACCCCAGGGGCCTGGGAGAACAGGTCTACCCCAGGGACATGCTGCCGATCTCGAGGTCCGGCATGGGGAACACAGGTCTACCCAAGGTATCAGGAACACCAGGCCTCCCCTGTGAATGGGCTGCTTAATATGAAGACCAGGACAACAAGTCTACACCAGGAGCCTTGGACAACTGGTCTACCGTGTGGATGGGCTGCCTAATGCCAAGTCCTGGCCTGGACAACAGGTCTACCCCATGGGTTTGGGACAACAGGTCTACCCCATGGGCCGGGGACACAAGGTCTACCCCACGGGCCTGGGACAACAGGTCTACCTCAGGCCTCTGGATAACAGGTCTACCCTGAATGGGCTGCTTAATGAGAAGACCAGGACAACAGGTCTACCCCAGGGGCCTGGGAGAACAGGTCTACCCTCGGGCCAGGCTGCCGAACTCGAGGTCCGGCATGGGGAACACAGGTCTACCCAAGGTATCAGGGACACCAGGCCTCCCCTGTGAAAGGGCTGCTTAATACGAAGACCAGGACAACAGGTCTACACCAGGGGCCTGGGACAATAGGTCTACCCTGTGGATGGGCTGCCTAATGCCAAGTCCTGGCCTGGACAACAGGTCTACCCCATGGGTTTGGGACAACAGGTCTAACCCGGGGGCCTGGGACAACTAGGGCCAGGCTGCCGAACACGAGGTCCGGCCTGCGGACAACGGGTCTACCCCAGGCATCGGGGACACCAAGTCTACCCAGTGGATGGGCTGTCTAAGGCGTTCCTGGCCCAGATAAAAGGTCTACCCCAGGGGTTTGGGAAAACCGATCTACCGTGTGGATGGGTGGCCTAATGCAGTCCTGGCCTGGACAACAAGTCTACCCAAGGGGTTTGGGACAACAGGTCTACCCCATGGGCCGAGGACACAAGGTCTACGCCACGGGCCTGGGACAACAGGTCTACCTCAGGCCTCTGGATAACAGGTCTACCCTGAATGGGCTGCTTAATGAGAAGACCAGGACAACAGGTCTACCCCAGGGGCCTGGGAGAAACAGGTCTACCCCAGGGCCATGCTGCCGATCTCGAGGTCCGGCATGGGGAACACAGGTCTACCCAAGGTATCAGGAACACCAGGCCTCCCCTGTGAATGGGCTGCTAATATGAAGACCAGGACAACAGGTCTACACCAGGGGCCTTGGACAACAGGTCTACCGTGTGGATGGGCTGCCTAATGCCAAGTCCTGGCCTGGACAACAGGTCTACCCCATGGGTTTGGGACAACAGGTCTACCCCATGGGCCGGGGACACAAGGTCTACCCCACGGGCCTGGGACAACAGGTCTACCTCAGGCCTCTGGATAACAGGTCTACCCTGAATGGGCTGCTTAATGAGAAGACCAGGACAACAGGTCTACCCCAGGGGCCTGGGAGAACAGGTCTACCCTCGGGCCAGGCTGCCGAACTCGAGGTCCGGCATGGGGAACACAGGTCTACCCAAGGTATCGGGGACACCAGGTCTCCCCTGTGAATGGGCTGCTTAATACGAAGACCAGGACAACAGGTCTACACCAGGGGCCTGGGACAACAGGTCTACCCTGTGGATGGGCTGCCTAATGCCAAGTCCTGGCCTGGACAACAGGTCTACCCCATGGGTTTGGGACAACAGGTCTAACCCAGGGGCCTGGGACAACTAGGGCCAGGCTGCCGAACACGAGGTCCGGCCTGCGGACAACGGGTCTACCCCAGGCATCGGGGACACCAAGTCTACCCAGTGGATGGGCTGTCTAAGGCGTTCCTGGCCCAGATAAAAGGTCTACCCCAGGGGTTTGGGAAAACCGATCTACCGTGTGGATGGGTGGCCTAATGCAGTCCTGGCCTGGACAGGAAGTCTACCCAAGGGGTTTGGGACAACAGGTCTACCCCATGGGCCGAGGACACAAGGTCTACCCCACAGGCCTGGGACAACAGGTCTACCTCAGGCCTCTGGATAACAGGTCTACCCTGAATGGGCTGCTTAATGAGAAGACCAGGACAACAGGTCTACCCCAGGGGCCTGGGAGAACAGGTCTACCCTCGGGCCAGGCTGCCGAACTCGAGGTCCGGCATGGGGAACACAGGTCTTCCCAAGGTATCAGGGACACCAGGTCTCCCCTGTGAATGGGCTGCTTAATACGAAGACCAGGACAACAGGTCTACACCAGGGGCCTGGGACAATAGGTCTACCGTGTGGATGGGCTGCCTAATGCCAAGTCCTGGCCTGGACAACAGGTCTACCCCATGGGTTTGGGACAACAGGTCTAACCCAGGGGCCTGGGACAACTAGGGCCAGGCTGCCGAACACGAGGTCCGGCCTGCGGACAACGGGTCTACCCCAGGCATCGGGGACACCAAGTCTACCCAGTGGATGGGCTGTCTAAGGCGTTCCTGGCCCAGATAAAAGGTCTACCCCAGGGGTTTGGGAAAACCGATATACCGTGTGGATGGGTGGCCTAATGCAGTCCTGGCCTGGACAGGAAGTCTACCCAAGGGGTTTGGGACAACAGGTCTACCCCATGGGCCGAGGACACAAGGTCTACCCCACGGGCCTGGGACAACAGGTCTACCTCAGGCCTCTGGATAACAGGTCTACCCTGAATGGGCTGCTTAATGAGAAGACCAGGACAACAGGTCTACCCCAGGGGCCTGGGAGAACAGGTCTACCCTCGGGCCAGGCTGCCGAACTCGAGGTCCGGCATGGGGAACACAGGTCTACCCAAGGTATCAGGAACACCAGGCCTCCCCTGTGAATGGGCTGCTTAATATGAAGACCAGGACATCAAGTCTACACCAGGAGCCTTGGACAACTGGTCTACCGTGTGGATGGGCTGCCTAATGCAAAGTCCTGGCCTGGACAACAGGTCTACCCAAGGGGTTTGGGACAACAGGTCTACCCCATGGGCCGGGGACACAAGGTCTACCCCACGGGCCTGGGACAACAGGTCTACCTCAGGCCTCTGGATAACAGATCTACCCTGAATGGGCTGCTTAATGAGAAGACCAGGACAACAGGTCTACCCCAGGGGCCTGGGAGAACAGGTCTACCCTCGGGCCAGGCTGCCGAACTCGAGGTCCGGCATGGGGAACACAGGTCTACCCAAGGTATCGGGGACACCAGGTCTCCCCTGTGAATGGGCTGCTTAATACGAAGACCAGGACAACAGGTCTACACCAGGGGCCTGGGACAACAGGTCTACCCTGTGGATGGGCTGCCTAATGCCAAGTCCTGGCCTGGACAACAGGTCTACCCCATGGGTTTGGGACAACAGGTCTAACCCAGGGGCCTGGGACAACTAGGGCCAGGCTGCCGAACACGAGGTCCGGCCTGCGGACAACGGGTCTACCCCAGGCATCGGGGACACCAAGTCTACCCAGTGGATGGGCTGTCTAAGGCGTTCCTGGCCCAGATAAAAGGTCTACCCCAGGGGTTTGGGAAAACCGATCTACCGTGTGGATGGGTGGCCTAATGCAGTCCTGGCCTGGACAACAAGTCTACCCAAGGGGTTTGGGACAACAGGTCTACCCCATGGGCCGAGGACACAAGGTCTACCCCACAGGCCTGGGACAACAGGTCTACCTCAGGCCTCTGGATAACAGGTCTACCCTGAATGGGCTGCTTAATGAGAAGACCAGGACAACAGGTCTACCCCAGGGGCCTGGGAGAACAGGTCTACCCTCGGGCCAGGCTGCCGAACTCGAGGTCCGGCATGGGGAACACAGGTCTACCCAAGGTATCGGGGACACCAGGTCTCCCCTGTGAATGGGCTGCTTAATACGAAGACCAGGACAACAGGTCTACACCAGGGGCCTGGGACAATAGGTCTACCCTGTGGATGGGCTGCCTAATGCCAAGTCCTGGCCTGGACAACAGGTCTACCCCATGGGTTTGGGACAACAGGTCTAACCCAGGGGCCTGGGACAACTAGGGCCAGGCTGCCGAACACGAGGTCCGGCCTGCGGACAACGGGTCTACCCCAGGCATCGGGGACACCAAGTCTACCCAGTGGATGGGCTGTCTAAGGCGTTCCTGGCCCAGATAAAAGGTCTACCCCAGGGGTTTGGGAAAACCGATCTACCGTGTGGATGGGTGGCCTAATGCAGTCCTGGCCTGGACAACAAGTCTACCCAAGGGGTTTGGGACAACAGGTCTACCCCATGGGCCGAGGACACAAGGTCTACCCCACAGGCCTGGGACAACAGGTCTACCTCAGGCCTCTGGATAACAGGTCTACCCTGAATGGGCTGCTTAATGAGAAGACCAGGACAACAGGTCTACCCCAGGGGCCTGGGAGAACAGGTCTACCCTCGGGCCAGGCTGCCGAACTCGAGGTCCGGCATGGGGAACACAGGTCTACCCAAGGTATCGGGGACACCAGGTCTCCCCTGTGAATGGGCTGCTTAATACGAAGACCAGGACAACAGGTCTACACCAGGGGCCTGGGACAACAGGTCTACCCTGTGGATGGGCTGCCTAATGCCAAGTCCTGGCCTGGACAACAGGTCTACCCCATGGGTTTGGGACAACAGGTCTAACCCAGGGGCCTGGGACAACTAGGGCCAGGCTGCCGAACACGAGGTCCGGCCTGCGGACAACGGGTCTACCCCAGGCATCGGGGACACCAAGTCTACCCAGTGGATGGGCTGTCTAAGGCGTTCCTGGCCCAGGTAAAAGGTCTACCCCAGGGGTTTGGGAAAACCGATCTACCGTGTGGATGGGTGGCCTAATGCAGTCCTGGCCTGGACAACAAGTCTACCCAAGGGGTTTGGGACAACAGGTCTACCCCATGGGCCGAGGACACAAGGTCTACCCCACAGGCCTGGGACAACAGGTCTACCTCAGGCCTCTGGATAACAGGTCTACCCTGAATGGGCTGCTTAATGAGAAGACCAGGACAACAGGTCTACCCCAGGGGCCTGGGAGAACAGGTCTACCCTCGGGCCAGGCTGCCGAACTCGAGGTCCGGCATGGGGAACACAGGTCTACCCAAGGTATCGGGGACACCAGGTCTCCCCTGTGAATGGGCTGCTTAATACGAAGACCAGGACAACAGGTCTACACCAGGGGCCTGGGACAATAGGTCTACCCTGTGGATGGGCTGCCTAATGCCAAGTCCTGGCCTGGACAACAGGTCTACCCCATGGGTTTGGGACAACAGGTCTAACCCAGGGGCCTGGGACAACTAGGGCCAGGCTGCCGAACACGAGGTCCGGCCTGCGGACAACGGGTCTACCCCAGGCATCGGGGACACCAAGTCTACCCAGTGGATGGGCTGTCTAAGGCGTTCCTGGCCCAGATAAAAGGTCTACCCCAGGGGTTTGGGAAAACCGATCTACCGTGTGGATGGGTGGCCTAATGCAGTCCTGGCCTGGACAACAAGTCTACCCAAGGGGTTTGGGACAACAGGTCTACCCCATGGGCCGAGGACACAAGGTCTACCCCACAGGCCTGGGACAACAGGTCTACCTCAGGCCTCTGGATAACAGGTCTACCCTGAATGGGCTGCTTAATGAGAAGACCAGGACAACAGGTCTACCCCAGGGGCCTGGGAGAACAGGTCTACCCTCGGGCCAGGCTGCCGAACTCGAGGTCCGGCATGGGGAACACAGGTCTACCCAAGGTATCGGGGACACCAGGTCTCCCCTGTGAATGGGCTGCTTAATACGAAGACCAGGACAACAGGTCTACACCAGGGGCCTGGGACAATAGGTCTACCCTGTGGATGGGCTGCCTAATGCCAAGTCCTGGCCTGGACAACAGGTCTACCCCATGGGTTTGGGACAACAGGTCTAACCCAGGGGCCTGGGACAACTAGGGCCAGGCTGCCGAACACGAGGTCCGGCCTGCGGACAACGGGTCTACCCCAGGCATCGGGGACACCAAGTCTACCCAGTGGATGGGCTGTCTAAGGCGTTCCTGGCCCAGATAAAAGGTCTACCCCAGGGGTTTGGGAAAACCGATCTACCGTGTGTATGGGTGGCCTAATGCAGTCCTGGCCTGGACAAGAAGTCTACCCAAGGGGTTTGGGACAACAGGTCTACCCCATGGGCCGAGGACACAAGGTCTACCCCACAGGCCTGGGACAACAGGTCTACCTCAGGCCTCTGGATAACAGGTCTACCCTGAATGGGCTGCTTAATGAGAAGACCAGGACAACAGGTCTACCCCAGGGGCCTGGGAGAACAGGTCTACCCTCGGGCCAGGCTGCCGAACTCGAGGTCCGGCATGGGGAACACAGGTCTACCCAAGGTATCGGGGACACCAGGTCTCCCCTGTGAATGGGCTGCTTAATACGAAGACCAGGACAACAGGTCTACACCAGGGGCCTGGGACAACAGGTCTACCCTGTGGATGGGCTGCCTAATGCCAAGTCCTGGCCTGGACAACAGGTCTACCCCATGGGTTTGGGACAACAGGTCTAACCCAGGGGCCTGGGACAACTAGGGCCAGGCTGCCGAACACGAGGTCCGGCCTGCGGACAACGGGTCTACCCCAGGCATCGGGGACACCAAGTCTACCCAGTGGATGGGCTGTCTAAGGCGTTCCTGGCCCAGGTAAAAGGTCTACCCCAGGGGTTTGGGAAAACCGATCTACCGTGTGGATGGGTGGCCTAATGCAGTCCTGGCCTGGACAGGAAGTCTACCCAAGGGGTTTGGGACAACAGGTCTACCCCATGGGCCGAGGACACAAGGTCTACCCCACGGGCCTGGGACAACAGGTCTACCTCAGGCCTCTGGATAACAGGTCTACCCTGAATGGGCTGCTTAATGAGAAGACCAGGACAACAGGTCTACCCCAGGGGCCTGGGAGAACAGGTCTACCCCAGGGCCATGCTGCCGATCTCGAGGTCCGGCATGGGGAACACAGGTCTACCCAAGGTATCAGGAACACCAGGCCTCCCCTGTGAATGGGCTGCTTAATATGAAGACCAGGACAACAAGTCTACACCAGGAGCCTTGGACAACTGGTCTACCGTGTGGATGGGCTGCCTAATGCCAAGTCCTGGCCTGGACAACAGGTCTACCCCATGGGTTTGGGACAACAGGTCTACCCCATGGGCCGGGGACACAAGGTCTACCCCACGGGCCTGGGACAACAGGTCTACCTCAGGCCTCTGGATAACAGGTCTACCCTGAATGGGCTGCTTAATGAGAAGACCAGGACAACAGGTCTACCCCAGGGGCCTGGGAGAACAGGTCTACCCTCGGGCCAGGCTGCCGAACTCGAGGTCCGGCATGGGGAACACAGGTCTACCCAAGGTATCGGGGACACCAGGTCTCCCCTGTGAATGGGCTGCTTAATACGAAGACCAGGACAACAGGTCTACACCAGGGGCCTGGGACAATAGGTCTACCCTGTGGATGGGCTGCCTAATGCCAAGTCCTGGCCTGGACAACAGGTCTACCCCATGGGTTTGGGACAACAGGTCTAACCCAGGGGCCTGGGACAACTAGGGCCAGGCTGCCGAACACGAGGTCCGGCCTGCGGACAACGGGTCTACCCCAGGCATCGGGGACACCAAGTCTACCCAGTGGATGGGCTGTCTAAGGCGTTCCTGGCCCAGATAAAGGTCTACCCCAGGGGTTTGGGAAAACCGATATACCGTGTGGATGGGTGGCCTAATGCAGTCCTGGCCTGGACAGGAAGTCTACCCAAGGGGTTTGGGACAACAGGTCTACCCCATGGGCCGAGGACACAAGGTCTACCCCACAGGCCTGGGACAACAGGTCTACCTCAGGCCTCTGGATAACAGGTCTACCCTGAATGGGCTGCTTAATGAGAAGACCAGGACAACAGGTCTACCCCAGGGGCCTGGGAGAACAGGTCTACCCTCGGGCCAGGCTGCCGAACTCGAGGTCCGGCATGGGGAACACAGGTCTACCCAAGGTATCGGGGACACTAGGTCTCCCCTGTGAATGGGCTGCTTAATACGAAGACCAGGACAACAGGTCTACACCAGGGGCCTGGGACAATAGGTCTACCCCGTGGATGGGCTGCCTAATGCCAAGTCCTGGCCTGGACAACAGGTCTACCCCATGGGTTTGGGACAACAGGTCTAACCCAGGGGCCTGGGACAACTAGGGCCAGGCTGCCGAACACGAGGTCCGGCCTGCGGACAACGGGTCTACCCCAGGCATCGGGGACACCAAGTCTACCCAGTGGATGGGCTGTCTAAGGCGTTCCTGGCCCAGATAAAAGGTCTACCCCAGGGGTTTGGGAAAACCGATCTACCGTGTGGATGGGTGGCCTAATGCAGTCCTGGCCTGGACAGGAAGTCTACCCAAGGGGTTTGGGACAACAGGTCTACCCCATGGGCCGAGGACACAAGGTCTACCCCACGGGCCTGGGACAACAGGTCTACCTCAGGCCTCTGGATAACAGGTCTACCCTGAATGGGCTGCTTAATGAGAAGACCAGGACAACAGGTCTACACCAGGGGCCTTGGACAACAGGTCTACCGTGTGGATGGGCTGCCTAATGCCAAGTCCTGGCCTGGACAACAGGTCTACCCCATGGGTTTGGGACAACAGGTCTACCCCATGGGCCGGGGACACAAGGTCTACCCCACGGGCCTGGGACAACAGGTCTACCTCAGGCCTCTGGATAACAGGTCTACCCTGAATGGGCTGCTTAATGAGAAGACCAGGACAACAGGTCTACCCCAGGGGCCTGGGAGAACAGGTCTACCCTCGGGCCAGGCTGCCGAACTCGAGGTCCGGCATGGGGAACACAGGTCTACCCAAGGTATCGGGGACACCAGGTCTCCCCTGTGAATGGGCTGCTTAATACGAAGACCAGGACAACAGGTCTACACCAGGGGCCTGGGACAACAGGTCTACCCTGTGGATGGGCTGCCTAATGCCAAGTCCTGGCCTGGACAACAGGTCTACCCCATGGGTTTGGGACAACAGGTCTAACCCAGGGGCCTGGGACAACTAGGGCCAGGCTGCCGAACACGAGGTCCGGCCTGCGGACAACGGGTCTACCCCAGGCATCGGGGACACCAAGTCTACCCAGTGGATGGGCTGTCTAAGGCGTTCCTGGCCCAGATAAAAGGTCTACCCCAGGGGTTTGGGAAAACCGATCTACCGTGTGGATGGGTGGCCTAATGCAGTCCTGGCCTGGACAACAAGTCTACCCAAGGGGTTTGGGACAACAGGTCTACCCCATGGGCCGAGGACACAAGGTCTACCCCACAGGCCTGGGACAACAGGTCTACCTCAGGCCTCTGGATAACAGGTCTACCCTGAATGGGCTGCTTAATGAGAAGACCAGGACAACAGGTCTACCCCAGGGGCCTGGGAGAACAGGTCTACCCTCGGGCCAGGCTGCCGAACTCGAGGTCCGGCATGGGGAACACAGGTCTACCCAAGGTATCGGGGACACCAGGTCTCCCCTGTGAATGGGCTGCTTAATACGAAGACCAGGACAACAGGTCTACACCAGGGGCCTGGGACAACAGGTCTACCCTGTGGATGGGCTGCCTAATGCCAAGTCCT
This sequence comes from Molothrus aeneus, assembly GCF_037042795.1. Classification (NCBI taxonomy): domain Eukaryota; kingdom Metazoa; phylum Chordata; class Aves; order Passeriformes; family Icteridae; genus Molothrus; species Molothrus aeneus. The sequence goes on along the minus strand of NW_027099133.1, from coordinate 659,295 downwards.
GGCCTGGACAACAGGTCTACCCCATGGGTTTGGGACAACAGGTCTAACCCAGGGGCCTGGGACAACTAGGGCCAGGCTGCCGAACACGAGGTCCGGCCTGCGGACAACGGGTCTACCCCAGGCATCGGGGACACCAAGTCTACCCAGTGGATGGGCTGTCTAAGGCGTTCCTGGCCCAGATAAAAGGTCTACCCCAGGGGTTTGGGAAAACCGATCTACCGTGTGGATGGGTGGCCTAATGCAGTCCTGGCCTGGACAGGAACTCTACCCAAGGGGTTTGGGACAACAGGTCTACCCCATGGGCCGAGGACACAAGGTCTACCCCACAGGCCTGGGACAACAGGTCTACCTCAGGCCTCTGGATAACAGGTCTACCCTGAATGGGCTGCTTAATGAGAAGACCAGGACAACAGGTCTACCCCAGGGGCCTGGGAGAACAGGTCTACCCTCGGGCCAGGCTGCCGAACTCGAGGTCCGGCATGGGGAACACAGGTCTACCCAAGGTATCGGGGACACCAGGTCTCCCCTGTGAATGGGCTGCTTAATACGAAGACCAGGACAACAGGTCTACACCAGGGGCCTGGGACAATAGGTCTACCCTGTGGATGGGCTGCCTAATGCAAAGTCCTGGCCTGGACAACAGGTCTACCCCATGGGTTTGGGACAACAGGTCTAACCCAGGGGCCTGGGACAACTAGGGCCAGGCTGCCGAACACGAGGTCCGGCCTGCGGACAACGGGTCTACCCCAGGCATCGGGGACACCAAGTCTACCCAGTGGATGGGCTGTCTAAGGCGTTCCTGGCCCAGATAAAAGGTCTACCCCAGGGGTTTGGGAAAACCGATCTACCGTGTGGATGGGTGGCCTAATGCAGTCCTGGCCTGGACAAGAAGTCTACCCAAGGGGTTTGGGACAACAGGTCTACCCCATGGGCCGAGGACACAAGGTCTACCCCACAGGCCTGGGACAACAGGTCTACCTCAGGCCTCTGGATAACAGGTCTACCCTGAATGGGCTGCTTAATGAGAAGACCAGGACAACAGGTCTACCCCAGGGGCCTGGGAGAACAGGTCTACCCTCGGGCCAGGCTGCCGAACTCGAGGTCCGGCATGGGGAACACAGGTCTACCCAAGGTATCGGGGACACCAGGTCTCCCCTGTTAATGGGCTGCTTAATACGAAGACCAGGACAACAGGTCTACACCAGGGGCCTGGGACAATAGGTCTACCCTGTGGATGGGCTGCCTAATGCCAAGTCCTGGCCTGGACAACAGGTCTACCCCATGGGTTTGGGACAACAGGTCTAACCCAGGGGCCTGGGACAACTAGGGCCAGGCTGCCGAACACGAGGTCCGGCCTGCGGACAACGGGTCTACCCCAGGCATCGGGGACACCAAGTCTACCCAGTGGATGGGCTGTCTAAGGCGTTCCTGGCCCAGATAAAGGTCTACCCCAGGGGTTTGGGAAAACCGTTATACCGTGTGGATGGGTGGCCTAATGCAGTCCTGGCCTGGACAGGAAGTCTACCCAAGGGGTTTGGGACAACAGGTCTACCCCATGGGCCGAGGACACAAGGTCTACCCCACGGGCCTGGGACAACAGGTCTACCTCAGGCCTCTGGATAACAGGTCTACCCTGAATGGGCTGCTTAATGAGAAGACCAGGACAACAGGTCTACCCCAGGGGCCTGGGAGAACAGGTCTACCCTCGGGCCAGGCTGCCGAACTCGAGGTCCGGCATGGGGAACACAGGTCTACCCAAGGTATCGGGGACACCAGGTCTCCCCTGTGAATGGGCTGCTTAATACGAAGACCAGGACAACAGGTCTACACCAGGGGCCTGGGACAATAGGTCTACCCTGTGGATGGGCTGCCTAATGCCAAGTCCTGGCCTGGACAACAGGTCTACCCCATGGGTTTGGGACAACAGGTCTAACCCAGGGGCCTGGGACAACTAGGGCCAGGCTGCCGAACACGAGGTCCGGCCTGCGGACAACGGGTCTACCCCAGGCATCGGGGACACCAAGTCTACCCAGTGGATGGGCTGTCTAAGGCGTTCCTGGCCCAGATAAAAGGTCTACCCCAGGGGTTTGGGAAAACCGATCTACCGTGTGGATGGGTGGCCTAATGCAGTCCTGGCCTGGACAGGAAGTCTACCCAAGGGGTTTGGGACAACAGGTCTACCCCATGGGCCGAGGACACAAGGTCTACCCCACGGGCCTGGGACAACAGGTCTACCTCAGGCCTCTGGATAACAGGTCTACCCTGAATGGGCTGCTTAATGAGAAGACCAGGACAACAGGTCTACCCCAGGGGCCTGGGAGAACAGGTCTACCCCAGGGACATGCTGCCGATCTCGAGGTCCGGCATGGGGAACACAGGTCTACCCAAGGTATCAGGAACACCAGGCCTCCCCTGTGAATGGGCTGCTTAATATGAAGACCAGGACAACAAGTCTACACCAGGAGCCTTGGACAACTGGTCTACCGTGTGGATGGGCTGCCTAATGCCAAGTCCTGGCCTGGACAACAGGTCTACCCCATGGGTTTGGGACAACAGGTCTACCCCATGGGCCGGGGACACAAGGTCTACCCCACGGGCCTGGGACAACAGGTCTACCTCAGGCCTCTGGATAACAGGTCTACCCTGAATGGGCTGCTTAATGAGAAGACCAGGACAACAGGTCTACCCCAGGGGCCTGGGAGAACAGGTCTACCCTCGGGCCAGGCTGCCGAACTCGAGGTCCGGCATGGGGAACACAGGTCTACCCAAGGTATCAGGGACACCAGGCCTCCCCTGTGAAAGGGCTGCTTAATACGAAGACCAGGACAACAGGTCTACACCAGGGGCCTGGGACAATAGGTCTACCCTGTGGATGGGCTGCCTAATGCCAAGTCCTGGCCTGGACAACAGGTCTACCCCATGGGTTTGGGACAACAGGTCTAACCCGGGGGCCTGGGACAACTAGGGCCAGGCTGCCGAACACGAGGTCCGGCCTGCGGACAACGGGTCTACCCCAGGCATCGGGGACACCAAGTCTACCCAGTGGATGGGCTGTCTAAGGCGTTCCTGGCCCAGATAAAAGGTCTACCCCAGGGGTTTGGGAAAACCGATCTACCGTGTGGATGGGTGGCCTAATGCAGTCCTGGCCTGGACAACAAGTCTACCCAAGGGGTTTGGGACAACAGGTCTACCCCATGGGCCGAGGACACAAGGTCTACGCCACGGGCCTGGGACAACAGGTCTACCTCAGGCCTCTGGATAACAGGTCTACCCTGAATGGGCTGCTTAATGAGAAGACCAGGACAACAGGTCTACCCCAGGGGCCTGGGAGAAACAGGTCTACCCCAGGGCCATGCTGCCGATCTCGAGGTCCGGCATGGGGAACACAGGTCTACCCAAGGTATCAGGAACACCAGGCCTCCCCTGTGAATGGGCTGCTAATATGAAGACCAGGACAACAGGTCTACACCAGGGGCCTTGGACAACAGGTCTACCGTGTGGATGGGCTGCCTAATGCCAAGTCCTGGCCTGGACAACAGGTCTACCCCATGGGTTTGGGACAACAGGTCTACCCCATGGGCCGGGGACACAAGGTCTACCCCACGGGCCTGGGACAACAGGTCTACCTCAGGCCTCTGGATAACAGGTCTACCCTGAATGGGCTGCTTAATGAGAAGACCAGGACAACAGGTCTACCCCAGGGGCCTGGGAGAACAGGTCTACCCTCGGGCCAGGCTGCCGAACTCGAGGTCCGGCATGGGGAACACAGGTCTACCCAAGGTATCGGGGACACCAGGTCTCCCCTGTGAATGGGCTGCTTAATACGAAGACCAGGACAACAGGTCTACACCAGGGGCCTGGGACAACAGGTCTACCCTGTGGATGGGCTGCCTAATGCCAAGTCCTGGCCTGGACAACAGGTCTACCCCATGGGTTTGGGACAACAGGTCTAACCCAGGGGCCTGGGACAACTAGGGCCAGGCTGCCGAACACGAGGTCCGGCCTGCGGACAACGGGTCTACCCCAGGCATCGGGGACACCAAGTCTACCCAGTGGATGGGCTGTCTAAGGCGTTCCTGGCCCAGATAAAAGGTCTACCCCAGGGGTTTGGGAAAACCGATCTACCGTGTGGATGGGTGGCCTAATGCAGTCCTGGCCTGGACAGGAAGTCTACCCAAGGGGTTTGGGACAACAGGTCTACCCCATGGGCCGAGGACACAAGGTCTACCCCACAGGCCTGGGACAACAGGTCTACCTCAGGCCTCTGGATAACAGGTCTACCCTGAATGGGCTGCTTAATGAGAAGACCAGGACAACAGGTCTACCCCAGGGGCCTGGGAGAACAGGTCTACCCTCGGGCCAGGCTGCCGAACTCGAGGTCCGGCATGGGGAACACAGGTCTTCCCAAGGTATCAGGGACACCAGGTCTCCCCTGTGAATGGGCTGCTTAATACGAAGACCAGGACAACAGGTCTACACCAGGGGCCTGGGACAATAGGTCTACCGTGTGGATGGGCTGCCTAATGCCAAGTCCTGGCCTGGACAACAGGTCTACCCCATGGGTTTGGGACAACAGGTCTAACCCAGGGGCCTGGGACAACTAGGGCCAGGCTGCCGAACACGAGGTCCGGCCTGCGGACAACGGGTCTACCCCAGGCATCGGGGACACCAAGTCTACCCAGTGGATGGGCTGTCTAAGGCGTTCCTGGCCCAGATAAAGGTCTACCCCAGGGGTTTGGGAAAACCGATATACCGTGTGGATGGGTGGCCTAATGCAGTCCTGGCCTGGACAGGAAGTCTACCCAAGGGGTTTGGGACAACAGGTCTACCCCATGGGCCGAGGACACAAGGTCTACCCCACGGGCCTGGGACAACAGGTCTACCTCAGGCCTCTGGATAACAGGTCTACCCTGAATGGGCTGCTTAATGAGAAGACCAGGACAACAGGTCTACCCCAGGGGCCTGGGAGAACAGGTCTACCCTCGGGCCAGGCTGCCGAACTCGAGGTCCGGCATGGGGAACACAGGTCTACCCAAGGTATCAGGAACACCAGGCCTCCCCTGTGAATGGGCTGCTTAATATGAAGACCAGGACATCAAGTCTACACCAGGAGCCTTGGACAACTGGTCTACCGTGTGGATGGGCTGCCTAATGCAAAGTCCTGGCCTGGACAACAGGTCTACCCAAGGGGTTTGGGACAACAGGTCTACCCCATGGGCCGGGGACACAAGGTCTACCCCACGGGCCTGGGACAACAGGTCTACCTCAGGCCTCTGGATAACAGATCTACCCTGAATGGGCTGCTTAATGAGAAGACCAGGACAACAGGTCTACCCCAGGGGCCTGGGAGAACAGGTCTACCCTCGGGCCAGGCTGCCGAACTCGAGGTCCGGCATGGGGAACACAGGTCTACCCAAGGTATCGGGGACACCAGGTCTCCCCTGTGAATGGGCTGCTTAATACGAAGACCAGGACAACAGGTCTACACCAGGGGCCTGGGACAACAGGTCTACCCTGTGGATGGGCTGCCTAATGCCAAGTCCTGGCCTGGACAACAGGTCTACCCCATGGGTTTGGGACAACAGGTCTAACCCAGGGGCCTGGGACAACTAGGGCCAGGCTGCCGAACACGAGGTCCGGCCTGCGGACAACGGGTCTACCCCAGGCATCGGGGACACCAAGTCTACCCAGTGGATGGGCTGTCTAAGGCGTTCCTGGCCCAGATAAAAGGTCTACCCCAGGGGTTTGGGAAAACCGATCTACCGTGTGGATGGGTGGCCTAATGCAGTCCTGGCCTGGACAACAAGTCTACCCAAGGGGTTTGGGACAACAGGTCTACCCCATGGGCCGAGGACACAAGGTCTACCCCACAGGCCTGGGACAACAGGTCTACCTCAGGCCTCTGGATAACAGGTCTACCCTGAATGGGCTGCTTAATGAGAAGACCAGGACAACAGGTCTACCCCAGGGGCCTGGGAGAACAGGTCTACCCTCGGGCCAGGCTGCCGAACTCGAGGTCCGGCATGGGGAACACAGGTCTCCCCAAGGTATCAGGGACACCAGGTCTCCCCTGTGAATGGGCTGCTTAATACGAAGACCAGGACAACAGGTCTACACCAGGGGCCTGGGACAATAGGTCTACCGTGTGGATGGGCTGCCTAATGCCAAGTCCTGGCCTGGACAACAGGTCTACCCCATGGGTTTGGGACAACAGGTCTAACCCAGGGGCCTGGGACAACTAGGGCCAGGCTGCCGAACACGAGGTCCGGCCTGCGGACAACGGGTCTACCCCAGGCATCGGGGACACCAAGTCTACCCAGTGGATGGGCTGTCTAAGGCGTTCCTGGCCCAGATAAAAGGTCTACCCCAGGGGTTTGGGAAAACCGATCTACCGTGTGGATGGGTGGCCTAATGCAGTCCTGGCCTGGACAACAAGTCTACCCAAGGGGTTTGGGACAACAGGTCTACCCCATGGGCCGAGGACACAAGGTCTACCCCACAGGCCTGGGACAACAGGTCTACCTCAGGCCTCTGGATAACAGGTCTACCCTGAATGGGCTGCTTAATGAGAAGACCAGGACAACAGGTCTACCCCAGGGGCCTGGGAGAACAGGTCTACCCTCGGGCCAGGCTGCCGAACTCGTGGTCCGGCATGGGGAACACAGGTCTACCCAAGGTATCGGGGACACCAGGTCTCCCCTGTGAATGGGCTGCTTAATACGAAGACCAGGACAACAGGTCTACACCAGGGGCCTGGGACAATAGGTCTACCCTGTGGATGGGCTGCCTAATGCCAAGTCCTGGCCTGGACAACAGGTCTACCCCATGGGTTTGGGACAACAGGTCTAACCCAGGGGCCTGGGACAACTAGGGCCAGGCTGCCGAACACGAGGTCCGGCCTGCGGACAACGGGTCTACCCCAGGCATCGGGGACACCAAGTCTACCCAGTGGATGGGCTGTCTAAGGCGTTCCTGGCCCAGATAAAGGTCTACCCCAGGGGTTTGGGAAAACCGATCTACCGTGTGGATGGGTGGCCTAATGCAGTCCTGGCCTGGACAGGAAGTCTACCCAAGGGGTTTGGGACAACAGGTCTACCCCATGGGCCGAGGACACAAGGTCTACCCCACGGGCCTGGGACAACAGGTCTACCTCAGGCCTCTGGATAACAGGTCTACCCTGAATGGGCTGCTTAATGAGAAGACCAGGACAACAGGTCTACCCCAGGGGCCTGGGAGAACAGGTCTACCCTCGGGCCAGGCTGCCGAACTCGAGGTCCGGCATGGGGAACACAGGTCTACCCAAGGTATCAGGAACACCAGGCCTCCCCTGTGAATGGGCTGCTTAATATGAAGACCAGGACATCAAGTCTACACCAGGAGCCTTGGACAACTGGTCTACCGTGTGGATGGGCTGCCTAATGCCAAGTCCTGGCCTGGACAACAGGTCTACCCCATGGGTTTGGGACAACAGGTCTACCCCATGGGCCGGGGACACAAGGTCTACCCCACGGGCCTGGGACAACAGGTCTACCTCAGGCCTCTGGATAACAGGTCTACCCTGAATGGGCTGCTTAATGAGAAGACCAGGACAACAGGTCTACCCCAGGGGCCTGGGAGAACAGGTCTACCCTCGGGCCAGGCTGCCGAACTCGAGGTCCGGCATGGGGAACACAGGTCTACCCAAGGTATCGGGGACACCAGGTCTCCCCTGTGAATGGGCTGCTTAATACGAAGACCAGGACAACAGGTCTACACCAGGGGCCTGGGACAATAGGTCTACCCTGTGGATGGGCTGCCTAATGCCAAGTCCTGGCCTGGACAACAGGTCTACCCCATGGGTTTGGGACAACAGGTCTAACCCAGGGGCCTGGGACAACTAGGGCCAGGCTGCCGAACACGAGGTCCGGCCTGCGGACAACGGGTCTACCCCAGGCATCGGGGACACCAAGTCTACCCAGTGGATGGGCTGTCTAAGGCGTTCCTGGCCCAGATAAAGGTCTACCCCAGGGGTTTGGGAAAACCGATCTACCGTGTGGATGGGTGGCCTAATGCAGTCCTGGCCTGGACAACACGTCTACCCAAGGGGTTTGGGACAACAGGTCTACCCCATGGGCCGAGGACACAAGGTCTACCCCACGGGCCTGGGACAACAGGTCTACCTCAGGCCTCTGGATAACAGGTCTACCCTGAATGGGCTGCTTAATGAGAAGACCAGGACAACAGGTCTACCCCAGGGGCCTGGGAGAACAGGTCTACCCCAGGGCCATGCTGCCGAACTCGAGGTCCGGCATGGGGAACACAGGTCTACCCAAGGTATCAGGAACACCAGGCCTCCCCTGTCAATGGGCTGCTAATATGAAGACCAGGACAACAGGTCTACACCAGGGGCCTGGGACAACAGGTCTACCATGTGGATGGGCTGCCTAATGCAAAGTCCTGGCCTGGACAACAGGTCTACCCCATGGGTTTGGGACAACAGGTCTACCCCATGGGCCGGGGACACAAGGTCTACCCCACGGGCCTGGGACAACAGGTCTACCTCAGGCCTCTGGATAACAGGTCTACCCTGAATGGGCTGCTTAATGAGAAGACCAGGACAACAGGTCTACCCCAGGGGCCTGGGAGAACAGGTCTACCCTCGGGCCAGGCTGCCGAACTCGAGGTCCGGCATGGGGAACACAGGTCTACCCAAGGTATCGGGGACACCAGGTCTCCCCTGTGAATGGGCTGCTTAATACGAAGACCAGGACAACAGGTCTACACCAGGGGCCTGGGACAATAGGTCTACCCTGTGGATGGGCTGCCTAATGCCAAGTCCTGGCCTGGACAACAGGTCTACCCCATGGGTTTGGGACAACAGGTCTAACCCAGGGGCCTGGGACAACTAGGGCCAGGCTGCCGAACACGAGGTCCGGCCTGCGGACAACGGGTCTACCCCAGGCATCGGGGACACCAAGTCTACCCAGTGGATGGGCTGTCTAAGGCGTTCCTGGCCCAGATAAAAGGTCTACCCCAGGGGTTTGGGAAAACCGATATACCGTGTGGATGGGTGGCCTAATGCAGTCCTGGCCTGGACAGGAAGTCTACCCAAGGGGTTTGGGACAACAGGTCTACCCCATGGGCCGAGGACACAAGGTCTACCCCACGGGCCTGGGACAACAGGTCTACCTCAGGCCTCTGGATAACAGGTCTACCCTGAATGGGCTGCTTAATGAGAAGACCAGGACAACAGGTCTACCCCAGGGGCCTGGGAGAACAGGTCTACCCTCGGGCCAGGCTGCCGAACTCGAGGTCCGGCATGGGGAACACAGGTCTACCCAAGGTATCAGGAACACCAGGCCTCCCCTGTGAATGGGCTGCTTAATATGAAGACCAGGACATCAAGTCTACACCAGGAGCCTTGGACAACTGGTCTACCGTGTGGATGGGCTGCCTAATGCAAAGTCCTGGCCTGGACAACAGGTCTACCCAAGGGGTTTGGGACAACAGGTCTACCCCATGGGCCGGGGACACAAGGTCTACCCCACGGGCCTGGGACAACAGGTCTACCTCAGGCCTCTGGATAACAGATCTACCCTGAATGGGCTGCTTAATGAGAAGACCAGGACAACAGGTCTACCCCAGGGGCCTGGGAGAACAGGTCTACCCTCGGGCCAGGCTGCCGAACTCGAGGTCCGGCATGGGGAACACAGGTCTACCCAAGGTATCGGGGACACCAGGTCTCCCCTGTGAATGGGCTGCTTAATACGAAGACCAGGACAACAGGTCTACACCAGGGGCCTGGGACAACAGGTCTACCCTGTGGATGGGCTGCCTAATGCCAAGTCCTGGCCTGGACAACAGGTCTACCCCATGGGTTTGGGACAACAGGTCTAACCCAGGGGCCTGGGACAACTAGGGCCAGGCTGCCGAACACGAGGTCCGGCCTGCGGACAACGGGTCTACCCCAGGCATCGGGGACACCAAGTCTACCCAGTGGATGGGCTGTCTAAGGCGTTCCTGGCCCAGATAAAAGGTCTACCCCAGGGGTTTGGGAAAACCGATCTACCGTGTGGATGGGTGGCCTAATGCAGTCCTGGCCTGGACAACAAGTCTACCCAAGGGGTTTGGGACAACAGGTCTACCCCATGGGCCGAGGACACAAGGTCTACCCCACAGGCCTGGGACAACAGGTCTACCTCAGGCCTCTGGATAACAGGTCTACCCTGAATGGGCTGCTTAATGAGAAGACCAGGACAACAGGTCTACCCCAGGGGCCTGGGAGAACAGGTCTACCCTCGGGCCAGGCTGCCGAACTCGAGGTCCGGCATGGGGAACACAGGTCTCCCCAAGGTATCAGGGACACCAGGTCTCCCCTGTGAATGGGCTGCTTAATACGAAGACCAGGACAACAGGTCTACACCAGGGGCCTGGGACAATAGGTCTACCGTGTGGATGGGCTGCCTAATGCCAAGTCCTGGCCTGGACAACAGGTCTACCCCATGGGTTTGGGACAACAGGTCTAACCCAGGGGCCTGGGACAACTAGGGCCAGGCTGCCGAACACGAGGTCCGGCCTGCGGACAACGGGTCTACCCCAGGCATCGGGGACACCAAGTCTACCCAGTGGATGGGCTGTCTAAGGCGTTCCTGGCCCAGATAAAAGGTCTACCCCAGGGGTTTGGGAAAACCGATCTACCGTGTGGATGGGTGGCCTAATGCAGTCCTGGCCTGGACAACAAGTCTACCCAAGGGGTTTGGGACAACAGGTCTACCCCATGGGCCGAGGACACAAGGTCTACCCCACAGGCCTGGGACAACAGGTCTACCTCAGGCCTCTGGATAACAGGTCTACCCTGAATGGGCTGCTTAATGAGAAGACCAGGACAACAGGTCTACCCCAGGGGCCTGGGAGAACAGGTCTACCCTCGGGCCAGGCTGCCGAACTCGTGGTCCGGCATGGGGAACACAGGTCTACCCAAGGTATCGGGGACACCAGGTCTCCCCTGTGAATGGGCTGCTTAATACGAAGACCAGGACAACAGGTCTACACCAGGGGCCTGGGACAATAGGTCTACCCTGTGGATGGGCTGCCTAATGCCAAGTCCTGGCCTGGACAACAGGTCTACCCCATGGGTTTGGGACAACAGGTCTAACCCAGGGGCCTGGGACAACTAGGGCCAGGCTGCCGAACACGAGGTCCGGCCTGCGGACAACGGGTCTACCCCAGGCATCGGGGACACCAAGTCTACCCAGTGGATGGGCTGTCTAAGGCGTTCCAGGCCCAGATAAAGGTCTACCCCAGGGGTTTGGGAAAACCGATCTACCGTGTGGATGGGTGGCCTAATGCAGTCCTGGCCTGGACAGGAAGTCTACCCAAGGGGTTTGGGACAACAGGTCTACCCCATGGGCCGAGGACACAAGGTCTACCCCACGGGCCTGGGACAACAGGTCTACCTCAGGCCTCTGGATAACAGGTCTACCCTGAATGGGCTGCTTAATGAGAAGACCAGGACAACAGGTCTACCCCAGGGGCCTGGGAGAACAGGTCTACCCTCGGGCCAGGCTGCCGAACTCGAGGTCCGGCATGGGGAACACAGGTCTACCCAAGGTATCAGGAACACCAGGCCTCCCCTGTGAATGGGCTGCTTAATATGAAGACCAGGACATCAAGTCTACACCAGGAGCCTTGGACAACTGGTCTACCGTGTGGATGGGCTGCCTAATGCCAAGTCCTGGCCTGGACAACAGGTCTACCCCATGGGTTTGGGACAACAGGTCTACCCCATGGGCCGGGGACACAAGGTCTACCCCACGGGCCTGGGACAACAGGTCTACCTCAGGCCTCTGGATAACAGGTCTACCCTGAATGGGCTGCTTAATGAGAAGACCAGGACAACAGGTCTACCCCAGGGGCCTGGGAGAACAGGTCTACCCTCGGGCCAGGCTGCCGAACTCGAGGTCCGGCATGGGGAACACAGGTCTACCCAAGGTATCGGGGACACCAGGTCTCCCCTGTGAATGGGCTGCTTAATACGAAGACCAGGACAACAGGTCTACACCAGGGGCCTGGGACAATAGGTCTACCCTGTGGATGGGCTGCCTAATGCCAAGTCCTGGCCTGGACAACAGGTCTACCCCATGGGTTTGGGACAACAGGTCTAACCCAGGGGCCTGGGACAACTAGGGCCAGGCTGCCGAACACGAGGTCCGGCCTGCGGACAACGGGTCTACCCCAGGCATCGGGGACACCAAGTCTACCCAGTGGATGGGCTGTCTAAGGCGTTCCTGGCCCAGATAAAGGTCTACCCCAGGGGTTTGGGAAAACCGATCTACCGTGTGGATGGGTGGCCTAATGCAGTCCTGGCCTGGACAACACGTCTACCCAAGGGGTTTGGGACAACAGGTCTACCCCATGGGCCGAGGACACAAGGTCTACCCCACGGGCCTGGGACAACAGGTCTACCTCAGGCCTCTGGATAACAGGTCTACCCTGAATGGGCTGCTTAATGAGAAGACCAGGACAACAGGTCTACCCCAGGGGCCTGGGAGAACAGGTCTACCCCAGGGCCATGCTGCCGAACTCGAGGTCCGGCATGGGGAACACAGGTCTACCCAAGGTATCAGGAACACCAGGCCTCCCCTGTCAATGGGCTGCTAATATGAAGACCAGGACAACAGGTCTACACCAGGGGCCTGGGACAACAGGTCTACCATGTGGATGGGCTGCCTAATGCAAAGTCCTGGCCTGGACAACAGGTCTACCCCATGGGTTTGGGACAACAGGTCTACCCCATGGGCCGGGGACACAAGGTCTACCCCACGGGCCTGGGACAACAGGTCTACCTCAGGCCTCTGGATAACAGGTCTACCCTGAATGGGCTGCTTAATGAGAAGACCAGGACAACAGGTCTACCCCAGGGGCCTGGGAGAACAGGTCTACCCTCGGGCCAGGCTGCCGAACTCGAGGTCCGGCATGGGGAACACAGGTCTACCCAAGGTATCGGGGACACCAGGTCTCCCCTGTGAATGGGCTGCTTAATACGAAGACCAGGACAACAGGTCTACACCAGGGGCCTGGGACAATAGGTCTACCCTGTGGATGGGCTGCCTAATGCCAAGTCCTGGCCTGGACAACAGGTCTACCCCATGGGTTTGGGACAACAGGTCTAACCCAGGGGCCTGGGACAACTAGGGCCAGGCTGCCGAACACGAGGTCCGGCCTGCGGACAACGGGTCTACCCCAGGCATCGGGGACACCAGGTCTTCCCAGTGGATGGGCTGTCTAAGGCCTTCCTGGCCCAGATAAAGGTCTACCCCAGGGGTTTGGGAAAACCGATCTACCGTGTGGATGGGTGGCCTAATGCAGTCCTGGCCTGGACAACAGGTCTACCCCAGGGGTTTGGGACAACAGGTCTACCCCATGGGCCGAGGACACAAGGTCTACCCCACGGGCCTGGGACAACAGGTCTACCTCAGGCCTCTGGATAACAGGTCTACCCTGAATGGGCTGCTTAATGAGAAGACCAGGACAACAGGTCTACCCCAGGGGCCTGTGAGAACAGGTCTACCCCAGGGCCATGCTGCCGAACTCGAGGTCCGGCATGGGGAACACAGGTCTACCCAAGGTATCAGGAACACCAGGCCTCCCCTGTGAATGGGCTGCTTAATACGAAGACCAGGACAACAGGTCTACACCAGGGGCCTGGGACAACAGGTCTACCGTGTGGATGGGCTGCCTAATGCCAAGTCCTGGCCTGGACAACAGGTCTACCCCATGGGTTTGGGACAACAGGTCTACCCCATGGGCCGGGGACACAAGGTCTACCCCCACGGGCCTGGGACAACAGGTCTACCTCAGGCCTCTGGATAACAGGTCTACCCTGAATGGGCTGCTTAATGAGAAGACCAGGACAACAGGTCTACCCCAGGGGCCTGGGAGAACAGGTCTACCCTCGGGCCAGGCTGCCGAACTCGAGGTCCGGCATGGGGAACACAGGTCTACCCAAGGTATCAGGGACACCAGGCCTCCCCTGTGAAAGGGCTGCTTAATACGAAGACCAGGACAACAGGTCTACACCAGGGGCCTGGGACAATAGGTCTACCGTGTGGATGGGCTGCCTAATGCCAAGTCCTGGCCTGGACAACAGGTCTACCCCATGGGTTTGGGACAACAGGTCTAACCCAGGGGCCTGGGACAACTAGGGCCAGGCTGCCGAACACGAGGTCCGGCCTGCGGACAACGGGTCTACCCCAGGCATCGGGGACACCAAGTCTACCCAGTGGATGGGCTGTCTTAGGCGTTCCTGGCCCAGATAAAAGGTCTACCCCAGGGGTTTGGGAAAACCGATCTACCGTGTGGATGGGTGGCCTAATGCAGTCCTGGCCTGGACAACAAGTCTACCCAAGGGGTTTGGGACAACAGGTCTACCCCATGGGCCGAGGACACAAGGTCTACGCCACGGGCCTGGGACAACAGGTCTACCTCAGGCCTCTGGATAACAGGTCTACCCTGAATGGGCTGCTTAATGAGAAGACCAGGACAACAGGTCTACCCCAGGGGCCTGGGAGAACAGGTCTACCCCAGGGCCATGCTGCCGAACTCGAGGTCCGGCATGGGGAACACAGGTCTACCCAAGGTATCAGGAACACCAGGCCTCCCCTGTGAATGGGCTGCTAGTATGAAGAGCAGGACAACAGGTCTACACCAGGGGCCTTGGACAACAGGTCTACCGTGTGGATGGGCTGCCTAATGCCAAGTCCTGGCCTGGACAACAGGTCTACCCCATGGGTTTGGGACAACAGGTCTACCCCATGGGCCGAGGACACAAGGTCTACCCCACGGGCCTGGGACAACAGGTCTACCTCAGACCTCTGCATAACAGGTCTACCCTGAATGGGCTGCTTAATGAGAAGACCAGGACAACAGGTCTACCCCAGGGGCCTGGGAGAACAGGTCTACCCTCGGGCCAGGCTGCCGAACTCGAGGTCCGGCATGGGGAACACAGGTCTACCCAAGGTATCGGGGACACCAGGTCTCCCCTGTGAATGGGCTGCTTAATACGAAGACCAGGACAACAGGTCTACACCAAGGGCCTGGGACAACAGGTCTACCCTGTGGATGGGCTGCCTAATGCCAAGTCCTGGCCTGGACAACAGGTCTACCCCATGGGTTTGGGACAACAGGTCTAACCCAGGGGCCTGGGACAACTAGGGCCAGGCTGCCGAACACGAGGTCCGGCCTGCGGACAACGGGTCTACCCCAGGCATCGGGGACACCAGGTCTTCCCAGTGGATGGGCTGTCTAAGGCCTTCCTGGCCCAGATAAAGGTCTACCCCAGGGGTTTGGGAAAACCGATCTACCGTGTGGATGGGTGGCCTAATGCAGTCCTGGCCTGGACAACAGGTCTACCCCAGGGGTTTGGGACAACAGGTCTACCCCATGGGCCGAGGACACAAGGTCTACCCCACGGGCCTGGGACAACAGGTCTACCTCAGGCCTCTGGATAACAGGTCTACCCTGAATGGGCTGCTTAATGAGAAGACCAGGACAACAGGTCTACCCCAGGGGCCTGTGAGAACAGGTCTACCCCAGGGCCATGCTGCCGAACTCGAGGTCCGGCATGGGGAACACAGGTCTACCCAAGGTATCAGGAACACCAGGCCTCCCCTGTGAATGGGCTGCTTAATACGAAGACCAGGACAACAGGTCTACACCAGGGGCCTGGGACAACAGGTCTACCGTGTGGATGGGCTGCCTAATGCCAAGTCCTGGCCTGGACAACAGGTCTACCCCATGGGTTTGGGACAACAGGTCTACCCCATGGGCCGGGGACACAAGGTCTACCCCCACGGGCCTGGGACAACAGGTCTACCTCAGGCCTCTGGATAACAGGTCTACCCTGAATGGGCTGCTTAATGAGAAGACCAGGACAACAGGTCTACCCCAGGGGCCTGGGAGAACAGGTCTACCCTCGGGCCAGGCTGCCGAACTCGAGGTCCGGCATGGGGAACACAGGTCTACCCAAGGTATCAGGGACACCAGGCCTCCCCTGTGAAAGGGCTGCTTAATACGAAGACCAGGACAACAGGTCTACACCAGGGGCCTGGGACAATAGGTCTACCGTGTGGATGGGCTGCCTAATGCCAAGTCCTGGCCTGGACAACAGGTCTACCCCATGGGTTTGGGACAACAGGTCTAACCCAGGGGCCTGGGACAACTAGGGCCAGGCTGCCGAACACGAGGTCCGGCCTGCGGACAACGGGTCTACCCCAGGCATCGGGGACACCAAGTCTACCCAGTGGATGGGCTGTCTTAGGCGTTCCTGGCCCAGATAAAAGGTCTACCCCAGGGGTTTGGGAAAACCGATCTACCGTGTGGATGGGTGGCCTAATGCAGTCCTGGCCTGGACAGGAAGTCTACCCAAGGGGTTTGGGACAACAGGTCTACCCCATGGGCCGAGGACACAAGGTCTACGCCACGGGCCTGGGACAACAGGTCTACCTCAGGCCTCTGGATAACAGGTCTACCCTGAATGGGCTGCTTAATGAGAAGACCAGGACAACAGGTCTACCCCAGGGGCCTGGGAGAACAGGTCTACCCCAGGGCCATGCTGCCGAACTCGAGGTCCGGCATGGGGAACACAGGTCTACCCAAGGTATCAGGAACACCAGGCCTCCCCTGTGAATGGGCTGCTAGTATGAAGAGCAGGACAACAGGTCTACACCAGGGGCCTTGGACAACAGGTCTACCGTGTGGATGGGCTGCCTAATGCCAAGTCCTGGCCTGGACAACAGGTCTACCCCATGGGTTTGGGACAACAGGTCTACCCCATGGGCCGAGGACACAAGGTCTACCCCACGGGCCTGGGACAACAGGTCTACCTCAGACCTCTGCATAACAGGTCTACCCTGAATGGGCTGCTTAATGAGAAGGCCAGGACAACAGGTCTACCCCAGGGGCCTGGGAGAACAGGTCTACCCTCGGGCCAGGCTGCCGAACTCGAGGTCCGGCATGGGGAACACAGGTCTACCCAAGGTATCGGGGACACCAGGTCTCCCCTGTGAATGGGCTGCTTAATACGAAGACCAGGACAACAGGTCTACACCAAGGGCCTGGGACAACAGGTCTACCCTGTGGATGGGCTGCCTAATGCCAAGTCCTGGCCTGGACAACAGGTCTACCCCATGGGTTTGGGACAACAGGTCTAACCCAGGGGCCTGGGACAACTAGGGCCAGGCTGCCGAACACGAGGTCCGGCCTGCGGACAACGGGTCTACCCCAGGCATCGGGGACACCAAGTCTACCCAGTGGATGGGCTGTCAAAGGCGTTCCTGGCCCAGATAAAAGGTCTACCCCAGGGGTTTGGGAAAACCGATATACCGTGTGGATGGGTGGCCTAATGCAGTCCTGGCCTGGACAACAAGTCTACCCAAGGGGTTTGGGACAACAGGTCTACCCCATGGGCCGAGGACACAAGGTCTACCCCACAGGCCTGGGACAACAGGTCTACCTCAGGCCTCTGGATAACAGGTCTACCCTGAATGGGCTGCTTAATGAGAAGACCAGGACAACAGGTCTACCCCAGGGGCCTGGGAGAACAGGTCTACCCTCGGGCCAGGCTGCCGAACTCGAGGTCCGGCATGGGGAACACAGGTCTACCCAAGGTATCGGGGACACCAGGTCTCCCCTGTGAATGGGCTGCTTAATACGAAGACCAGGACAACAGGTCTACACCAGGGGCCTGGGACAATAGGTCTACCCTGTGGATGGGCTGCCTAATGCCAAGTCCTGGCCTGGACAACAGGTCTACCCCATGGGTTTGGGACAACAGGTCTAACCCAGGGGCCTGGGACAACTAGGGCCAGGCTGCCGAACACGAGGTCCGGCCTGCGGACAACGGGTCTACCCCAGGCATCGGGGACACCAGGTCTTCCCAGTGGATGGGCTGTCTAAGGCCTTCCTGGCCCAGATAAAGGTCTACCCCAGGGGTTTGGGAAAACCGATCTACCGTGTGGATGGGTGGCCTAATGCAGTCCTGGCCTGGACAACAGGTCTACCCCAGGGGTTTGGGACAACAGGTCTACCCCATGGGCCGAGGACACAAGGTCTACCCCACGGGCCTGGGACAACAGGTCTACCTCAGGCCTCTGGATAACAGGTCTACCCTGAATGGGCTGCTTAATGAGAAGACCAGGACAACAGGTCTACCCCAGGGGCCTGTGAGAACAGGTCTACCCCAGGGCCATGCTGCCGAACTCGAGGTCCGGCATGGGGAACACAGGTCTACCCAAGGTATCAGGAACACCAGGCCTCCCCTGTGAATGGGCTGCTTAATACGAAGACCAGGACAACAGGTCTACACCAGGGGCCTGGGACAACAGGTCTACCGTGTGGATGGGCTGCCTAATGCCAAGTCCTGGCCTGGACAACAGGTCTACCCCATGGGTTTGGGACAACAGGTCTACCCCATGGGCCGGGGACACAAGGTCTACCCCCACGGGCCTGGGACAACAGGTCTACCTCAGGCCTCTGGATAACAGGTCTACCCTGAATGGGCTGCTTAATGAGAAGACCAGGACAACAGGTCTACCCCAGGGGCCTGGGAGAACAGGTCTACCCTCGGGCCAGGCTGCCGAACTCGAGGTCCGGCATGGGGAACACAGGTCTACCCAAGGTATCAGGGACACCAGGCCTCCCCTGTGAAAGGGCTGCTTAATACGAAGACCAGGACAACAGGTCTACACCAGGGGCCTGGGACAATAGGTCTACCGTGTGGATGGGCTGCCTAATGCCAAGTCCTGGCCTGGACAACAGGTCTACCCCATGGGTTTGGGACAACAGGTCTAACCCAGGGGCCTGGGACAACTAGGGCCAGGCTGCCGAACACGAGGTCCGGCCTGCGGACAACGGGTCTACCCCAGGCATCGGGGACACCAAGTCTACCCAGTGGATGGGCTGTCTTAGGCGTTCCTGGCCCAGATAAAAGGTCTACCCCAGGGGTTTGGGAAAACCGATCTACCGTGTGGATGGGTGGCCTAATGCAGTCCTGGCCTGGACAACAAGTCTACCCAAGGGGTTTGGGACAACAGGTCTACCCCATGGGCCGAGGACACAAGGTCTACGCCACGGGCCTGGGACAACAGGTCTACCTCAGGCCTCTGGATAACAGGTCTACCCTGAATGGGCTGCTTAATGAGAAGACCAGGACAACAGGTCTACCCCAGGGGCCTGGGAGAACAGGTCTACCCCAGGGCCATGCTGCCGAACTCGAGGTCCGGCATGGGGAACACAGGTCTACCCAAGGTATCAGGAACACCAGGCCTCCCCTGTGAATGGGCTGCTAGTATGAAGAGCAGGACAACAGGTCTACACCAGGGGCCTTGGACAACAGGTCTACCGTGTGGATGGGCTGCCTAATGCCAAGTCCTGGCCTGGACAACAGGTCTACCCCATGGGTTTGGGACAACAGGTCTACCCCATGGGCCGAGGACACAAGGTCTACCCCACGGGCCTGGGACAACAGGTCTACCTCAGACCTCTGCATAACAGGTCTACCCTGAATGGGCTGCTTAATGAGAAGACCAGGACAACAGGTCTACCCCAGGGGCCTGGGAGAACAGGTCTACCCTCGGGCCAGGCTGCCGAACTCGAGGTCCGGCATGGGGAACACAGGTCTACCCAAGGTATCGGGGACACCAGGTCTCCCCTGTGAATGGGCTGCTTAATACGAAGACCAGGACAACAGGTCTACACCAAGGGCCTGGGACAACAGGTCTACCCTGTGGATGGGCTGCCTAATGCCAAGTCCTGGCCTGGACAACAGGTCTACCCCATGGGTTTGGGACAACAGGTCTAACCCAGGGGCCTGGGACAACTAGGGCCAGGCTGCCGAACACGAGGTCCGGCCTGCGGACAACGGGTCTACCCCAGGCATCGGGGACACCAGGTCTTCCCAGTGGATGGGCTGTCTAAGGCCTTCCTGGCCCAGATAAAGGTCTACCCCAGGGGTTTGGGAAAACCGATCTACCGTGTGGATGGGTGGCCTAATGCAGTCCTGGCCTGGACAACAGGTCTACCCCAGGGGTTTGGGACAACAGGTCTACCCCATGGGCCGAGGACACAAGGTCTACCCCACGGGCCTGGGACAACAGGTCTACCTCAGGCCTCTGGATAACAGGTCTACCCTGAATGGGCTGCTTAATGAGAAGACCAGGACAACAGGTCTACCCCAGGGGCCTGTGAGAACAGGTCTACCCCAGGGCCATGCTGCCGAACTCGAGGTCCGGCATGGGGAACACAGGTCTACCCAAGGTATCAGGAACACCAGGCCTCCCCTGTGAATGGGCTGCTTAATACGAAGACCAGGACAACAGGTCTACACCAGGGGCCTGGGACAACAGGTCTACCGTGTGGATGGGCTGCCTAATGCCAAGTCCTGGCCTGGACAACAGGTCTACCCCATGGGTTTGGGACAACAGGTCTACCCCATGGGCCGGGGACACAAGGTCTACCCCCACGGGCCTGGGACAACAGGTCTACCTCAGGCCTCTGGATAACAGGTCTACCCTGAATGGGCTGCTTAATGAGAAGACCAGGACAACAGGTCTACCCCAGGGGCCTGGGAGAACAGGTCTACCCTCGGGCCAGGCTGCCGAACTCGAGGTCCGGCATGGGGAACACAGGTCTACCCAAGGTATCAGGGACACCAGGCCTCCCCTGTGAAAGGGCTGCTTAATACGAAGACCAGGACAACAGGTCTACACCAGGGGCCTGGGACAATAGGTCTACCGTGTGGATGGGCTGCCTAATGCCAAGTCCTGGCCTGGACAACAGGTCTACCCCATGGGTTTGGGACAACAGGTCTAACCCAGGGGCCTGGGACAACTAGGGCCAGGCTGCCGAACACGAGGTCCGGCCTGCGGACAACGGGTCTACCCCAGGCATCGGGGACACCAAGTCTACCCAGTGGATGGGCTGTCTTAGGCGTTCCTGGCCCAGATAAAAGGTCTACCCCAGGGGTTTGGGAAAACCGATCTACCGTGTGGATGGGTGGCCTAATGCAGTCCTGGCCTGGACAGGAAGTCTACCCAAGGGGTTTGGGACAACAGGTCTACCCCATGGGCCGAGGACACAAGGTCTACGCCACGGGCCTGGGACAACAGGTCTACCTCAGGCCTCTGGATAACAGGTCTACCCTGAATGGGCTGCTTAATGAGAAGACCAGGACAACAGGTCTACCCCAGGGGCCTGGGAGAACAGGTCTACCCCAGGGCCATGCTGCCGAACTCGAGGTCCGGCATGGGGAACACAGGTCTACCCAAGGTATCAGGAACACCAGGCCTCCCCTGTGAATGGGCTGCTAGTATGAAGAGCAGGACAACAGGTCTACACCAGGGGCCTTGGACAACAGGTCTACCGTGTGGATGGGCTGCCTAATGCCAAGTCCTGGCCTGGACAACAGGTCTACCCCATGGGTTTGGGACAACAGGTCTACCCCATGGGCCGAGGACACAAGGTCTACCCCACGGGCCTGGGACAACAGGTCTACCTCAGACCTCTGCATAACAGGTCTACCCTGAATGGGCTGCTTAATGAGAAGGCCAGGACAACAGGTCTACCCCAGGGGCCTGGGAGAACAGGTCTACCCTCGGGCCAGGCTGCCGAACTCGAGGTCCGGCATGGGGAACACAGGTCTACCCAAGGTATCGGGGACACCAGGTCTCCCCTGTGAATGGGCTGCTTAATACGAAGACCAGGACAACAGGTCTACACCAAGGGCCTGGGACAACAGGTCTACCCTGTGGATGGGCTGCCTAATGCCAAGTCCTGGCCTGGACAACAGGTCTACCCCATGGGTTTGGGACAACAGGTCTAACCCAGGGGCCTGGGACAACTAGGGCCAGGCTGCCGAACACGAGGTCCGGCCTGCGGACAACGGGTCTACCCCAGGCATCGGGGACACCAAGTCTACCCAGTGGATGGGCTGTCAAAGGCGTTCCTGGCCCAGATAAAAGGTCTACCCCAGGGGTTTGGGAAAACCGATATACCGTGTGGATGGGTGGCCTAATGCAGTCCTGGCCTGGACAACAAGTCTACCCAAGGGGTTTGGGACAACAGGTCTACCCCATGGGCCGAGGACACAAGGTCTACCCCACAGGCCTGGGACAACAGGTCTACCTCAGGCCTCTGGATAACAGGTCTACCCTGAATGGGCTGCTTAATGAGAAGACCAGGACAACAGGTCTACCCCAGGGGCCTGGGAGAACAGGTCTACCCTCGGGCCAGGCTGCCGAACTCGAGGTCCGGCATGGGAACACAGGTCTACCCAAGGTATCGGGGACACCAGGTCTTCCCTGTGAATGGGCTGCTTAATACGAAGACCAGGACAACAGGTCTACACCAGGGGCCTGGGACAACAGGTCTACCCTGTGGATGGGCTGCCTAATGCCAAGTCCTGGCCTGGACAACAGGTCTACCCCATGGGTTTGGGACAACAGGTCTAACCCAGGGGCCTGGGACAACTAGGGCCAGGCTGCCGAACACGAGGTCCGGCCTGCGGACAACGGGTCTACCCCAGGCATCGGGGACACCAAGTCTACCCAGTGGATGGGCTGTCTAAGGCGTTCCTGGCCCAGATAAAGGTCTACCCCAGGGGTTTGGGAAAACCGATCTACCGTGTGGATGGGTGGCCTAATGCAGTCCTGGCCTGGACAGGAAGTCTACCCAAGGGGTTTGGGACAACAGGTCTACCCCATGGGCCGAGGACACAAGGTCTACCCCACAGGCCTGGGACAACAGGTCTACCTCAGGCCTCTGGATAACAGGTCTACCCTGAATGGGCTGCTTAATGAGAAGACCAGGACAACAGGTCTACCCCAGGGGCCTGGGAGAACAGGTCTACCCCAGGGCCATGCTGCCGATCTCGAGGTCCGGCATGGGAACACAGGTCTACCCAAGGTATCAGGAATACCAGGCCTCCCCTGTGAATGGGCTGCTTAATATGAAGACCAGGACAACAAGTCTACACCAGGAGCCTTGGACAACTGGTCTACCGTGTGGATGGGCTGCCTAATGCCAAGTCCTGGCCTGGACAACAGGTCTACCCCATGGGTTTGGGACAACAGGTCTACCCCATGGGCCGGGGACACAAGGTCTACCCCACGGGCCTGGGACAACAGGTCTACCTCAGGCCTCTGGATAACAGGTCTACCCTGAATGGGCTGCTTAATGAGAAGACCAGGACAACAGGTCTAACCCCGGGGCCTGGGAGAAACAGGTCTACCCTCGGGCCAGGCTGCCGAACTCGAGGTCCGGCATGTGGAACACAGGTCTACCCAAGGTATCAGGGACACCAGGCCTCCCCTGTGAAAGGGCTGCTTAATACGAAGACCAGGACAACAGGTCTACACCAGGGGCCTGGGACAATAGGTCTACCCTGTGGATGGGCTGCCTAATGCCAAGTCCTGGCCTGGACAACAGGTCTACCCCATGGGTTTGGGACAACAGGTCTAACCCAGGGGCCTGGGACAACTAGGGCCAGGCTGCCGAACACGAGGTCCGGCCTGCGGACAACGGGTCTACCCCAGGCATCGGGGACACCAAGTCTACCCAGTGGATGGGCTGTCTAAGGCGTTCCTGGCCCAGATAAAAGGTCTACCCCAGGGGTTTGGGAAAACCGATATACCGTGTGGATGGGTGGCCTAATGCAGTCCTGGCCTGGACAACAAGTCTACCCAAAGGGGTTTGGGACAACAGGTCTACCCCATGGGCCGAGGACACAAGGTCTACGCCACGGGCCTGGGACAACAGGTCTACCTCAGGCCTCTGGATAACAGGTCTACCCTGAATGGGCTGCTTAATGAGAAGACCAGGACAACAGGTCTACCCCAGGCGCCTGGGAGAACAGGTCTACCCTCGGGCCATGCTGCCGATCTCGAGGTCCGGCATGGGGAACACAGGTCTACCCAAGGTATCAGGAACACCAGGCCTCCCCTGTGAATGGGCTGCTAATATGAAGACCAGGACAACAGGTCTACACCAGGGGCCTTGGACAACAGGTCTACCGTGTGGATGGGCTGCCTAATGCCAAGTCCTGGCCTGGACAACAGGTCTACCCCATGGGTTTGGGACAACAGGTCTACCCCATGGGCCGGGGACACAAGGTCTACCCCACGGGCCTGGGACAACAGGTCTACCTCAGGCCTCTGGATAACAGGTCTACCCTGAATGGGCTGCTTAATGAGAAGACCAGGACAACAGGTCTACCCCAGGGGCCTGGGAGAACAGGTCTACCCTCGGGCCAGGCTGCCGAACTCGAGGTCCGGCATGGGGAACACAGGTCTACCCAAGGTATCGGGGACACCAGGTCTCCCCTGTGAATGGGCTGCTTAATACGAAGACCAGGACAACAGGTCTACACCAGGGGCCTGGGACAACAGGTCTACCCTGTGGATGGGCTGCCTAATGCCAAGTCCTGGCCTGGACAACAGGTCTACCCCATGGGTTTGGGACAACAGGTCTAACCCAGGGGCCTGGGACAACTAGGGCCAGGCTGCCGAACACGAGGTCCGGCCTGCGGACAACGGGTCTACCCCAGGCATCGGGGACACCAAGTCTACCCAGTGGATGGGCTGTCTAAGGCGTTCCTGGCCCAGATAAAAGGTCTACCCCAGGGGTTTGGGAAAACCGATATACCGTGTGGATGGGTGGCCTAATGCAGTCCTGGCCTGGACAACAAGTCTACCCAAGGGGTTTGGGACAACAGGTCTACCCCATGGGCCGAGGACACAAGGTCTACCCCACAGGCCTGGGACAACAGGTCTACCTCAGGCCTCTGGATAACAGGTCTACCCTGAATGGGCTGCTTAATGAGAAGACCAGGACAACAGGTCTACCCCAGGGGCCTGGGAGAACAGGTCTACCCCAGGGCCATGCTGCCGAACTCGAGGTCCGACATGGGGAACACAGGTCTACCCAAGGTATCGGGGACACCAGGTCTCCCCTGTGAATGGGCTGCTTAATACGAAGACCAGGACAACAGGTCTACACCAGGGGCCTGGGACAATCGGTCTACCCTGTGGATGGGCTGCCTAATGCCAAGTCCTGGCCTGGACAACAGGTCTACCCCATGGGTTTGGGACAACAGGTCTAACCCAGGGGCCTGGGACAACTAGGGCCAGGCTGCCGAACACGAGGTCCGGCCTGCGGACAACGGGTCTACCTCAGGCATCGGGGACACCAGGTCTTCCCAGTGGATGGGCTATCTAAGGCGTTCCTGGCCCAGATAAAGGTCTACCCCAGGGGTTTGTGAAAACCGATCTACCGTGTGGATGGGTGGCCTAATGCCAAGTCCTGGCCTGGACAACAGGTCTACCCCAGGGGTTTGGGACAACAGGTCTACCCCATGGGCCGGGGACACAAGGTCTACCCCACGGGCCTGGGACAACAGGTCTACCTCAGGCCTCTGGATAACAGGTCTACCCTGAATGGGCTGCTTAATGAGAAGACCTGGACAACAGGTCTACCCCAGGGGCCTGGGAGAACAGGTCTACCCTCGGGCCAGGCTGCCGAACTCGAGGTCCGGCATGGGGAACACAGGTCTACCCAAGGTATCGGGGACACCAGGTCTCCCCTGTGAATGGGCTGCTTAATACGAAGACCAGGACAACAGGTCTACACCAGGGGCCTGGGACAACAGGTCTACCCTGTGGATGGGCTGCCTAATGCCAAGTCCTGGCCTGGACAACAGGTCTACCCCATGGGTTTGGGACAACAGGTCTAACCCAGGGGCCTGGGACAACTAGGGCCAGGCTGCCGAACACGAGGTCCGGCCTGCGGACAACGGGTCTACCCCAGGCATCGGGGACACCAAGTCTACCCAGTGGATGGGCTGTCTAAGGCGTTCCTGGCCCAGATAAAAGGTCTACCCCAGGGGTTTGGGAAAACCGATCTACCGTGTGGATGGGTGGCCTAATGCAGTCCTGGCCTGGACAACAAGTCTACCCAAGGGGTTTGGGACAACAGGTCTACCCCATGGGCCGAGGACACAAGGTCTACCCCACAGGCCTGGGACAACAGGTCTACCTCAGGCCTCTGGATAACAGGTCTACCCTGAATGGGCTGCTTAATGAGAAGACCAGGACAACAGGTCTACCCCAGGGGCCTGGGAGAACAGGTCTACCCTCGGGCCAGGCTGCCGAACTCGAGGTCCGGCATGGGGAACACAGGTCTACCCAAGGTATCGGGGACACCAGGTCTCCCCTGTGAATGGGCTGCTTAATACGAAGACCAGGACAACAGGTCTACACCAGGGGCCTGGGACAATAGGTCTACCCTGTGGATGGGCTGCCTAATGCCAAGTCCTGGCCTGGACAACAGGTCTACCCCATGGGTTTGGGACAACAGGTCTAACCCAGGGGCCTGGGACAACTAGGGCCAGGCTGCCGAACACGAGGTCCGGCCTGCGGACAACGGGTCTACCCCAGGCATCGGGGACACCAAGTCTACCCAGTGGATGGGCTGTCTAAGGCGTTCCTGGCCCAGATAAAAGGTCTACCCCAGGGGTTTGGGAAAACCGATATACCGTGTGGATGGGTGGCCTAATGCAGTCCTGGCCTGGACAACAAGTCTACCCAAGGGGTTTGGGACAACAGGTCTACCCCATGGGCCGAGGACACAAGGTCTACCCCACAGGCCTGGGACAACAGGTCTACCTCAGGCCTCTGGATAACAGGTCTACCCTGAATGGGCTGCTTAATGAGAAGACCAGGACAACAGGTCTACCCCAGGGGCCTGGGAGAACAGGTCTACCCCAGGGCCATGCTGCCGATCTCGAGGTCCGGCATGGGGAACAAAGGTCTACCCAAGGTATCAGGAACACCAGGCCTCCCCTGTGAATGGGCTGCTAATATGAAGACCAGGACAACAGGTCTACACCAGGGGCCTTGGACAACAGGTCTACCGTGTGGATGGGCTGCCTAATGCCAAGTCCTGGCCTGGACAACAGGTCTACCCCATGGGTTTGGGACAACAGGTCTACCCCATGGGCCGAGGACACAAGGTCTACCCCACGGGCCTGGGACAACAGGTCTACCTCAGGCCTCTGGATAACAGGTCTACCCTGAATGGGCTGCTTAATGAGAAGACCAGGACAACAGGTCTACCCCAGGGGCCTGGGAGAACAGGTCTACCCTCGGGCCAGGCTGCCGAACTCGAGGTCCGGCATGGGGAACACAGGTCTACCCAAGGTATCGGGGACACCAGGTCTCCCCTGTGAATGGGCTGCTTAATACGAAGACCAGGACAACAGGTCTACACCAGGGGCCTGGGACAACAGGTCTACCCTGTGGATGGGCTGCCTAATGCCAAGTCCTGGCCTGGACAACAGGTCTACCCCATGGGTTTGGGACAACAGGTCTAACCCAGGGGCCTGGGACAACTAGGGCCAGGCTGCCGAACACGAGGTCCGGCCTGCGGACAACGGGTCTACCCCAGGCTTCGGGGACACCAAGTCTACCCAGTGGATGGGCTGTCTAAGGCGTTCCTGGCCCAGATAAAAGGTCTACCCCAGGGGTTTGGGAAAACCGATCTACCGTGTGGATGGGTGGCCTAATGCAGTCCTGGCCTGGACAACAAGTCTACCCAAGGGGTTTGGGACAACAGGTCTACCCCATGGGCCGAGGACACAAGGTCTACCCCACAGGCCTGGGACAACAGGTCTACCTCAGGCTTCTGGATAACAGGTCTACCCTGAATGGGCTGCTTAATGAGAAGACCAGGACAACAGGTCTACCCCAGGGGCCTGGGAGAACAGGTCTACCCTCGGGCCAGGCTGCCGAACTCGAGGTCCGGCATGGGGAACACAGGTCTACCCAAGGTATCGGGGACACCAGGTCTCCCCTGTGAATGGGCTGCTTAATACGAAGACCAGGACAACAGGTCTACACCAGGGGCCTGGGACAACAGGTCTACCCTGTGGATGGGCTGCCTAATGCCAAGTCCTGGCCTGGACAACAGGTCTACCCCATGGGTTTGGGACAACAGGTCTAACCCAGGGGCCTGGGACAACTAGGGCCAGGCTGCCGAACACGAGGTCCGGCCTGCGGACAACGGGTCTACCCCAGGCATCGGGGACACCAAGTCTACCCAGTGGATGGGCTGTCTAAGGCGTTCCTGGCCCAGATAAAGGTCTACCCCAGGGGTTTGGGAAAACCGATATACCGTGTGGATGGGTGGCCTAATGCAGTCCTGGCCTGGACAGGAAGTCTACCCAAGGGGTTTGGGACAACAGGTCTACCCCATGGGCCGAGGACACAAGGTCTACCCCACAGGCCTGGGACAACAGGTCTACCTCAGGCCTCTGGATAACAGGTCTACCCTGAATGGGCTGCTTAATGAGAAGACCAGGACAACAGGTCTACCCCAGGGGCCTGGGAGAACAGGTCTACCCTCGGGCCAGGCTGCCGAACTCGAGGTCCGGCATGGGGAACACAGGTCTACCCAAGGTATCGGGGACACCAGGTCTCCCCTGTGAATGGGCTGCTTAATACGAAGACCAGGACAACAGGTCTACACCAGGGGCCTGGGACAATAGGTCTACCCTGTGGATGGGCTGCCTAATGCCAAGTCCTGGCCTGGACAACAGGTCTACCCCATGGGTTTGGGACAACAGGTCTAACCCAGGGGCCTGGGACAACTAGGGCCAGGCTGCCGAACACGAGGTCCGGCCTGCGGACAACGGGTCTACCCCAGGCATCGGGGACACCAAGTCTACCCAGTGGATGGGCTGTCTAAGGCGTTCCTGGCCCAGATAAAAGGTCTACCCCAGGGGTTTGGGAAAACCGATCTACCGTGTGGATGGGTGGCCTAATGCAGTCCTGGCCTGGACAACAAGTCTACCCAAGGGGTTTGGGACAACAGGTCTACCCCATGGGCCGAGGACACAAGGTCTACCCCACAGGCCTGGGACAACAGGTCTACCTCAGGCCTCTGGATAACAGGTCTACCCTGAATGGGCTGCTTAATGAGAAGACCAGGACAACAGGTCTACCCCAGGGGCCTGGGAGAACAGGTCTACCCCAGGGCCATGCTGCCGATCTCGAGGTCCGGCATGGGGAACAAAGGTCTACCCAAGGTATCAGGAACACCAGGCCTCCCATGTGAATGGGCTGCTAATATGAAGACCAGGACAACAGGTCTACACCAGGGGCCTTGGACAACAGGTCTACCGTGTGGATGGGCTGCCTAATGCCAAGTCCTGGCCTGGACAACAGGTCTACCCCATGGGTTTGGGACAACAGGTCTACCCCATGGGCCGAGGACACAAGGTCTACCCCACGGGCCTGGGACAACAGGTCTACCTCAGGCCTCTGGATAACAGATCTACCCTGAATGGGCTGCTTAATGAGAAGACCAGGACAACAGGTCTACCCCAGGGGCCTGGGAGAACAGGTCTACCCTCGGGCCAGGCTGCCGAACTCGAGGTCCGGCATGGGGAACACAGGTCTACCCAAGGTATCGGGGACACCAGGTCTCCCCTGTGAATGGGCTGCTTAATACGAAGACCAGGACAACAGGTCTACACCAGGGGCCTGGGACAACAGGTCTACCCTGTGGATGGGCTGCCTAATGCCAAGTCCTGGCCTGGACAACAGGTCTACCCCATGGGTTTGGGACAACAGGTCTAACCCAGGGGCCTGGGACAACTAGGGCCAGGCTGCCGAACACGAGGTCCGGCCTGCGGACAACGGGTCTACCCCAGGCTTCGGGGACACCAAGTCTACCCAGTGGATGGGCTGTCTAAGGCGTTCCTGGCCCCGATAAAAGGTCTACCCCAGGGGTTTGGGAAAACCGATCTACCGTGTGGATGGGTGGCCTAATGCAGTCCTGGCCTGGACAACAAGTCTACCCAAGGGGTTTGGGACAACAGGTCTACCCCATGGGCCGAGGACACAAGGTCTACCCCACAGGCCTGGGACAACAGGTCTACCTCAGGCCTCTGGATAACAGGTCTACCCTGAATGGGCTGCTTAATGAGAAGACCAGGACAACAGGTCTACCCCAGGGGCCTGGGAGAACAGGTCTACCCTCGGGCCAGGCTGCCGAACTCGAGGTCCGGCATGGGGAACACAGGTCTACCCAAGGTATCAGGGACACCAGGCCTCCCCTGTGAAAGGGCTGCTTAATACGAAGACCAGGACAACAGGTCTACACCAGGGGCCTTGGACAACAGGTCTACCGTGTGGATGGGCTGCCTAATGCCAAGTCCTGGCCTGGACAACAGGTCTACCCCATGGGTTTGGGACAACAGGTCTACCCCATGGGCCGGGGACACAAGGTCTACCCCACGGGCCTGGGACAACAGGTCTACCTCAGGCCTCTGGATAACAGGTCTACCCTGAATGGGCTGCTTAATGAGAAGACCAGGACAACAGGTCTAACCCCGGGGCCTGGGAGAAACAGGTCTACCCTCGGGCCAGGCTGCCGAACTCGAGGTCCGGCATGTGGAACACAGGTCTACCCAAGGTATCAGGGACACCAGGCCTCCCCTGTGAAAGGGCTGCTTAATACGAAGACCAGGACAACAGGTCTACACCAGGGGCCTGGGACAATAGGTCTACCCTGTGGATGGGCTGCCTAATGCCAAGTCCTGGCCTGGACAACAGGTCTACCCCATGGGTTTGGGACAACAGGTCTAACCCAGGGGCCTGGGACAACTAGGGCCAGGCTGCCGAACACGAGGTCCGGCCTGCGGACAACGGGTCTACCCCAGGCATCGGGGACACCAAGTCTACCCAGTGGATGGGCTGTCTAAGGCGTTCCTGGCCCAGATAAAAGGTCTACCCCAGGGGTTTGGGAAAACCGATATACCGTGTGGATGGGTGGCCTAATGCAGTCCTGGCCTGGACAACAAGTCTACCCAAAGGGGTTTGGGACAACAGGTCTACCCCATGGGCCGAGGACACAAGGTCTACGCCACGGGCCTGGGACAACAGGTCTACCTCAGGCCTCTGGATAACAGGTCTACCCTGAATGGGCTGCTTAATGAGAAGACCAGGACAACAGGTCTACCCCAGGCGCCTGGGAGAACAGGTCTACCCTCGGGCCATGCTGCCGATCTCGAGGTCCGGCATGGGGAACACAGGTCTACCCAAGGTATCAGGAACACCAGGCCTCCCCTGTGAATGGGCTGCTAATATGAAGACCAGGACAACAGGTCTACACCAGGGGCCTTGGACAACAGGTCTACCGTGTGGATGGGCTGCCTAATGCCAAGTCCTGGCCTGGACAACAGGTCTACCCCATGGGTTTGGGACAACAGGTCTACCCCATGGGCCGGGGACACAAGGTCTACCCCACGGGCCTGGGACAACAGGTCTACCTCAGGCCTCTGGATAACAGGTCTACCCTGAATGGGCTGCTTAATGAGAAGACCAGGACAACAGGTCTACCCCAGGGGCCTGGGAGAACAGGTCTACCCTCGGGCCAGGCTGCCGAACTCGAGGTCCGGCATGGGGAACACAGGTCTACCCAAGGTATCGGGGACACCAGGTCTCCCCTGTGAATGGGCTGCTTAATACGAAGACCAGGACAACAGGTCTACACCAGGGGCCTGGGACAACAGGTCTACCCTGTGGATGGGCTGCCTAATGCCAAGTCCTGGCCTGGACAACAGGTCTACCCCATGGGTTTGGGACAACAGGTCTAACCCAGGGGCCTGGGACAACTAGGGCCAGGCTGCCGAACACGAGGTCCGGCCTGCGGACAACGGGTCTACCCCAGGCATCGGGGACACCAAGTCTACCCAGTGGATGGGCTGTCTAAGGCGTTCCTGGCCCAGATAAAAGGTCTACCCCAGGGGTTTGGGAAAACCGATATACCGTGTGGATGGGTGGCCTAATGCAGTCCTGGCCTGGACAACAAGTCTACCCAAGGGGTTTGGGACAACAGGTCTACCCCATGGGCCGAGGACACAAGGTCTACCCCACAGGCCTGGGACAACAGGTCTACCTCAGGCCTCTGGATAACAGGTCTACCCTGAATGGGCTGCTTAATGAGAAGACCAGGACAACAGGTCTACCCCAGGGGCCTGGGAGAACAGGTCTACCCCAGGGCCATGCTGCCGAACTCGAGGTCCGACATGGGGAACACAGGTCTACCCAAGGTATCGGGGACACCAGGTCTCCCCTGTGAATGGGCTGCTTAATACGAAGACCAGGACAACAGGTCTACACCAGGGGCCTGGGACAATCGGTCTACCCTGTGGATGGGCTGCCTAATGCCAAGTCCTGGCCTGGACAACAGGTCTACCCCATGGGTTTGGGACAACAGGTCTAACCCAGGGGCCTGGGACAACTAGGGCCAGGCTGCCGAACACGAGGTCCGGCCTGCGGACAACGGGTCTACCTCAGGCATCGGGGACACCAGGTCTTCCCAGTGGATGGGCTATCTAAGGCGTTCCTGGCCCAGATAAAGGTCTACCCCAGGGGTTTGTGAAAACCGATCTACCGTGTGGATGGGTGGCCTAATGCCAAGTCCTGGCCTGGACAACAGGTCTACCCCAGGGGTTTGGGACAACAGGTCTACCCCATGGGCCGGGGACACAAGGTCTACCCCACGGGCCTGGGACAACAGGTCTACCTCAGGCCTCTGGATAACAGGTCTACCCTGAATGGGCTGCTTAATGAGAAGACCTGGACAACAGGTCTACCCCAGGGGCCTGGGAGAACAGGTCTACCCTCGGGCCAGGCTGCCGAACTCGAGGTCCGGCATGGGGAACACAGGTCTACCCAAGGTATCGGGGACACCAGGTCTCCCCTGTGAATGGGCTGCTTAATACGAAGACCAGGACAACAGGTCTACACCAGGGGCCTGGGACAACAGGTCTACCCTGTGGATGGGCTGCCTAATGCCAAGTCCTGGCCTGGACAACAGGTCTACCCCATGGGTTTGGGACAACAGGTCTAACCCAGGGGCCTGGGACAACTAGGGCCAGGCTGCCGAACACGAGGTCCGGCCTGCGGACAACGGGTCTACCCCAGGCATCGGGGACACCAAGTCTACCCAGTGGATGGGCTGTCTAAGGCGTTCCTGGCCCAGATAAAAGGTCTACCCCAGGGGTTTGGGAAAACCGATCTACCGTGTGGATGGGTGGCCTAATGCAGTCCTGGCCTGGACAACAAGTCTACCCAAGGGGTTTGGGACAACAGGTCTACCCCATGGGCCGAGGACACAAGGTCTACCCCACAGGCCTGGGACAACAGGTCTACCTCAGGCCTCTGGATAACAGGTCTACCCTGAATGGGCTGCTTAATGAGAAGACCAGGACAACAGGTCTACCCCAGGGGCCTGGGAGAACAGGTCTACCCTCGGGCCAGGCTGCCGAACTCGAGGTCCGGCATGGGGAACACAGGTCTACCCAAGGTATCGGGGACACCAGGTCTCCCCTGTGAATGGGCTGCTTAATACGAAGACCAGGACAACAGGTCTACACCAGGGGCCTGGGACAATAGGTCTACCCTGTGGATGGGCTGCCTAATGCCAAGTCCTGGCCTGGACAACAGGTCTACCCCATGGGTTTGGGACAACAGGTCTAACCCAGGGGCCTGGGACAACTAGGGCCAGGCTGCCGAACACGAGGTCCGGCCTGCGGACAACGGGTCTACCCCAGGCATCGGGGACACCAAGTCTACCCAGTGGATGGGCTGTCTAAGGCGTTCCTGGCCCAGATAAAAGGTCTACCCCAGGGGTTTGGGAAAACCGATATACCGTGTGGATGGGTGGCCTAATGCAGTCCTGGCCTGGACAACAAGTCTACCCAAGGGGTTTGGGACAACAGGTCTACCCCATGGGCCGAGGACACAAGGTCTACCCCACAGGCCTGGGACAACAGGTCTACCTCAGGCCTCTGGATAACAGGTCTACCCTGAATGGGCTGCTTAATGAGAAGACCAGGACAACAGGTCTACCCCAGGGGCCTGGGAGAACAGGTCTACCCCAGGGCCATGCTGCCGATCTCGAGGTCCGGCATGGGGAACAAAGGTCTACCCAAGGTATCAGGAACACCAGGCCTCCCCTGTGAATGGGCTGCTAATATGAAGACCAGGACAACAGGTCTACACCAGGGGCCTTGGACAACAGGTCTACCGTGTGGATGGGCTGCCTAATGCCAAGTCCTGGCCTGGACAACAGGTCTACCCCATGGGTTTGGGACAACAGGTCTACCCCATGGGCCGAGGACACAAGGTCTACCCCACGGGCCTGGGACAACAGGTCTACCTCAGGCCTCTGGATAACAGGTCTACCCTGAATGGGCTGCTTAATGAGAAGACCAGGACAACAGGTCTACCCCAGGGGCCTGGGAGAACAGGTCTACCCTCGGGCCAGGCTGCCGAACTCGAGGTCCGGCATGGGGAACACAGGTCTACCCAAGGTATCGGGGACACCAGGTCTCCCCTGTGAATGGGCTGCTTAATACGAAGACCAGGACAACAGGTCTACACCAGGGGCCTGGGACAACAGGTCTACCCTGTGGATGGGCTGCCTAATGCCAAGTCCTGGCCTGGACAACAGGTCTACCCCATGGGTTTGGGACAACAGGTCTAACCCAGGGGCCTGGGACAACTAGGGCCAGGCTGCCGAACACGAGGTCCGGCCTGCGGACAACGGGTCTACCCCAGGCTTCGGGGACACCAAGTCTACCCAGTGGATGGGCTGTCTAAGGCGTTCCTGGCCCCGATAAAAGGTCTACCCCAGGGGTTTGGGAAAACCGATCTACCGTGTGGATGGGTGGCCTAATGCAGTCCTGGCCTGGACAACAAGTCTACCCAAGGGGTTTGGGACAACAGGTCTACCCCATGGGCCGAGGACACAAGGTCTACCCCACAGGCCTGGGACAACAGGTCTACCTCAGGCTTCTGGATAACAGGTCTACCCTGAATGGGCTGCTTAATGAGAAGACCAGGACAACAGGTCTACCCCAGGGGCCTGGGAGAACAGGTCTACCCTCGGGCCAGGCTGCCGAACTCGAGGTCCGGCATGGGGAACACAGGTCTACCCAAGGTATCGGGGACACCAGGTCTCCCCTGTGAATGGGCTGCTTAATACGAAGACCAGGACAACAGGTCTACACCAGGGGCCTGGGACAACAGGTCTACCCTGTGGATGGGCTGCCTAATGCCAAGTCCTGGCCTGGACAACAGGTCTACCCCATGGGTTTGGGACAACAGGTCTAACCCAGGGGCCTGGGACAACTAGGGCCAGGCTGCCGAACACGAGGTCCGGCCTGCGGACAACGGGTCTACCCCAGGCATCGGGGACACCAAGTCTACCCAGTGGATGGGCTGTCTAAGGCGTTCCTGGCCCAGATAAAGGTCTACCCCAGGGGTTTGGGAAAACCGATATACCGTGTGGATGGGTGGCCTAATGCAGTCCTGGCCTGGACAGGAAGTCTACCCAAGGGGTTTGGGACAACAGGTCTACCCCATGGGCCGAGGACACAAGGTCTACCCCACAGGCCTGGGACAACAGGTCTACCTCAGGCCTCTGGATAACAGGTCTACCCTGAATGGGCTGCTTAATGAGAAGACCAGGACAACAGGTCTACCCCAGGGGCCTGGGAGAACAGGTCTACCCTCGGGCCAGGCTGCCGAACTCGAGGTCCGGCATGGGGAACACAGGTCTACCCAAGGTATCGGGGACACCAGGTCTCCCCTGTGAATGGGCTGCTTAATACGAAGACCAGGACAACAGGTCTACACCAGGGGCCTGGGACAATAGGTCTACCCTGTGGATGGGCTGCCTAATGCCAAGTCCTGGCCTGGACAACAGGTCTACCCCATGGGTTTGGGACAACAGGTCTAACCCAGGGGCCTGGGACAACTAGGGCCAGGCTGCCGAACACGAGGTCCGGCCTGCGGACAACGGGTCTACCCCAGGCATCGGGGACACCAAGTCTACCCAGTGGATGGGCTGTCTAAGGCGTTCCTGGCCCAGATAAAAGGTCTACCCCAGGGGTTTGGGAAAACCGATCTACCGTGTGGATGGGTGGCCTAATGCAGTCCTGGCCTGGACAACAAGTCTACCCAAGGGGTTTGGGACAACAGGTCTACCCCATGGGCCGAGGACACAAGGTCTACCCCACAGGCCTGGGACAACAGGTCTACCTCAGGCCTCTGGATAACAGGTCTACCCTGAATGGGCTGCTTAATGAGAAGACCAGGACAACAGGTCTACCCCAGGGGCCTGGGAGAACAGGTCTACCCCAGGGCCATGCTGCCGATCTCGAGGTCCGGCATGGGGAACAAAGGTCTACCCAAGGTATCAGGAACACCAGGCCTCCCATGTGAATGGGCTGCTAATATGAAGACCAGGACAACAGGTCTACACCAGGGGCCTTGGACAACAGGTCTACCGTGTGGATGGGCTGCCTAATGCCAAGTCCTGGCCTGGACAACAGGTCTACCCCATGGGTTTGGGACAACAGGTCTACCCCATGGGCCGAGGACACAAGGTCTACCCCACGGGCCTGGGACAACAGGTCTACCTCAGGCCTCTGGATAACAGATCTACCCTGAATGGGCTGCTTAATGAGAAGACCAGGACAACAGGTCTACCCCAGGGGCCTGGGAGAACAGGTCTACCCTCGGGCCAGGCTGCCGAACTCGAGGTCCGGCATGGGGAACACAGGTCTACCCAAGGTATCGGGGACACCAGGTCTCCCCTGTGAATGGGCTGCTTAATACGAAGACCAGGACAACAGGTCTACACCAGGGGCCTGGGACAACAGGTCTACCCTGTGGATGGGCTGCCTAATGCCAAGTCCTGGCCTGGACAACAGGTCTACCCCATGGGTTTGGGACAACAGGTCTAACCCAGGGGCCTGGGACAACTAGGGCCAGGCTGCCGAACACGAGGTCCGGCCTGCGGACAACGGGTCTACCCCAGGCTTCGGGGACACCAAGTCTACCCAGTGGATGGGCTGTCTAAGGCGTTCCTGGCCCCGATAAAAGGTCTACCCCAGGGGTTTGGGAAAACCGATCTACCGTGTGGATGGGTGGCCTAATGCAGTCCTGGCCTGGACAACAAGTCTACCCAAGGGGTTTGGGACAACAGGTCTACCCCATGGGCCGAGGACACAAGGTCTACCCCACAGGCCTGGGACAACAGGTCTACCTCAGGCCTCTGGATAACAGGTCTACCCTGAATGGGCTGCTTAATGAGAAGACCAGGACAACAGGTCTACCCCAGGGGCCTGGGAGAACAGGTCTACCCTCGGGCCAGGCTGCCGAACTCGAGGTCCGGCATGGGGAACACAGGTCTACCCAAGGTATCAGGGACACCAGGCCTCCCCTGTGAAAGGGCTGCTTAATACGAAGACCAGGACAACAGGTCTACACCAGGGGCCTTGGACAACAGGTCTACCGTGTGGATGGGCTGCCTAATGCCAAGTCCTGGCCTGGACAACAGGTCTACCCCATGGGTTTGGGACAACAGGTCTACCCCATGGGCCGGGGACACAAGGTCTACCCCACGGGCCTGGGACAACAGGTCTACCTCAGACCTCTGCATAACAGGTCTACCCTGAATGGGCTGCTTAATGAGAAGACCAGGACAACAGGTCTACCCCAGGGGCCTGGGAGAACAGGTCTACCCTCGGGCCAGGCTGCCGAACTCGAGGTCCGGCATGGGGAACACAGGTCTACCCAAGGTATCGGGGACACCAGGTCTCCCCTGTGAATGGGCTGCTTAATACGAAGACCAGGACAACAGGTCTACACCAAGGGCCTGGGACAACAGGTCTACCCTGTGGATGGGCTGCCTAATGCCAAGTCCTGGCCTGGACAACAGGTCTACCCCATGGGTTTGGGACAACAGGTCTAACCCAGGGGCCTGGGACAACTAGGGCCAGGCTGCCGAACACGAGGTCCGGCCTGCGGACAACGGGTCTACCCCAGGCTTCGGGGACACCAAGTCTACCCAGTGGATGGGCTGTCAAAGGCGTTCCTGGCCCAGATAAAAGGTCTACCCCAGGGGTTTGGGAAAACCGATATACCGTGTGGATGGGTGGCCTAATGCAGTCCTGGCCTGGACAACAAGTCTACCCAAGGGGTTTGGGACAACAGGTCTACCCCATGGGCCGAGGACACAAGGTCTACCCCACAGGCCTGGGACAACAGGTCTACCTCAGGCCTCTGGATAACAGGTCTACCCTGAATGGGCTGCTTAATGAGAAGACCAGGACAACAGGTCTACCCCAGGGGCCTGGGAGAACAGGTCTACCCTCGGGCCAGGCTGCCGAACTCGAGGTCCGGCATGTGGAACACAGGTCTACCCAAGGTATCAGGGACACCAGGCCTCCCCTGTGAAAGGGCTGCTTAATACGAAGACCAGGACAACAGGTCTACACCAGGGGCCTGGGACAATAGGTCTACCCTGTGGATGGGCTGCCTAATGCCAAGTCCTGGCCTGGACAACAGGTCTACCCCATGGGTTTGGGACAACAGGTCTAACCCAGGGGCCTGGGACAACTAGGGCCAGGCTGCCGAACACGAGGTCCGGCCTGCGGACAACGGGTCTACCCCAGGCATCGGGGACACCAAGTCTACCCAGTGGATGGGCTGTCTAAGGCGTTCCTGGCCCAGATAAAAGGTCTACCCCAGGGGTTTGGGAAAACCGATATACCGTGTGGATGGGTGGCCTAATGCAGTCCTGGCCTGGACAACAAGTCTACCCAAAGGGGTTTGGGACAACAGGTCTACCCCATGGGCCGAGGACACAAGGTCTACGCCACGGGCCTGGGACAACAGGTCTACCTCAGGCCTCTGGATAAC
This sequence comes from Molothrus aeneus, assembly GCF_037042795.1. Classification (NCBI taxonomy): domain Eukaryota; kingdom Metazoa; phylum Chordata; class Aves; order Passeriformes; family Icteridae; genus Molothrus; species Molothrus aeneus. The sequence continues at coordinate 620,485 of NW_027099133.1, read as the reverse complement.
AGATCTACCCTGAATGGGCTGCTTAATGAGAAGACCAGGACAACAGGTCTACCCCAGGGGCCTGGGAGAACAGGTCTACCCTCGGGCCATGCTGCCGATCTCGAGGTCCGGCATGGGGAACACAGGTCTACCCAAGGTATCAGGAACACCAGGCCTCCCCTGTGAATGGGCTGCTAATATGAAGACCAGGACAACAGGTCTACACCAGGGGCCTTGGACAACAGGTCTACCGTGTGGATGGGCTGCCTAATGCCAAGTCCTGGCCTGGACAACAGGTCTACCCCATGGGTTTGGGACAACAGGTCTACCCCATGGGCCGGGGACACAAGGTCTACCCCACGGGCCTGGGACAACAGGTCTACCTCAGGCCTCTGGATAACAGGTCTACCCTGAATGGGCTGCTTAATGAGAAGACCAGGACAACAGGTCTACCCCAGGGGCCTGGGAGAACAGGTCTACCCTCGGGCCAGGCTGCCGAACTCGAGGTCCGGCATGGGGAACACAGGTCTACCCAAGGTATCGGGGACACCAGGTCTCCCCTGTGAATGGGCTGCTTAATACGAAGACCAGGACAACAGGTCTACACCAGGGGCCTGGGACAACAGGTCTACCCTGTGGATGGGCTGCCTAATGCCAAGTCCTGGCCTGGACAACAGGTCTACCCCATGGGTTTGGGACAACAGGTCTAACCCAGGGGCCTGGGACAACTAGGGCCAGGCTGCCGAACACGAGGTCCGGCCTGCGGACAACGGGTCTACCCCAGGCATCGGGGACACCAAGTCTACCCAGTGGATGGGCTGTCTAAGGCGTTCCTGGCCCAGATAAAAGGTCTACCCCAGGGGTTTGGGAAAACCGATATACCGTGTGGATGGGTGGCCTAATGCAGTCCTGGCCTGGACAACAAGTCTACCCAAGGGGTTTGGGACAACAGGTCTACCCCATGGGCCGAGGACACAAGGTCTACCCCACAGGCCTGGGACAACAGGTCTACCTCAGGCCTCTGGATAACAGGTCTACCCTGAATGGGCTGCTTAATGAGAAGACCAGGACAACAGGTCTACCCCAGGGGCCTGGGAGAACAGGTCTACCCTCGGGCCAGGCTGCCGAACTCGAGGTCCGGCATGGGGAACACAGGTCTACCCAAGGTATCGGGGACACCAGGTCTCCCCTGTGAATGGGCTGCTTAATACGAAGACCAGGACAACAGGTCTACACCAGGGGCCTGGGACAACAGGTCTACCCTGTGGATGGGCTGCCTAATGCCAAGTCCTGGCCTGGACAACAGGTCTACCCCATGGGTTTGGGACAACAGGTCTAACCCAGGGGCCTGGGACAACTAGGGCCAGGCTGCCGAACACGAGGTCCGGCCTGCGGACAACGGGTCTACCCCAGGCATCGGGGACACCAAGTCTACCCAGTGGATGGGCTGTCTAAGGCGTTCCTGGCCCAGATAAAAGGTCTACCCCAGGGGTTTGGGAAAACCGATCTACCGTGTGGATGGGTGGCCTAATGCAGTCCTGGCCTGGACAACAAGTCTACCCAAGGGGTTTGGGACAACAGGTCTACCCCATGGGCCGAGGACACAAGGTCTACGCCACGGGCCTGGGACAACAGGTCTACCTCAGGCCTCTGGATAACAGGTCTACCCTGAATGGGCTGCTTAATGAGAAGACCAGGACAACAGGTCTACCCCAGGGGCCTGGGAGAACAGGTCTACCCTCGGGCCAGGCTGCCGAACTCGAGGTCCGGCATGGGGAACACAGGTCTACCCAAGGTATCGGGGACACCAGGTCTCCCCTGTGAATGGGCTGCTTAATACGAAGACCAGGACAACAGGTCTACACCAGGGGCCTGGGACAATAGGTCTACCGTGTGGATGGGCTGCCTAATGCCAAGTCCTGGCCTGGACAACAGGTCTACCCCATGGGTTTGGGACAACAGGTCTAACCCAGGGGCCTGGGACAACTAGGGCCAGGCTGCCGAACACGAGGTCCGGCCTGCGGACAACGGGTCTACCCCAGGCATCGGGGACACCAAGTCTACCCAGTGGATGGGCTGTCTAAGGCGTTCCTGGCCCAGATAAAAGGTCTACCCCAGGGGTTTGGGAAAACCGATATACCGTGTGGATGGGTGGCCTAATGCAGTCCTGGCCTGGACAACAAGTCTACCCAAGGGGTTTGGGACAACAGGTCTACCCCATGGGCCGAGGACACAAGGTCTACCCCACAGGCCTGGGACAACAGGTCTACCTCAGGCCTCTGGATAACAGGTCTACCCTGAATGGGCTGCTTAATGAGAAGACCAGGACAACAGGTCTACCCCAGGGGCCTGGGAGAACAGGTCTACCCCAGGGCCATGCTGCCGATCTCGAGGTCCGGCATGGGGAACAAAGGTCTACCCAAGGTATCAGGAACACCAGGCCTCCCCTGTGAATGGGCTGCTAATATGAAGACCAGGACAACAGGTCTACACCAGGGGCCTTGGACAACAGGTCTACCGTGTGGATGGGCTGCCTAATGCCAAGTCCTGGCCTGGACAACAGGTCTACCCCATGGGTTTGGGACAACAGGTCTACCCCATGGGCCGAGGACACAAGGTCTACCCCACGGGCCTGGGACAACAGGTCTACCTCAGGCCTCTGGATAACAGGTCTACCCTGAATGGGCTGCTTAATGAGAAGACCAGGACAACAGGTCTACCCCAGGGGCCTGGGAGAACAGGTCTACCCTCGGGCCAGGCTGCCGAACTCGAGGTCCGGCATGGGGAACACAGGTCTACCCAAGGTATCGGGGACACCAGGTGTCCCCTGTGAATGGGCTGCTTAATACGAAGACCAGGACAACAGGTCTACACCAGGGGCCTGGGACAACAGGTCTACCCTGTGGATGGGCTGCCTAATGCCAAGTCCTGGCCTGGACAACAGGTCTACCCCATGGGTTTGGGACAACAGGTCTAACCCAGGGGCCTGGGACAACTAGGGCCAGGCTGCCGAACACGAGGTCCGGCCTGCGGACAACGGGTCTACCCCAGGCTTCGGGGACACCAAGTCTACCCAGTGGATGGGCTGTCTAAGGCGTTCCTGGCCCAGATAAAAGGTCTACCCCAGGGGTTTGGGAAAACCGATCTACCGTGTGGATGGGTGGCCTAATGCAGTCCTGGCCTGGACAACAAGTCTACCCAAGGGGTTTGGGACAACAGGTCTACCCCATGGGCCGAGGACACAAGGTCTACCCCACAGGCCTGGGACAACAGGTCTACCTCAGGCCTCTGGATAACAGGTCTACCCTGAATGGGCTGCTTAATGAGAAGACCAGGACAACAGGTCTACCCCAGGGGCCTGGGAGAACAGGTCTACCCTCGGGCCAGGCTGCCGAACTCGAGGTCCGGCATGGGGAACACAGGTCTACCCAAGGTATCGGGGACACCAGGTCTCCCCTGTGAATGGGCTGCTTAATACGAAGACCAGGACAACAGGTCTACACCAGGGGCCTGGGACAATAGGTCTACCCTGTGGATGGGCTGCCTAATGCCAAGTCCTGGCCTGGACAACAGGTCTACCCCATGGGTTTGGGACAACAGGTCTAACCCAGGGGCCTGGGACAACTAGGGCCAGGCTGCCGAACACGAGGTCCGGCCTGCGGACAACGGGTCTACCCCAGGCATCGGGGACACCAAGTCTACCCAGTGGATGGGCTGTCTAAGGCGTTCCTGGCCCAGATAAAGGTCTACCCCAGGGGTTTGGGAAAACCGATATACCGTGTGGATGGGTGGCCTAATGCAGTCCTGGCCTGGACAGGAAGTCTACCCAAGGGGTTTGGGACAACAGGTCTACCCCATGGGCCGAGGACACAAGGTCTACCCCACAGGCCTGGGACAACAGGTCTACCTCAGGCCTCTGGATAACAGGTCTACCCTGAATGGGCTGCTTAATGAGAAGACCAGGACAACAGGTCTACCCCAGGGGCCTGGGAGAACAGGTCTACCCTCGGGCCAGGCTGCCGAACTCGAGGTCCGGCATGGGGAACACAGGTCTACCCAAGGTATCGGGGACACCAGGTCTCCCCTGTGAATGGGCTGCTTAATACGAAGACCAGGACAACAGGTCTACACCAGGGGCCTGGGACAATAGGTCTACCCTGTGGATGGGCTGCCTAATGCCAAGTCCTGGCCTGGACAACAGGTCTACCCCATGGGTTTGGGACAACAGGTCTAACCCAGGGGCCTGGGACAACTAGGGCCAGGCTGCCGAACACGAGGTCCGGCCTGCGGACAACGGGTCTACCCCAGGCATCGGGGACACCAAGTCTACCCAGTGGATGGGCTGTCTAAGGCGTTCCTGGCCCAGATAAAAGGTCTACCCCAGGGGTTTGGGAAAACCGATATACCGTGTGGATGGGTGGCCTAATGCAGTCCTGGCCTGGACAACAAGTCTACCCAAGGGGTTTGGGACAACAGGTCTACCCCATGGGCCGAGGACACAAGGTCTACCCCACAGGCCTGGGACAACAGGTCTACCTCAGGCCTCTGGATAACAGGTCTACCCTGAATGGGCTGCTTAATGAGAAGACCAGGACAACAGGTCTACCCCAGGGGCCTGGGAGAACAGGTCTACCCCAGGGCCATGCTGCCGATCTCGAGGTCCGGCATGGGGAACAAAGGTCTACCCAAGGTATCAGGAACACCAGGCCTCCCATGTGAATGGGCTGCTAATATGAAGACCAGGACAACAGGTCTACACCAGGGGCCTTGGACAACAGGTCTACCGTGTGGATGGGCTGCCTAATGCCAAGTCCTGGCCTGGACAACAGGTCTACCCCATGGGTTTGGGACAACAGGTCTACCCCATGGGCCGAGGACACAAGGTCTACCCCACGGGCCTGGGACAACAGGTCTACCTCAGGCCTCTGGATAACAGATCTACCCTGAATGGGCTGCTTAATGAGAAGACCAGGACAACAGGTCTACCCCAGGGGCCTGGGAGAACAGGTCTACCCTCGGGCCAGGCTGCCGAACTCGAGGTCCGGCATGGGGAACACAGGTCTACCCAAGGTATCGGGGACACCAGGTCTCCCCTGTGAATGGGCTGCTTAATACGAAGACCAGGACAACAGGTCTACACCAGGGGCCTGGGACAACAGGTCTACCCTGTGGATGGGCTGCCTAATGCCAAGTCCTGGCCTGGACAACAGGTCTACCCCATGGGTTTGGGACAACAGGTCTAACCCAGGGGCCTGGGACAACTAGGGCCAGGCTGCCGAACACGAGGTCCGGCCTGCGGACAACGGGTCTACCCCAGGCTTCGGGGACACCAAGTCTACCCAGTGGATGGGCTGTCTAAGGCGTTCCTGGCCCCGATAAAAGGTCTACCCCAGGGGTTTGGGAAAACCGATCTACCGTGTGGATGGGTGGCCTAATGCAGTCCTGGCCTGGACAACAAGTCTACCCAAGGGGTTTGGGACAACAGGTCTACCCCATGGGCCGAGGACACAAGGTCTACCCCACAGGCCTGGGACAACAGGTCTACCTCAGGCCTCTGGATAACAGGTCTACCCTGAATGGGCTGCTTAATGAGAAGACCAGGACAACAGGTCTACCCCAGGGGCCTGGGAGAACAGGTCTACCCTCGGGCCAGGCTGCCGAACTCGAGGTCCGGCATGGGGAACACAGGTCTACCCAAGGTATCGGGGACACCAGGTCTCCCCTGTGAATGGGCTGCTTAATACGAAGACCAGGACAACAGGTCTACACCAGGGGCCTGGGACAATAGGTCTACCCTGTGGATGGGCTGCCTAATGCCAAGTCCTGGCCTGGACAACAGGTCTACCCCATGGGTTTGGGACAACAGGTCTAACCCAGGGGCCTGGGACAACTAGGGCCAGGCTGCCGAACACGAGGTCCGGCCTGCGGACAACGGGTCTACCCCAGGCATCGGGGACACCAAGTCTACCCAGTGGATGGGCTGTCTAAGGCGTTCCTGGCCCAGATAAAGGTCTACCCCAGGGGTTTGGGAAAACCGATATACCGTGTGGATGGGTGGCCTAATGCAGTCCTGGCCTGGACAGGAAGTCTACCCAAGGGGTTTGGGACAACAGGTCTACCCCATGGGCCGAGGACACAAGGTCTACCCCACAGGCCTGGGACAACAGGTCTACCTCAGGCCTCTGGATAACAGGTCTACCCTGAATGGGCTGCTTAATGAGAAGACCAGGACAACAGGTCTAACCCCGGGGCCAGGGAGAAACAGGTCTACCCTCGGGCCAGGCTGCCGAACTCGAGGTCCGGCATGTGGAACACAGGTCTACCCAAGGTATCAGGGACACCAGGCCTCCCCTGTGAAAGGGCTGCTTAATACGAAGACCAGGACAACAGGTCTACACCAGGGGCCTGGGACAATAGGTCTACCCTGTGGATGGGCTGCCTAATGCCAAGTCCTGGCCTGGACAACAGGTCTACCCCATGGGTTTGGGACAACAGGTCTAACCCAGGGGCCTGGGACAACTAGGGCCAGGCTGCCGAAAACGAGGTCCGGCCTGCGGACAACGGGTCTACCCCAGGCATCGGGGACACCAAGTCTACCCAGTGGATGGGCTGTCTAAGGCGTTCCTGGCCCAGATAAAAGGTCTACCCCAGGGGTTTGGGAAAACCGATATACCGTGTGGATGGGTGGCCTAATGCAGTCCTGGCCTGGACAACAAGTCTACCCAAAGGGGTTTGGGACAACAGGTCTACCCCATGGGCCGAGGACACAAGGTCTACCCCACGGGCCTGGGACAACAGGTCTACCTCAGGCCTCTGGATAACAGGTCTACCCTGAATGGGCTGCTTAATGAGAAGACCAGGACAACAGGTCTACCCCAGGGGCCTGGGAGAACAGGTCTACCCTCGGGCCATGCTGCCGATCTCGAGGTCCGGCATGGGGAACACAGGTCTACCCAAGGTATCAGGAACACCAGGCCTCCCCTGTGAATGGGCTGCTAATATGAAGACCAGGACAACAGGTCTACACCAGGGGCCTTGGACAACAGGTCTACCGTGTGGATGGGCTGCCTAATGCCAAGTCCTGGCCTGGACAACAGGTCTACCCCATGGGTTTGGGACAACAGGTCTACCCCATGGGCCGGGGACACAAGGTCTACCCCACGGGCCTGGGACAACAGGTCTACCTCAGGCCTCTGGATAACAGGTCTACCCTGAATGGGCTGCTTAATGAGAAGACCAGGACAACAGGTCTACCCCAGGGGCCTGGGAGAACAGGTCTACCCTCGGGCCAGGCTGCCGAACTCGAGGTCCGGCATGGGGAACACAGGTCTACCCAAGGTATCGGGGACACCAGGTCTCCCCTGTGAATGGGCTGCTTAATACGAAGACCAGGACAACAGGTCTACACCAGGGGCCTGGGACAACAGGTCTACCCTGTGGATGGGCTGCCTAATGCCAAGTCCTGGCCTGGACAACAGGTCTACCCCATGGGTTTGGGACAACAGGTCTAACCCAGGGGCCTGGGACAACTAGGGCCAGGCTGCCGAACACGAGGTCCGGCCTGCGGACAACGGGTCTACCCCAGGCATCGGGGACACCAAGTCTACCCAGTGGATGGGCTGTCTAAGGCGTTCCTGGCCCAGATAAAAGGTCTACCCCAGGGGTTTGGGAAAACCGATATACCGTGTGGATGGGTGGCCTAATGCAGTCCTGGCCTGGACAACAAGTCTACCCAAGGTGTTTGGGACAACAGGTCTACCCCATGGGCCGAGGACACAAGGTCTACCCCACAGGCCTGGGACAACAGGTCTACCTCAGGCCTCTGGATAACAGGTCTACCCTGAATGGGCTGCTTAATGAGAAGACCAGGACAACAGGTCTACCCCAGGGGCCTGGGAGAACAGGTCTACCCCAGGGCCATGCTGCCGAACTCGAGGTCCGACATGGGGAACACAGGTCTACCCAAGGTATCGGGGACACCAGGTCTCCCCTGTGAATGGGCTGCTTAATACGAAGACCAGGACAACAGGTCTACACCAGGGGCCTGGGACAATCGGTCTACCCTGTGGATGGGCTGCCTAATGCCAAGTCCTGGCCTGGACAACAGGTCTACCCCATGGGTTTGGGACAACAGGTCTAACCCAGGGGCCTGGGACAACTAGGGCCAGGCTGCCGAACACGAGGTCCGGCCTGCGGACAACGGGTCTACCTCAGGCATCGGGGACACCAGGTCTTCCCAGTGGATGGGCTATCTAAGGCGTTCCTGGCCCAGATAAAGGTCTACCCCAGGGGTTTGTGAAAACCGATCTACCGTGTGGATGGGTGGCCTAATGCGAAGTCCTGGCCTGGACAACAGGTCTACCCCAGGGGTTTGGGACAACAGGTCTACCCCATGGGCCGGGGACACAAGGTCTACCCCACGGGCCTGGGACAACAGGTCTACCTCAGGCCTCTGGATAACAGGTCTACCCTGAATGGGCTGCTTAATGAGAAGACCTGGAAAACAGGTCTACCCCAGGGGCCTGGGAGAACAGGTCTACCCTCGGGCCAGGCTGCCGAACTCGAGGTCCGGCATGGGGAACACAGGTCTACCCAAGGTATCGGGGACACCAGGTCTCCCCTGTGAATGGGCTGCTTAATACGAAGACCAGGACAACAGGTCTACACCAGGGGCCTGGGACAACAGGTCTACCCTGTGGATGGGCTGCCTAATGCCAAGTCCTGGCCTGGACAACAGGTCTACCCCATGGGTTTGGGACAACAGGTCTAACCCAGGGGCCTGGGACAACTAGGGCCAGGCTGCCGAACACGAGGTCCGGCCTGCGGACAACGGGTCTACCCCAGGCATCGGGGACACCAAGTCTACCCAGTGGATGGGCTGTCTAAGGCGTTCCTGGCCCAGATAAAAGGTCTACCCCAGGGGTTTGGGAAAACCGATCTACCGTGTGGATGGGTGGCCTAATGCAGTCCTGGCCTGGACAACAAGTCTACCCAAGGGGTTTGGGACAACAGGTCTACCCCATGGGCCGAGGACACAAGGTCTACGCCACGGGCCTGGGACAACAGGTCTACCTCAGGCCTCTGGATAACAGGTCTACCCTGAATGGGCTGCTTAATGAGAAGACCAGGACAACAGGTCTACCCCAGGGGCCTGGGAGAACAGGTCTACCCTCGGGCCAGGCTGCCGAACTCGAGGTCCGGCATGGGGAACACAGGTCTACCCAAGGTATCGGGGACACCAGGTCTCCCCTGTGAATGGGCTGCTTAATACGAAGACCAGGACAACAGGTCTACACCAGGGGCCTGGGACAATAGGTCTACCCTGTGGATGGGCTGCCTAATGCCAAGTCCTGGCCTGGACAACAGGTCTACCCCATGGGTTTGGGACAACAGGTCTAACCCAGGGGCCTGGGACAACTAGGGCCAGGCTGCCGAACACGAGGTCCGGCCTGCGGACAACGGGTCTACCCCAGGCATCGGGGACACCAAGTCTACCCAGTGGATGGGCTGTCTAAGGCGTTCCTGGCCCAGATAAAAGGTCTACCCCAGGGGTTTGGGAAAACCGATATACCGTGTGGATGGGTGGCCTAATGCAGTCCTGGCCTGGACAACAAGTCTACCCAAGGGGTTTGGGACAACAGGTCTACCCCATGGGCCGAGGACACAAGGTCTACCCCACAGGCCTGGGACAACAGGTCTACCTCAGGCCTCTGGATAACAGGTCTACCCTGAATGGGCTGCTTAATGAGAAGACCAGGACAACAGGTCTACCCCAGGGGCCTGGGAGAACAGGTCTACCCCAGGGCCATGCTGCCGATCTCGAGGTCCGGCATGGGGAACAAAGGTCTACCCAAGGTATCAGGAACACCAGGCCTCCCCTGTGAATGGGCTGCTAATATGAAGACCAGGACAACAGGTCTACACCAGGGGCCTTGGACAACAGGTCTACCGTGTGGATGGGCTGCCTAATGCCAAGTCCTGGCCTGGACAACAGGTCTACCCCATGGGTTTGGGACAACAGGTCTACCCCATGGGCCGAGGACACAAGGTCTACCCCACGGGCCTGGGACAACAGGTCTACCTCAGGCCTCTGGATAACAGGTCTACCCTGAATGGGCTGCTTAATGAGAAGACCAGGACAACAGGTCTACCCCAGGGGCCTGGGAGAACAGGTCTACCCTCGGGCCAGGCTGCCGAACTCGAGGTCCGGCATGGGGAACACAGGTCTACCCAAGGTATCGGGGACACCAGGTGTCCCCTGTGAATGGGCTGCTTAATACGAAGACCAGGACAACAGGTCTACACCAGGGGCCTGGGACAACAGGTCTACCGTGTGGATGGGCTGCCTAATGCCAAGTCCTGGCCTGGACAACAGGTCTACCCCATGGGTTTGGGACAACAGGTCTAACCCAGGGGCCTGGGACAACTAGGGCCAGGCTGCCGAACACGAGGTCCGGCCTGCGGACAACGGGTCTACCCCAGGCTTCGGGGACACCAAGTCTACCCAGTGGATGGGCTGTCTAAGGCGTTCCTGGCCCCGATAAAAGGTCTACCCCAGGGGTTTGGGAAAACCGATCTACCGTGTGGATGGGTGGCCTAATGCAGTCCTGGCCTGGACAACAAGTCTACCCCATGGGTTTGGGACAACAGGTCTACCCCATGGGCCGGGGACACAAGGTCTACCCCACGGGCCTGGGACAACAGGTCTACCTCAGGCCTCTGGATAACAGGTCTACCCTGAATGGGCTGCTTAATGAGAAGACCAGGACAACAGGTCTACCCCAGGGGCCTGGGAGAACAGGTCTACCCCAGGGCCATGCTGCCGAACTCGAGGTCCGGCATGGGGAACACAGGTCTACCCAAGGTATCAGGAACACCAGGCCTCCCCTGTGAATGGGCTGCTAGTATGAAGAGCAGGACAACAGGTCTACACCAGGGGCCTTGGACAACAGGTCTACCGTGTGGATGGGCTGCCTAATGCCAAGTCCTGGCCTGGACAACAGGTCTACCCCATGGGTTTGGGACAACAGGTCTACCCCATGGGCCGAGGACACAAGGTCTACCCCACGGGCCTGGGACAACAGGTCTACCTCAGGCCTCTGGATAACAGGTCTACCCTGAATGGGCTGCTTAATGAGAAGACCAGGACAACAGGTCTACCCCCGGGGCCAGGGAGAAACAGGTCTACCCTCGGGCCAGGCTGCCGAACTCGAGGTCCGGCATGGGGAACACAGGTCTACCCAAGGTATCGGGGACACCAGGTCTCCCCTGTGAATGGGCTGCTTAATACGAAGACCAGGACAACAGGTCTACACCAGGGGCCTGGGACAATAGGTCTACCCTGTGGATGGGCTGCCTAATGCCAAGTCCTGGCCTGGACAACAGGTCTACCCCATGGGTTTGGGACAACAGGTCTAACCCAGGGGCCTGGGACAACTAGGGCCAGGCTGCCGAACACGAGGTCCGGCCTGCGGACAACGGGTCTACCCCAGGCATCGGGGACACCAGGTCTACCCAGTGGATGGGCTGTCTAAGGCCTTCCTGGCCCAGATAAAAGGTCTACCCCAGGGGTTTGGGAAAACCGATCTACCGTGTGGATGGGTGGCCTAATGCAGTCCTGGCCTGGACAACAGGTCTACCCCAGGGGTTTGGGACAACAGGTCTACCCCATGGGCCGAGGACACAAGGTCTACCCCACGGGCCTGGGACAACAGGTCTACCTCAGGCCTCTGGATAACAGGTCTACCCTGAATGGGCTGCTTAATGAGAAGACCAGGACAACAGGTCTACCCCAGGGGCCTGTGAGAACAGGTCTACCCCAGGGCCATGCTGCCGAACTCGAGGTCCGGCATGGGGAACACAGGTCTACCCAAGGTATCAGGAACACCAGGCCTCCCCTGTGAATGGGCTGCTTAATACGAAGACCAGGACAACAGGTCTACACCAGGGGCCTTGGACAACAGGTCTACCGTGTGGATGGGCTGCCTAATGCCAAGTCCTGGCCTGGACAACAGGTCTACCCCATGGGTTTGGGACAACAGGTCTACCCCATGGGCCGGGGACACAAGGTCTACCCCCACGGGCCTGGGACAACAGGTCTACCTCAGGCCTCTGGATAACAGGTCTACCCTGAATGGGCTGCTTAATGAGAAGACCAGGACAACAGGTCTACCCCAGGGGCCTGGGAGAACAGGTCTACCCTCGGGCCAGGCTGCCGAACTCGAGGTCCGGCATGGGGAACACAGGTCTACCCAAGGTATCAGGGACACCAGGCCTCCCCTGTGAAAGGGCTGCTTAATACGAAGACCAGGACAACAGGTCTACACCAGGGGCCTGGGACAATAGGTCTACCGTGTGGATGGGCTGCCTAATGCCAAGTCCTGGCCTGGACAACAGGTCTACCCCATGGGTTTGGGACAACAGGTCTAACCCAGGGGCCTGGGACAACTAGGGCCAGGCTGCCGAACACGAGGTCCGGCCTGCGGACAACGGGTCTACCCCAGGCATCGGGGACACCAAGTCTACCCAGTGGATGGGCTGTCTTAGGCGTTCCTGGCCCAGATAAAAGGTCTACCCCAGGGGTTTGGGAAAACCGATCTACCGTGTGGATGGGTGGCCTAATGCAGTCCTGGCCTGGACAACAAGTCTACCCAAGGGGTTTGGGACAACAGGTCTACCCCATGGGCCGAGGACACAAGGTCTACGCCACGGGCCTGGGACAACAGGTCTACCTCAGGCCTCTGGATAACAGGTCTACCCTGAATGGGCTGCTTAATGAGAAGACCAGGACAACAGGTCTACCCCAGGGGCCTGGGAGAACAGGTCTACCCCAGGGCCATGCTGCCGAACTCGAGGTCCGGCATGGGGAACACAGGTCTACCCAAGGTATCGGGGACACCAGGTCTCCCCTGTGAATGGGCTGCTTAATACGAAGACCAGGACAACAGGTCTACACCAAGGGCCTGGGACAACAGGTCTACCCTGTGGATGGGCTGCCTAATGCCAAGTCCTGGCCTGGACAACAGGTCTACCCCATGGGTTTGGGACAACAGGTCTAACCCAGGGGCCTGGGACAACTAGGGCCAGGCTGCCGAACACGAGGTCCGGCCTGCGGACAACGGGTCTACCCCAGGCATCGGGGACACCAAGTCTACCCAGTGGATGGGCTGTAAAAGGCGTTCCTGGCCCAGATAAAAGGTCTACCCCAGGGGTTTGGGAAAACCGATATACCGTGTGGATGGGTGGCCTAATGCAGTCCTGGCCTGGACAACAAGTCTACCCAAGGGGTTTGGGACAACAGGTCTACCCCATGGGCCGAGGACACAAGGTCTACCCCACAGGCCTGGGACAACAGGTCTACCTCAGGCCTCTGGATAACAGGTCTACCCTGAATGGGCTGCTTAATGAGAAGACCAGGACAACAGGTCTACCCCAGGGGCCTGGGAGAACAGGTCTACCCTCGGGCCAGGCTGCCGAACTCGAGGTCCGGCATGGGAACACAGGTCTACCCAAGGTATCGGGGACACCAGGTCTTCCCTGTGAATGGGCTGCTTAATACGAAGACCAGGACAACAGGTCTACACCAGGGGCCTGGGACAACAGGTCTACCCTGTGGATGGGCTGCCTAATGCCAAGTCCTGGCCTGGACAACAGGTCTACCCCATGGGTTTGGGACAACAGGTCTAACCCAGGGGCCTGGGACAACTAGGGCCAGGCTGCCGAACACGAGGTCCGGCCTGCGGACAACGGGTCTACCCCAGGCATCGGGGACACCAAGTCTACCCAGTGGATGGGCTGTCTAAGGCGTTCCTGGCCCAGATAAAGGTCTACCCCAGGGGTTTGGGAAAACCGATCTACCGTGTGGATGGGTGGCCTAATGCAGTCCTGGCCTGGACAGGAAGTCTACCCAAGGGGTTTGGGACAACAGGTCTACCCCATGGGCGGAGGACACAAGGTCTACCCCACAGGCCTGGGACAACAGGTCTACCTCAGGCCTCTGGATAACAGGTCTACCCTGAATGGGCTGCTTAATGAGAAGACCAGGACAACAGGTCTACCCCAGGGGCCTGGGAGAACAGGTCTACCCCAGGGCCATGCTGCCGATCTCGAGGTCCGGCATGGGAACACAGGTCTACCCAAGGTATCAGGAACACCAGGCCTCCCCTGTGAATGGGCTGCTTAATATGAAGACCAGGACAACAAGTCTACACCAGGAGCCTTGGACAACTGGTCTACCGTGTGGATGGGCTGCCTAATGCCAAGTCCTGGCCTGGACAACAGGTCTACCCCATGGGTTTGGGACAACAGGTCTACCCCATGGGCCGGGGACACAAGGTCTACCCCACGGGCCTGGGACAACAGGTCTACCTCAGGCCTCTGGATAACAGGTCTACCCTGAATGGGCTGCTTAATGAGAAGACCAGGACAACAGGTCTAACCCCGGGGCCTGGGAGAAACAGGTCTACCCTCGGGCCAGGCTGCCGAACTCGAGGTCCGGCATGTGGAACACAGGTCTACCCAAGGTATCAGGGACACCAGGCCTCCCCTGTGAAAGGGCTGCTTAATACGAAGACCAGGACAACAGGTCTACACCAGGGGCCTGGGACAATAGGTCTACCCTGTGGATGGGCTGCCTAATGCCAAGTCCTGGCCTGGACAACAGGTCTACCCCATGGGTTTGGGACAACAGGTCTAACCCAGGGGCCTGGGACAACTAGGGCCAGGCTGCCGAACACGAGGTCCGGCCTGCGGACAACGGGTCTACCCCAGGCATCGGGGACACCAAGTCTACCCAGTGGATGGGCTGTCTAAGGCGTTCCTGGCCCAGATAAAGGTCTACCCCAGGGGTTTGGGAAAACCGATATACCGTGTGGATGGGTGGCCTAATGCAGTCCTGGCCTGGACAACAAGTCTACCCAAAGGGGTTTGGGACAACAGGTCTACCCCATGGGCCGAGGACACAAGGTCTACGCCACGGGCCTGGGACAACAGGTCTACCTCAGGCCTCTGGATAACAGGTCTACCCTGAATGGGCTGCTTAATGAGAAGACCAGGACAACAGGTCTACCCCAGGGGCCTGGGAGAACAGGTCTACCCTCGGGCCATGCTGCCGATCTCGAGGTCCGGCATGGGGAACACAGGTCTACCCAAGGTATCAGGAACACCAGGCCTCCCCTGTGAATGGGCTGCTAATATGAAGACCAGGACAACAGGTCTACACCAGGGGCCTTGGACAACAGGTCTACCGTGTGGATGGGCTGCCTAATGCCAAGTCCTGGCCTGGACAACAGGTCTACCCCATGGGTTTGGGACAACAGGTCTACCCCATGGGCCGGGGACACAAGGTCTACCCCACGGGCCTGGGACAACAGGTCTACCTCAGGCCTCTGGATAACAGGTCTACCCTGAATGGGCTGCTTAATGAGAAGACCAGGACAACAGGTCTACCCCAGGGGCCTGGGAGAACAGGTCTACCCTCGGGCCAGGCTGCCGAACTCGAGGTCCGGCATGGGGAACACAGGTCTACCCAAGGTATCGGGGACACCAGGTCTCCCCTGTGAATGGGCTGCTTAATACGAAGACCAGGACAACAGGTCTACACCAGGGGCCTGGGACAACAGGTCTACCCTGTGGATGGGCTGCCTAATGCCAAGTCCTGGCCTGGACAACAGGTCTACCCCATGGGTTTGGGACAACAGGTCTAACCCAGGGGCCTGGGACAACTAGGGCCAGGCTGCCGAACACGAGGTCCGGCCTGCGGACAACGGGTCTACCCCAGGCATCGGGGACACCAAGTCTACCCAGTGGATGGGCTGTCTAAGGCGTTCCTGGCCCAGATAAAAGGTCTACCCCAGGGGTTTGGGAAAACCGTTATACCGTGTGGATGGGTGGCCTAATGCAGTCCTGGCCTGGACAACAAGTCTACCCAAGGGGTTTGGGACAACAGGTCTACCCCATGGGCCGAGGACACAAGGTCTACCCCACAGGCCTGGGACAACAGGTCTACCTCAGGCCTCTGGATAACAGGTCTACCCTGAATGGGCTGCTTAATGAGAAGACCAGGACAACAGGTCTACCCCAGGGGCCTGGGAGAACAGGTCTACCCCAGGGCCATGCTGCCGAACTCGAGGTCCGACATGGGGAACACAGGTCTACCCAAGGTATCGGGGACACCAGGTCTCCCCTGTGAATGGGCTGCTTAATACGAAGACCAGGACAACAGGTCTACACCAGGGGCCTGGGACAATCGGTCTACCCTGTGGATGGGCTGCCTAATGCCAAGTCCTGGCCTGGACAACAGGTCTACCCCATGGGTTTGGGACAACAGGTCTAACCCAGGGGCCTGGGACAACTAGGGCCAGGCTGCCGAACACGAGGTCCGGCCTGCGGACAACGGGTCTACCCCAGGCATCGGGGACACCAAGTCTACCCAGTGGATGGGCTGTCTAAGGCGTTCCTGGCCCAGATAAAGGTCTACCCCAGGGGTTTGGGAAAACCGATCTACCGTGTGGATGGGTGGCCTAATGCAGTCCTGGCCTGGACAGGAAGTCTACCCAAGGGGTTTGGGACAACAGGTCTACCCCATGGGCGGAGGACACAAGGTCTACCCCACAGGCCTGGGACAACAGGTCTACCTCAGGCCTCTGGATAACAGGTCTACCCTGAATGGGCTGCTTAATGAGAAGACCAGGACAACAGGTCTACCCCAGGGGCCTGGGAGAACAGGTCTACCCCAGGGCCATGCTGCCGATCTCGAGGTCCGGCATGGGAACACAGGTCTACCCAAGGTATCAGGAACACCAGGCCTCCCCTGTGAATGGGCTGCTTAATATGAAGACCAGGACAACAAGTCTACACCAGGAGCCTTGGACAACTGGTCTACCGTGTGGATGGGCTGCCTAATGCCAAGTCCTGGCCTGGACAACAGGTCTACCCCATGGGTTTGGGACAACAGGTCTACCCCATGGGCCGGGGACACAAGGTCTACCCCACGGGCCTGGGACAACAGGTCTACCTCAGGCCTCTGGATAACAGGTCTACCCTGAATGGGCTGCTTAATGAGAAGACCAGGACAACAGGTCTAACCCCGGGGCCTGGGAGAAACAGGTCTACCCTCGGGCCAGGCTGCCGAACTCGAGGTCCGGCATGTGGAACACAGGTCTACCCAAGGTATCAGGGACACCAGGCCTCCCCTGTGAAAGGGCTGCTTAATACGAAGACCAGGACAACAGGTCTACACCAGGGGCCTGGGACAATAGGTCTACCCTGTGGATGGGCTGCCTAATGCCAAGTCCTGGCCTGGACAACAGGTCTACCCCATGGGTTTGGGACAACAGGTCTAACCCAGGGGCCTGGGACAACTAGGGCCAGGCTGCCGAACACGAGGTCCGGCCTGCGGACAACGGGTCTACCCCAGGCATCGGGGACACCAAGTCTACCCAGTGGATGGGCTGTCTAAGGCGTTCCTGGCCCAGATAAAAGGTCTACCCCAGGGGTTTGGGAAAACCGATATACCGTGTGGATGGGTGGCCTAATGCAGTCCTGGCCTGGACAACAAGTCTACCCAAAGGGGTTTGGGACAACAGGTCTACCCCATGGGCCGAGGACACAAGGTCTACGCCACGGGCCTGGGACAACAGGTCTACCTCAGGCCTCTGGATAACAGGTCTACCCTGAATGGGCTGATTAATGAGAAGACCAGGACAACAGGTCTACCCCAGGGGCCTGGGAGAACAGGTCTACCCTCGGGCCATGCTGCCGATCTCGAGGTCCGGCATGGGGAACACAGGTCTACCCAAGGTATCAGGAACACCAGGCCTCCCCTGTGAATGGGCTGCTAATATGAAGACCAGGACAACAGGTCTACACCAGGGGCCTTGGACAACAGGTCTACCGTGTGGATGGGCTGCCTAATGCCAAGTCCTGGCCTGGACAACAGGTCTACCCCATGGGTTTGGGACAACAGGTCTACCCCATGGGCCGGGGACACAAGGTCTACCCCACGGGCCTGGGACAACAGGTCTACCTCAGGCCTCTGGATAACAGGTCTACCCTGAATGGGCTGCTTAATGAGAAGACCAGGACAACAGGTCTACCCCAGGGGCCTGGGAGAACAGGTCTACCCTCGGGCCAGGCTGCCGAACTCGAGGTCCGGCATGGGGAACACAGGTCTACCCAAGGTATCGGGGACACCAGGTCTCCCCTGTGAATGGGCTGCTTAATACGAAGACCAGGACAACAGGTCTACACCAGGGGCCTGGGACAACAGGTCTACCCTGTGGATGGGCTGCCTAATGCCAAGTCCTGGCCTGGACAACAGGTCTACCCCATGGGTTTGGGACAACAGGTCTAACCCAGGGGCCTGGGACAACTAGGGCCAGGCTGCCGAACACGAGGTCCGGCCTGCGGACAACGGGTCTACCCCAGGCATCGGGGACACCAAGTCTACCCAGTGGATGGGCTGTCTAAGGCGTTCCTGGCCCAGATAAAAGGTCTACCCCAGGGGTTTGGGAAAACCGTTATACCGTGTGGATGGGTGGCCTAATGCAGTCCTGGCCTGGACAACAAGTCTACCCAAGGGGTTTGGGACAACAGGTCTACCCCATGGGCCGAGGACACAAGGTCTACCCCACAGGCCTGGGACAACAGGTCTACCTCAGGCCTCTGGATAACAGGTCTACCCTGAATGGGCTGCTTAATGAGAAGACCAGGACAACAGGTCTACCCCAGGGGCCTGGGAGAACAGGTCTACCCCAGGGCCATGCTGCCGAACTCGAGGTCCGACATGGGGAACACAGGTCTACCCAAGGTATCGGGGACACCAGGTCTCCCCTGTGAATGGGCTGCTTAATACGAAGACCAGGACAACAGGTCTACACCAGGGGCCTGGGACAATCGGTCTACCGTGTGGATGGGCTGCCTAATGCCAAGTCCTGGCCTGGACAACAGGTCTACCCCATGGGTTTGGGACAACAGGTCTAACCCAGGGGCCTGGGACAACTAGGGCCAGGCTGCCGAACACGAGGTCCGGCCTGCGGACAACGGGTCTACCTCAGGCATCGGGGACACCAGGTCTTCCCAGTGGATGGGCTATCTAAGGCGTTCCTGGCCCAGATAAAGGTCTACCCCAGGGGTTTGTGAAAACCGATCTACCGTGTGGATGGGTGGCCTAATGCCAAGTCCTGGCCTGGACAACAGGTCTACCCAAGGGGTTTGGGACAACAGGTCTACCCCATGGGCCGGGGACACAAGGTCTACGCCACGGGCCTGGGACAACAGGTCTACCTCAGGCCTCTGGATAACAGGTCTACCCTGAATGGGCTGCTTAATGAGAAGACCTGGACAACAGGTCTACCCCAGGGGCCTGGGAGAACAGGTCTACCCTCGGGCCAGGCTGCCGAACTCGAGGTCCGGCATGGGGAACACAGGTCTACCCAAGGTATCGGGGACACCAGGTCTCCCCTGTGAATGGGCTGCTTAATACGAAGACCAGGACAACAGGTCTACACCAGGGGCCTGGGACAACAGGTCTACCCTGTGGATGGGCTGCCTAATGCCAAGTCCTGGCCTGGACAACAGGTCTACCCCATGGGTTTGGGACAACAGGTCTAACCCAGGGGCCTGGGACAACTAGGGCCAGGCTGCCGAACACGAGGTCCGGCCTGCGGACAACGGGTCTACCCCAGGCATCGGGGACACCAAGTCTACCCAGTGGATGGGCTGTCTAAGGCGTTCCTGGCCCAGATAAAAGGTCTACCCCAGGGGTTTGGGAAAACCGATCTACCGTGTGGATGGGTGGCCTAATGCAGTCCTGGCCTGGACAACAAGTCTACCCAAGGGGTTTGGGACAACAGGTCTACCCCATGGGCCGAGGACACAAGGTCTACGCCACGGGCCTGGGACAACAGGTCTACCTCAGGCCTCTGGATAACAGGTCTACCCTGAATGGGCTGCTTAATGAGAAGACCAGGACAACAGGTCTACCCCAGGGGCCTGGGAGAACAGGTCTACCCTCGGGCCAGGCTGCCGAACTCGAGGTCCGGCATGGGGAACACAGGTCTACCCAAGGTATCGGGGACACCAGGTCTCCCCTGTGAATGGGCTGCTTAATACGAAGACCAGGACAACAGGTCTACACCAGGGGCCTGGGACAATAGGTCTACCCTGTGGATGGGCTGCCTAATGCCAAGTCCTGGCCTGGACAACAGGTCTACCCCATGGGTTTGGGACAACAGGTCTAACCCAGGGGCCTGGGACAACTAGGGCCAGGCTGCCGAACACGAGGTCCGGCCTGCGGACAACGGGTCTACCCCAGGCATCGGGGACACCAAGTCTACCCAGTGGATGGGCTGTCTAAGGCGTTCCTGGCCCAGATAAAAGGTCTACCCCAGGGGTTTGGGAAAACCGATATACCGTGTGGATGGGTGGCCTAATGCAGTCCTGGCCTGGACAACAAGTCTACCCAAGGGGTTTGGGACAACAGGTCTACCCCATGGGCCGAGGACAC